>NC_090269.1:250788961-251100961 GCF_040414725.1 Anabrus simplex
AAATGTGGTGTTGCAGAATAATGCTGAAGGTGAGATCGGATCAAAATTGGATACTGAATCAAGTTGGTGTGAGGAACACGAAACATCTTGAGACATCCATCACTTTGTCAGTTAGTGTTTGACGAATATTTAGTCGGTACCGGTAACAATGCGGGGGTAGGCCAAGGCATGAATATTACAAACAGATTAGAGTAGATGTAGGATGCAGTAGCGTAGAATGGAAAAGATTTGCACAAAATAGGGTGGCATGGATAGCTGCCTTAAACCAGTCTATGTACTGAAGACCCAACCAACAACATGGAATGCTTATTTGATCATTAAAAACTTCCTGTATTCTCAGTCATTCTTTTATTTACTGCCCGGTGCTGTTTCAAATGTCAAAGCAAAGAAAACAGCTTACCTTTTTCTTAAAAAAAAAAAGAACTATTTCATCTGATGGTTTGTGAGCCAGTGTTGAAGAACGTTCAGTTGCAGTATCGGCGAGCCTGTGCGAATCGCCCCTACCGAGAGCTCGGCACGGAAGTGCGAGGCGGTGATAGATAAGCATGTTCCTCCAAGTTGGCTAGCAGTAATGTTTCCACTCGCCAGCCAGATAATTGTGCGACACCATTAAGTCCGGATTTATGCTTCACCCCGCACTCGATGGGCTCAGGTGCTTTGCTTCTCGGCGCTTGCTTACCTCCCAAAACGGTGTACTGATGTTATATACGAAAATGTTAAGAACTTTCTTCCGCGAGCTCTGTAGCTTATAAACCAAATTGGTTGTATGTATGTTTGGTTTTATGTACAGTGCATCTTCTTGGGTAGCGTTGTCAAGAAAATATACTAATGGTTTTCGCTCTCGTTTTGCCACGAGCCTGTGCCCACAACTCTTTGTGCCCAGAGTTCGAAGATCAGTTTTCTCGCCACGCCAGTTGAGAGATGACCTTGAGTGGCAGTTGACTCTGCGTGAATAATGGCTGCGTGTGTCTGTTTCACGCACTAAAGAGCATGTGATTTTGTTTCATAATTACTTTAAAAATAATAAAAATATAATAAACCAAAGTTCATAAAATGTATTTCCCGCACAACGGAGGATGTGATTTACGTTTGTAATTATTATTATTATTATTATTATTATTATTATTATTATTATTATTATTATTATTATTATTATTATTATTATTATTATTATTTAAATACAGCTAGACATAATTTTAAAATATATTAAATACTACATTTTGTCCTTTATTGCGTGATCCTATGATTGTATTTATTGAATAGAATAATTTGGAAGAGAATAATATTTTACATATGGGCAGAGCCATGTAGTCTCTAACACAAACCATACCTGCTGCACTGCTATACTTTGTGCCTGCTCGTTGAATCTACTGTTCGTACGTCATCATGTGTGTACTGTAAGCATCCTGGTGGCATTAGAGCTGTTCTAGTGGACTGCCGATCCGAGGCGGTAAAGCCACAACTCTTTGTGCCCAGAGTTCGAAGATAAGTTTTACGTTCAGTTTATTTGGAAGGGCACGGATTCGATTCTCTGTCATGAAATCGAAATATTAAGAAAGTAAATCCACTTCTGGAGAGGTTTAGTCTGCGCCAAAAATAAGTACCGTGCTAGGTTGTAGTTTTACGTGACTATCCATATCATGTTTACAAAGGTGAAAAAATGAGTGTATCCACCTAATTCAATACATCTTTAAAGACTTTCTGTATTCCCAGTCATTCCTTTATTTACTGCCCAGTACTGTTTCAAATGGCAAAGCAATTGAATTAGGAGGATACACTCATTTTTCACTTTTGTAAAGTGAAAACCGTCAATACGGAATGATTCTAATATCTTGTAATCCAAATCACGATACCTCCAGTTCTACATCGAATTAACCACAGGAACCTAACGTTCCATTTCAGATATCCCCTACGGCTGCCGTAATGAGTTATCACAGAGAATATGTCAAACACATCCAATCCAGACGGTAGCGCCTTCTAAACCCAATAAGCAAGTTCCATTTCGGCTCAGTTCGATGGTTTTTGAAGGTGTATAAATAAGACACTTCGTATCGATAACTCATGTGGGACAATATTCTGGTACCTCGGCATCTCCAGAACCGTAAAAGCAGTTAGTGTGATTTGAAACCAGTAACATTGTTATTCCCTTGGCTCTTTCATCAGCACAAATGCTCTATACAGGAATGTATTTGCTCTGCTAACCTTTTCAAAAAATCTAAAGATCCATTTCTCTGAAGTATATTTATAGCTCGGAGACTGTTTGGATCCTCGAACACCACAGTGGAAGGAGATGATTTAATAAGGTCGCCGCAAAATCCGATATCGGTTTACTATGCAAGACGATGCCAGGCTTGTACTGTAGAGTTAGCGTGCTTGCCTCTTTTCTGGAGGCCCTAAGTTCGATTCTCGGCTAGTTCAATGATTTTAATTCTGGACTGAGGGCTGGAACTGAGTTTGCTCAGCTCTTGAGAGCAACTGAGGAGCTGCCTGATACGAGGAGCAGCGGGCCCGATTATTACGAAAACAGTGTAATACGGCCGAAAATGTCTTCACAAAGCCAATTGGCTGGGCGACGTCCGTCTTGGTAGGCAAACGCCATAATGCTCTTTATGCGCCATGCTTTTTTTAAAATGCAAGATGTGGTAGTTTGCCACTGCTATTATCGCTGTGCTAGAAAGTACTATTGCAGCATGAATGGTCATATGAGCAATGACTTTCAAAGCATCTAGACGCACATCTCGTCCTCTGAATGTCATTACTCTGCATCACATCAGTAGCTTTCATACTGTCACAGCCATGGATGAGACTCAAACATCAGTGAGTTGTAAATATTGGCCTTATATTTTAGTGTTAACAACTTCTTACGGTAAATAATACAACATGATACAAGATGAATATAACGAAATTTACTGTGTGTAGCTCTTCTCCAGAGTCGGAAACAAGTATATGGGGCAGCATAACTGGAGATAGAAGAGAGAGGAATTCTGCGGAAGATACTGGGAATAGAAAGAGAACGTGAAAGAACACGGACGGAAGAGATACTCATAGAGCAAGATCTGCTGGACCCGTGCTCAGGTTGAACATAACGCAGAATGATCAGAAGTGCATGGTAGACAACGGGAAGGACGAGAGAAAAGACGGGAACTAAGTGGTTTGTTGAACTCTGGAAGGATCAAGATGGAAGGGAAGGAGAACTGGTAATATACACACTAAACAATATTCTTGAGCTGAACGACAGAGATATGTACAGGAACACGGTAGAGTAGAGAAGCACCAATAGAGGATACAATAGAATATGATACTGAAAATCTATGTTGAAGAACTGGAAAGGAGGAGGGAGAGGATCAAGATATGAAGTGATTTCGGGAGGAGAAGAAAAAAACTAAAATCACGACAGATCTAAAGAGAATGTAACGGAAGTAGTAGTAGAAGAAGAAGAAGGTAGTTTATATGTAAAATTATATTTGTTTGCCCCGCAATGTTTCCTAATTTCCCTTGAACATGATGCGACGTGTAAGAGCTCTGCACGGATGCTGATATCCGCGAAGTTAGTGTCTTGAAGAATGCAAACTGTATGGCAGTGCGGATAATTTTCCTGATAATTTCGATATAATGATTTTCACTCAGGTATACTCGTATTTTTGCTTGTGGTTAGGCGACCTTTGACTGGTATGGGAGAATGGCTATATATAAAAGGCCCCGAGACCATGAAGCCATAAATCTGAAGTCTAACTGGCTCCTGCCCGCAATTAATGGAAGGAAGGATCAAAGGTCAATACTCCGGTAATTGTCACAAGGTAAAATCCCTCATAAACCTGTGACTGTAGTAGTTCTGGTGCCAAGTAACTATTGTCTTATGTTAACGTATCTGTCCGTTTCAATACCTTGGGTGTAATGTACTGTATTTAAATATTTACAGTATCCGTGGATAACCATTCGTGGATGCGGGTGATATTTTGTATATCCGCGCAAGGCTTTAGCTATTTTCGCATCTTTTAACAGTTCGACCACGATGGTTGTAACTAAAATTCCTCTGATTACTTTTCTGTTCTCTTCTTTACGATTGCAATGTGCTCGGATGATATATATTCACACAACCACAGCACTTAAAGATGTTAAACTCTTCTTGTGTAAATCAAAACGTTATGTCGGCACTTCTGCGCTTAGGAAATATCAGTATCATTGGATCACAATTCTCGACATTCAACTTCGTAAACACGCCAAAACGAATGTTGTCGTAAAAATGACTTACAATCTCGCCAGGGGAAAATGTAATAACTTTTAAATTTGCGTCCCAGTCGGAGTCTCATTCTTCTGTTTTGTTGTTTCCTGGAAGTGCAGTTAGCGTTCTCATGAGTAACTGAGGCCGCTGTTCCTTGTATCAGCACGTAGCAGTTATTGCCTGACTTATGAAATATTTTTCAGTGAGTAAAAAGTTATGTTTCTTCTTTGATGCGTGACTCTCGTGCCATATTGTTCGCAGAATGAACTTTGCTCCACATTTTATGAATAATATAAGGAAAGAAAAGAATGGGATAAAAGAAATAATAGGAAGAAAAAGTTTCTGTGGGACAGAGCAGTAAGATGAGTGGCTTGAATATGCCAACATCGTAGAGACTTGACAAAAACAATGTGCAGTCTCTTACATATTTTGAGGAGCACGTCTACAGTATATTTTAAAATTGTAACTGGAAGTACCGAAAAAGTGTCAGAAATGTACTAATAAGATTACAGAAAGCAATTCTGACTTATTATGTGAACAATTCTTATTAAAATTGACTTTATGAATAAGCCAACGGCGTTGCCATGTTGATACATCGGATCTTGTGAGATCTGGGCGATGTCGAAACTTAGATGGGTTGCATCATTAATAATAATTTTGGTTTTACGTCTCACTAACTACTTTTATTGTTTTTGTAGACGCTGTGGTGTCCGAATTTTGTCCCGCGGGATTACATTCACGTGCCCGTAAATCTACCGACACGAGGCTGGGGTCTTTGAGCACATTCAAATACCGCAGAACTGAACCAGGATCAAACCTGTCAACTTGGAGTCTGAAGGCCAGCGCTCAATCAGCTTTATTATTATTATTATTATTATTATTATTATTATTATTATTATTATTATTATTACTGAATTTGGCACAACGAAATCTGTAAAAATCGACTTTTACTTTTCACACAATTGATTTATATTTGAGATTCTTATTAAATGTTATATATTTATATATCACATTGATATATGCACACAACTTTCATCACGCTTACAATGCTCCGCATTGAGTGACCTACAGACCGACAACGAACCTCCAGGTTACCGTACAACGTCTCTGACTAGTCCGGACTACGCTTAATCTATATACAGTTTTAGGGCGTCCGCTGTATGTAATTTCGTTTGTTTTGCAATTTTTCAGATATTTATCCGTTTTAGGCCAATTTAAGACCGTATCAGTGGTTTGTATTTTTCTTGTCTGTTTGTTCCTCCACCACAGCGAAACGGCTGGATAGATTTCGACCTAACTTTATATTTAGAGTATACTCATCGCGCGGAAGTTTTTTTATATGCATATAATTTAAAAATATCTGAACAGAAGGGGCTTTTTGGAAAACCAGAAGAGCTTTCTTCTATTTCTCTTATACTATCGTTTTACTGGAAAGTCCGTGGACTATATGTGAAACGTCTCTTCATTATAAATAACTTTTGTTATGTACATAATTTCGCTTACCCTTCAAATGATGGAGAAAATTACTATTTTCTGCGGGTCGCATGCTCTGCATTGAGTGACCGACAGACCGACAACGAACCTACCGGTTACCGTGGCAACGAATATGACTACTTGCCAGCAGGGTAGTAACGTATTGCCATTTTCATCATCATTGCTGTAAACTTGTGGTTGTTCTTGGGGTAGAAAGCAAGAGAGACATCATCGGCCAATCTGCGGGATGTTGGCGGAATACCGTTGGAGGATACAATCGTCCTTCAGTAGTACTAAGGGGCGCTGTTAATATTTGAACAGTACCGCGGAGTGTAGTTCATTATTTCATACCGTAAGGTGTTTTCTGGCATTAGCTATTCGTTCTACTGTATTTCAAATTCTACTTCTGTTTTCCGCTTTAGTTTCTTGCCTCTGCCTTTTCTCTTTAGGCTTAATTAACACCATAAGTCGTCTTCTTATCTGTTTACCTAAGAATCCCTGCGCTTAAATTTCTTTTGTTACCGCCGTCTTATATCCGTAACTCATACCATCACGATTTATTGAGGGGCATTTTATTTTCCAATGCATCCACTTGCTTTATATGTATTTGTCCCATCCGGCTGTCCTCAGTTATAATTCTATTTTCTGTTAATTCCAACATTCTTAACTGTATTACTCTCTTTCTTAATTACTCCGTATATATGCGAGTGCTAATCCCGAAACCTGGACACTATTTTCTTTGAGGAAAAATATCAAGCTCTTCAAATGTGTAACTTTTGGCCCCGGAAAATGTCGAAATATTGATGCAATTTTAAAGACGGTGCAGACCTTCGTTTCGGGATAATTGGTGGCTAAATGGTAAGTCGTATCACAAAACACATAGGACAATCGCCGGCCAATTTGGAGAGATCTACAACTTTGGTCCTATAACTTATTGTCGTGTCTCGATCGATGATACGTTAGATAGAGCTGCATTTCTCGATTATGATCAAATCTCTCCAACTCGATTGTGACTGGCATTCGGAAAAGGGACCTTTCTTTATAATGAGAACTCTCCATCTCTATTGTGAATGGCAGTGAGCTTCCCGTTACAGTACGAACTCGATTGTGATTGGCAGTAGGAAATGTGGCCTGCCATTATCCTCTAAACTTCCTCAATGCCTAGTTTACATTGAAAACGACTTATGGCGTCCTCCCTGCTTTGTTTCTCGGATAGCGCTAAGAGATATGCAATTTAGTATAATCTTATTCACTGCCTTTACAGTAATTTGCGAAGAAATCCTTATAAAGTATAGAATACCGTAGCGGACCACGAGCACATCTGCTAGTCCGTTTAATAATGCATAATACATAAATAGTACATAAATTCAATTACAGTATAAAGCAGAGTTACGAGCGCAATGTTGTAAACTACGCAGAGGAGAAGATCGTTGAAAGTGTGATCGCTTCAGAAATTTCTGAAACGGACGAATATGACCAGGATAAAGCAGGTGATATTATTAAGTCTAAGCCAAAACTTAATGAAATTAAAGACCATCCAAACATTGCCATTAAAAACGTTGAAAATAACAACGATGAAAATATATCTGCATATTACGAACATTTGAGGCAACTGCGTGAGATAATTATTGAATAAATTAATGTCAAAGGAAGACAAAAAATATCAGCTGTTTCTTCAAATCAGTAAACATGTCAAGCGTGGTTAATGAAAGTGTGCCTTAATTGTCTTGTTTTAATTCTGTACCGCACGAGTTATGCTGTATTTTGTAGGGCATTATACTATATTGCATTATATCTTTTAGGCCCTATATTAAATTAATGAGGCACTACTGTGTACTCATTTTAAATGTGTTATATTTATGGGATAGCGTTATATATTCTCAGGTCATACTGTACGTTACTGTAGCAGAGGAGAATTTCAGTATGCCACGACAGTTTTGGAGAATATTTAAATCTATATTCTACCTCTACGGAACTAGTTTTTATTGTCATTCTACCGGCAACTCTTCTCTTTTCATTCCCAGCAAGCAGATAATTCTGACTCAGTTATATCAACAACTGTTCCGCTTTTGCTTTTTTGGACTTAGTTATAACTAGATCCTTCTGGTAGATAGTAGCTAAAGGCTATTTACAAGCGGGAAATTACCAAGAGGATTTTCGAAGGAAAGAATTATAAGTGTTAGGAATGGTTTTCTAAAACAAAAACATGGACATGAAACAAATGTTAGTTTGATTTTACAATTGCATGCTTCCATCTTACAATTAGTATATACTGCGTTAAGATATTCCTTTTAGTTATTTTAATAATAACTTTGTGATAAATCTTAACGTAATGTAGAACAAGGTAGTCACTGTTAAAATCAGCATCATCGTTATATATGAATTAGTTGAGATTTTACTCGATTTTGCAGGCCGTTGTAATCGAAGGTGATCTGAAGTCTCCATTCATGCACGCAGGGGAAGTGATGGAATTGTTTGTATAGGTACCTATCCACGACTTCCTTTCTTCATTCAGAAGTCTGTGTGTGGTGACTTCGAAAGCCCTCTTGAAGGAAAAAGAAAGAAACTCACCTGAACTGTGCAAGTGAGTGGTCCAGGTCTGTGCGTGTCTGCAAGGGCGTGCGTGTATGCGTGTGCGTGTGGTTGAAACAATCATTGATCGTCCGCTCCCAGCTGGCATGGCGGGCCCAGCTCGCTGTCTGCACTTGTACTACGTCATCCAAGAGCGTCTGTTTTCTGCAGTACAGTAGTTTCTTGCTCGGTGGCTAACAAACCTTGCAGAGCGATTATGGAAACATTTTTGTTAGAGATCGGTAATGTACTGGAAAATACACAGAGGGCTTGCTGTAGAAAATGCGTATGGCCCACCATTTCGCGTATGGCCCACCATTTCCCGTTTGAACAGCTGATTAACTCCGTCGACTCCGTGATCTGCGAGTTAAGCCTCCTTTCTTTCATCTTGGTTCCGAGAACAATTTACCGCCGAACTTGATCGATGGATTCAATTATGGGCTTGTCAACAGCTTATCAGTTTCATTTGCGTTCTGATCCGTGATATTTCACCAGTGAGATCGGTTCAGCTGGGATTTCTATGGTATATCATATTTTTAACGTAGAATCTGTAGATTCTGAATCGTGCTTGGGCCGGTGAGCGTTACAAAAACATAAAGTTTTCTACACAATTCGTGCGACGACAGTGTTCATTATCTGATTTGAAAGAGGAAGGAACTATGAATGAATAGCGCCACTCTCTAGAGATACTAAAATGGCCATACCACGCAGCTAAAAGTTAGTGTAGCGTAGGTTTTCCGTGGTTTCCCATTTTCATACCAGGCTGTATCTTAGTTAAGGCCACGTCGTGTCAGGTTGTGTTTGTTTAAAATCATGCGGACGATATTCTCACCTTGATGGTGTTAATATTTGAATTGTTTACATCACCTCCATTTGTCATTTATGCTTACACGAACTTCAGTATTATTCACACGTTAAGTGCGGATAATGACAAGGACGTTTCTTGTTGGTTGGTTGGTTCCTTTGGATTTCTTTTCCTAAAAAATATTTTTGTAGTTAAGTGAAGTTTGATGATAACGGGTTTTACGATCAGTCTCCTTCCTGGTCTTCCCCCAGTTTTCTGGGGTCGGCTCATTTTTATGACTACAGCTAGTTTTATGTCCGGATGCCTTTCCTGATCCCATCCCCATGTGGATTGTGTGTTTCTCTGGTGGCTCATTTTTTGGTATGTAAATGAAGATTAGCACCAACATGCAAACCCCGAGCTGGAGGAATTAACCAGATAAAGTTACAATCCACAATCCGGCCGGGAATCGAACCCAGGGCCCTGAACTGAAGGCAACTAAGCTGACCATTCAGTCAAGAAGCCGTACGGAGTTTCCGAGCAGTAAGTTGTCAAAATAGGAGGACAAAAGAATGTTAAAGAATGTTGCCAGTGTGTTGCTGGTCTTGTTAGTAAAGTTTGCATAAATTTACTTTCTTTTCGCTTTGGTATTTTTAGGACATACATGTATGTTTGTTTTCGGGTCATAGAAATCCGAACCCTAGTGATCAGTATACGGAGGCTCTGAAGACAGGCGTGTTCCATTCACACCGGCTATCATCGTCCCTCTCAACTGGATTCAAAGAGTAGGATGGTAGGTAGATTTAACTTACCGTCTTTTGCCCTTTCTTGATGGGCCCATGTATTTTTACATCTGTCTCTTAGCGTGGTCCAGAGCAAAATGTAACTTCCACTGAAGTCTCGGTCTCATTTGTGGCTGTGACAGTACAGACGCTGCTGAACTAAGTGTGGCGCTGAGCAATGCCATTCTGAGCACGCCTAGTGCGTCTGGATGTTACGAAATATGCAGTAAGTTATCAAAATAGGACAAAAGGATGTTGAGAATGTCGCCAGTACGTTACTGGTCTTGTTAGTAACGTTTGCATAAATTTACTTTCTTTGCGTTTTGGTGTTTTTTAGGACATAAGTCATGCTGCAATAGCACTTTCGGGTGTAGTGAATATATCTAATTACCTCATTCGTGTGCATGCCTCATTGTTGCACCGCCAGCGGATTTTGTGGTTGCCCTATAACCACATACGCTTTCTCTTTTTTTTCCTAGTGGCTTTGCGTCGCACCGACACAGGTAGGTCTTATGGCGACGATGGGATAGGAAAGGCCTAGGAGATGGAAGGAAGTGGCCGTGGCCATAGTTAAGTTTCAGCCCCAGCATTTGCCTGGTGTGAAAATGGGAAGCCACGGAAAACCATCTTCAGAATGTTTGGTATTGCAGTCTTATTTTCAGTTTGTATTTAATTAATGTTTGTATATAGGCCCTATATGTTTTTATGTAACGTCTAATTGAGAATGTAAATACAAATGTTATTAAACAAACTCGGAAAAAATAAGGAGCGAGATTGCTGGAGTGCCACCAGTCGAACTGCTAGTGACCGTCCTTCCCTTAAGAAGGGTCACATAAGGCGCAGTCTCTCCGCTGCATTGCTTTCTCAAAGGAACATTGCTCCACCAGTGCTACGCGCTGGCAGAAGAAAACTGACAGTTTGTTCATTCATTGATTGTACGAGGAAGAAGTGCACGCGAATATTGTCCTATTGGCTTCTCTTGTAAACATACCCTCCCCCAAAAGTACAGCCACATCCGCTGTAAGGTGTAGCAATTGGGGTGTGATCAAGAGGAAGAGGGATGTTTCGAGTAACTCGCATATCTTCCGAGGTTTCAGGTGAATTTGTCAAGTAATATGAGTGATGTTAATAGTGTAATTCCTTATGCAACCAGTCTCTGTTAAGAATGGTGTAAAAGTGTCACTCATAGGATTGCTTCGTGTAAACATTTCAGTACACTCGTCAGATTGATATGGCTCAGCGAAGAAAGCAACGGGAAACTACTTCCACATTTTTACCACTTTTTCACAAGCGCATTTAAATGTCACCATGCTTTCGTTGGGGCGATATTACGGCACAGTAGTACCCGGCATTGCCTGGGCAAATTTATTAAATGCAATTAACTGCAACCCCCACCCTGAGCCTATAAAAATATCTGTTGTCTGATAGATTATAGTATATTTTATCCTAGTTTGCCTTGAACTTCAGTATTGATGTTTTGTACGTGCAGTAGTGTACCCATGTTGCTCTAAAAATATAAAAAGTCCCCCTTCCCCCTTACAACCTCTGTACCTTAGATTCTTTTTTAAATGCAACTCAGTTCGTTCGTTTATTTTGAAGTTAAGCACCAAGTTTAACCAATATACAGTATGTCGTGGTTTCCCCGTGATGCTGTTGAGCAAAGCCGTTCGATATGGCAACCATGTTGTCTGTCATAAGAGCAATACTGTTTTCTTAACATGGAAGGACATTTATGACAGCTGAGGGTGGAGCTGTTGGGGATCCAACCAACCTTCGAGCTGAGACCTCTATACACTACGGAGAACTCAGTATGAAAAGGCGAAGTCTATTAATCGAAGAGGATAGCGAGCATTTCTACTTCTTTTGACAGGTGACATATGGCTTTCCACTTCTTTGAGATGTTGGTATTATGTTTTGCTTGTGTTGCCAAGGTACCTAGACATCATAGTATTTCCAAGCCACTAGAAGCTACAGTATGTGCATTCCTTTGGGATAGCGCGTTGTCCACCGATCGCGAGGTACACGTAGACAGTGCGTTGCTATGACGACCGGAGCGATAACTCATGATTCAACCCCCACCACCTCCACTCAGGCTTATTACGGCTCACAGAGAAACTGCTATACTAGATTTAAATTGTACACTTAATTCTGGACATCACTCTACCTGTCCAAAACACGCACGCTCTTAATATTCTGGGAGGGTACATTTATAAATCACTTTCATCAAGAAACTTCCTATCCTGTTACGGGCACAATCGAGGGGTGAACAACCTGCTGCTCTTTAACGTCCGCTCAGGTGGCCTCTTTTTTAAAATTTGTGCTAATGCTCGGGGAGACCATATCGTACTGGTTCTGACCATAGAGGTTACGTTAATTTCGACGAAAAATGCAAAAGTCAACGTCGTCATATCGTAGCACGGGAGAGCATTGATCCTCAAAACATAACAGCACATTTAGGCCTACAAACTAACGAGGAAAGGCTTTAAACATCCTGTTTGATCGGAAGTGCTGGGAAATTTATAAACTCCTGCTTCATTGTCCAAGAATTTTCTCGACTCCTTCCACTGATCCATTTCTACTGTTCTTCTGCGTCTGTTCTTCTTTGTTTTTCACATCCTACTGCTCTTGTTTTACTGTTTCTTCAATTTCTGCTCATGCTGATGTTGTTATGGGGTCTACCTTGCCGAGATGGATTTGCTTCATCCGAAATAACGTAGTTCGATTCCAGACGGGAAGGCGTGACATTCGGAAGCATATCATTAGACGCTTATGGCCCCAGCATTCAATTGGCTTACTGCATAAAATAATATCAAGTTCATTCCTTGATGCAAAAGTGCCTTGTACAGAGCTGGCCATTTAGAACCGATGTTAAGTAAAGTGGAATCTTGTACATTCAACTCTTCCGTGAGTATTCATGACTTGTTCAGAGAGGGCTTTGAATTGTTATGAATGATGATTTTTCTTTTCCTCCTTCTATGAATGGCGTTTCGCCTCTTTCCTGCTTCCCATTTTCCTTTCATTCCTTCACCTGTTTCTGTTCTTCCTGGTCTCGTACAGTTCCTACACTTTCGCATTCATACATCCCCACTTCTTCTTCTTCTTCTCCATCTTCTTCTTCTTCTTCTATTGATCCTTCCCTTCCTGCTGCTTGTTGTTCTTTTCATTTCTTTTCTAATTTCGATACTTATTTCTTCACCTATGACTATTTTCTCTCATCGCCCTGCTGTTTCTCCCCTTCCTGCTTGCCATATTTCTGTTCTATTGTTTCTGCAGTCCGTGTTAGTCCTATTCCTGTTTCATCTTCTCATCTCACGTTTCTCTCGTTTCTCTTCTAATTCCTTTCATAATTTCATACTCATTTTCATTCTTATTTTGAATTTCCTTTGCTACTTTTCACATCCATGTCCCTCTTGTTTTCTATTTGTTTAACGTCGCACTGACACGGACAAGTTTTGTAGTGACTTGGGATATAAAAGGGCTAGGACTGCGAAGGAAGTGATACTAGCCCTAGCCATTTCCCGGTGCGGAAATGGCAAACCACGGGAATCCATTTTTGGGGATGTAGACAGTGGGGTTCGAACCCGCTGTCTCCCAAATGCAAGTCGAGAGCTACGTGACCAAGCCGCGCAGCCACTCGCTCGGTTCCCCACTTCTTATTCAGATTTTTCATTTCTATTTTACAAACGCTTTTTTCTTCTCGTTCTTGTCCTAATTTTGTCCTAATTTTTACATTCATGCTCCTCTCGTTATTATCCTCTTTCTTCGCTTCTTGTTTCCACCTTCCTCTTCTTTCGCGTTCTTCTTCGTTTTCAGCTTAACGTATTCTAATTTCTTCTTCTGTTTATTTTCTTCCTGCTTTCAGTATTCCTTTCCTTTCTCTCGTTTTTTTCCCCTAATGTTCACATTGTGAGTGTACGTGTTTAATCACATTTCGGTTTTCTTGTACTTCTGTTCATTCATTGCGATGTTTACTCATATTAAGTTCATTAGTTCATTTCATGCTGCTTCTTCTGAGTATTGTCTCTTGTTTTTCTTCTGATTCTTCTCTTACCGTTCCCTAAGTCCATATTCATTTTATTCTCATTCTTATTTTCCTTTTCTACTTTCCAAATTCATGTACCTTCTTGTTTTTGTTTCTTCCAGGTTCTTCTGTTCTTTTAACTTCAACCCTTATTTCTTCTCTTTATTATATCCGTTGCCATTATTCTTTCCTTTCACGGAACTCTCCGAAAGGAACTTCCTAGACCCACCGCTTGGAATTGTCACTTGTTGTTGTCGTCAGTTTCGAGTTAGTGTTTTCCTCTGGCTACCAATTGATCTACCTATGAGCAAGTCTATCGACCTATCTAGTCGTAATAAGCGTATACGAATTACACTAATTAAGTTCTGATAGAAGCAGTTTGAGATACTGCTAGCGGTTATTTGTCCTAGGAGGGTCGTGAAGAGACGAAGTTAGAAATAAGTGTTCCTCTGGCGCTGTGTCCATTGTTCATTGCGATGATGAAAAGTGGAGGCCCCTAATGTAATTTACCGGCTAGAATGGAGTAATTAGCGAGAGAAGGACGGAAATATCTCCCGATCTCTAGTGCTTATAATGAGTTCAGGTGCGATAGTGAGACGATACATCCGCCTGCATATACAGACACCCCAACAATTTCCGCTACCTGCAAGTCCGTCACATGTTACAACCCAGTCAGGAAGTGTTTTCTGTTTCATAGCGAGTTTTAAGGGCTTGTGATTTTTGTTTTCTTCCAACTCAACAATATGAGGACATTCTTCCAGGATTAGATTTTCAACCCCCTCGGGTCCCCTTGACGTTTTTCTTTTCATTGCAAAAAAAAGTCATTTTTATTATATTCTTCATCGATAGGAACTTTTTTACAATTTGATTTACGTCGTACTGACACAGATAGGTCTTATCGCGAAGATGGGATAGGAAAGTGGGTCGATAGGAACTAATGAAATGGACTTTGGCAATACAAGTTCAAACTCATGAATATCCGTATTATTATCGCCCGTTTTATAAGAAGGTAAGATTGAAAATTATATTTCTTGTTATGTGGAATTAATATTTCCGGAGATACTTTGAAATTGATGAAAAAGTAATAATCTCGAATACCTGTGATAAAACAAAAATGTAAGACACGTAAAATTCCGGAAATGATGTTTTATACAAGTTGTATTATGTGTTTTCCGATACAGCTCGTATTAGTGGAGAAATTGGACATTGGTCACTGCACACTAACAAAATAACGTATAGCCCAGTGCACTAACCACTTATCTCTGAACTTAAATACCGAGTGGAAATTCTGTTAAGCAGTAGTTAATCAAAAAATTAAGCAAACATAAGCGAGTTGACTTCACGGTTTGTGTCACGTAGTTGTGGCCTTGAGAGATAGTAGTTTCGAAACCCTCTGTTGGCAACTCTGAGGATAGTTTTCTGTGATTTTCCCATTTTCACACTAGGCAAATGCTGGGACTGTACCTCAGTTAAGGCTACAGTAGCTTCCTTTCCGTTACTAGCTCTATCATATCGCATTGTCGCCGTAAGGCCTGTCTGTTCTGTGCGACGTAAAAAAAAATGGAAAAAGAGAGACATACGGATAAAAACTTTTGAATCTACTTTTGACTTTACATCTAATCCTTGATAATAATCATAAGATAAAATTTGAAATGTACAGACAAAAATCATAATTTTATAGATGGTGCAAATTGATTAGATTCAAAATAAAGATTCTCCATTTTCCGAAGGAAGTGCTATTTTGATTGTCAAAAAGGGAGAAAGTCCGGTGTAGGGGGCAACGCGTCCACCTGTCATCCGGCGGCCCCGGGTTCGATTTCCGGCCGGGTCAGGGTTTTTTAATTGTAAATGATTAATATCCCTGGCCTGCGGACTTGGTCTTTGTGTCGTCCTTAACGTTCCTTTCATCACATTCAGCACTCTGCCCTTCCGCAATTACAATTACACGCAGGATCATATTATATGGTGCAAGTAGTGGCAAAAGATCTACAGAGGTCAACGCCACGAACAAATATCTTTTTAAAAAAGGAGGGGACGTTATACGTTTGATGGGTTGGCGTGAGGAAGGGCATTCGATCTAAAACTGGTCCACTTCCTATATGTGTGACACAGATCGCACCCACGACCCCACTAACGTGTGGAACGTAGAAAGAATTATTATTATTATTATTATTATTATTATTATTATTATTATTATTAGAGACTGCCTGGGCGAGGTTGTTAAGGTATGCTCGGGTACTTCCCCGTCAGGAAATCGCAAAATATTAGGGACGAGATTTCCATATCTGTATAGAACCATCGTTCTCAGCCTCACTCAGCCTACAACAAAAATATGTACGAGGTTAATACCTAGGGGCAAAGGTGACTGGATATGAAATAAACATTCAAGAGCCTTCTTGGCTTGTACATAGACGGCTCTACTATTATTACTACATTTTTACTCGGTGACTTGACATTTTCACCAGTGTTATTCCTTTTTCTGTCGGAAAGCATACACCTTTCAATGTTTCCACAAATAAGGAACGTCATATAACCGAGGAGCGCATCGGGCTTAACGTTTATGGTAAGAGTACGTAGGATGGTAGCCTCTCCATTGGCGCCGGCTCTGTTTTTTTTTTCCTGTTATGCAAGATGTAATTCGCTGTCTTTATTAAGACTCTGGTTCAAGCTATCTTGTGTATGTGATTCAGCACTCCTTATTACAGAACAGCTGTTCCGTGAGGAAGATGAGGCCCTCGTTAGGGGGTTCACCTGCGTTCCTTCTAATGTTACTGAGACAAAATTAGCCACGTGAGGCACAAGATTTGTTAACGGGAAAGGAAATCTCCAAAATAGTAGCGCTTCTTCGCATGTCACAAAGAATACTGTAACATTCTTGTGATGGTCTAATCTCGGTGAAGCATTGCTGCGGGAATAACCAGTTTGCTAGGACGGAAGCCGTGCTCTTCAGTGTCGGCTAAGTTATAATAACCATTTTTTCAGTCTGTCGAACACAAGATACACTTTTATAAAACTGTAGAACATAACTGACAAATTTAGTTTATTAAAATAGAATGACGTGTTTCGTTCTATAAGAACTTCCTGGAGTTCTGTCAAGTCACTTATTTGCATGCTTTTATATCTACACTTAAACGCACAAAAAAATGGCCGTCGTAAAAATGACTTTCTTCCAAAATCCTATTGTCTGGGAAATGATTGGTGCAGGTGATAGGATTCCAAGTATCATCTCTTCGACCACCGTGTATCCACAATTTACGAATATCATCACATTTAGAGAATGTATGGTATTATTTATTTTTGTTGGCCGATGTTTGTACGGTTTAGTATACAACATTCATTGATTAGGGGCAAACCGATTACTTGTTATTTTTAGAGAGTTATTTGAATATTTGAACTAAGACCTTTTGTTCCTTTTCTGAAGTTATCAATTACAGTACTTACCATCACGGATAGTAACGTGCAATGGGTAATATGACCTTAATCCTGAGAGACATAAGACAAGTTCGGTTCGGATTAGCTCCAGGTAGACGAGCGGGGTTGTGGCAGCGTTAACAAATTTTTCTTGTAATGTGATACCCTTCTCTACCTTCTCACTTCCCCTGGATATCTGTGAAACGTAATCGTGACGCTGGTACATTCATCTCCTGCCGGAGGTATTGCATATCTTTAGGAAACAATCTCCATATCTTATAATGAAGTTCAGGAATTCTGAAGACCAGTTTAAGGGATTTAATATATCCATTCACCACCTGTTGTTATACACTGGGAATGACAACCGATAAAGATACAAAATGTAATATGCGATGTGGTTCTGGAAGTACTAATCTGGAAATATGTGCTTAATATGATTTTGCAAGGTCTGTTGCACAAGACGGCCGTGTAATTTCTAATAAAACGAATAAATAAACTGTTTTTAATTATCTAGGAATACTGAATCAAGAGCTCTGACTCCTTAGATGAATGGTCAGCATCCTTTGATTTAATGGGTCATGGATTCAATTCTCGACCGGGGATTTTGTTAATATTGTTGTTAATAATAAATGTGACACGGGCTCGATTCCCGATACTGCCAGAGATTTAATAATGGACGGAGGGCTAGTATGTGGCTAGGACATGCAGTTTACCTCCATTATGGGTGTGCCCGAAAAGAGCTGCACCACTTCGAGATGAGGACATGAGGTTTTATTACCCGTAGGCCTGACATCAACAATGAACAAGATAGGGTGTGAGAAAAGCCGGAGAAAGGAAAAGGTTGAATTAAGTTGAGTGGGTTCCCTATCCGAAACTAAAAAGGTGCAGCTTGTTCACCGTGAAATACATAGGCCTAGGTTCCGCGTCGGGAAGTTGAAGGTAGATACGAGTCTACCTGGCACTGTGGTTCACTCAATATGAAACAGCAGAAGCAAGCTAATAGTATAATATTTATGCACTTTCTACTATAATAAAGCTAACACATCTGGAAGACTTTTTGTTAAGTCAGGAGGCAGAATTGGTGGAACGTGGAGAAATCTTCTCTATCCCATTTAGTGGCTGCAACGGAGATGGATTTTCTAATTTTTAAAATTCAAACTGAAAATAATCTGAGATTATGAGTTGAAAATACCGATCAGCGATAGTTTTTCGAAGGAAATTTATTCTTAGAACAAATTATTGTTATATCGTTTATTTCAGCTTTCTTTGTTCTGTGGTTTTAAGTGCTCTGTGGCCACTGTATATTTTAGTTATAGCTGCAGGTAATAGAGTTGAAAGTAGGGAGAATCATTGCTGGGACGGGTGCGAACAATGGTAGGAGGATAATCATAATTATCTTAACATTGTAGCTCTGTGTATGAATACGCTTTCGGAGATATTAGGTCATACGGCCAATTCCAATTTAAATTCATTCAGGTAAAAAGATCGAATTTAAGCAAGCTAATAGTTTTATGTAAATTTCGACTTCGTGATTATGTCTAAGGAAACTTTAGTCTTACGTGGAATTCAAGCCACAGAAACGTGATTCTTCTTTGAAAATCTCAGATGCATTGGTCGTAATTTGAACCACAGCCACCTTAGTGAATCGAAAATCGCATTTCATTCAAGTACAGTGTTTTGTTCAGTTTGATATGTAATATCTAACTGATACAGAAGATGATGAAGTGAATTTATATCTAAAAACAAAACACTCAGCCAATTTCATGTCCTCAGATTTAGTGGCATTTATAAGAACTCCAGCAGGACAAAATTCAGGCTTCTTCAGATAGAGCTTTTTATCATACAAAACGAGAAATATCTTAAGGACCACGTTCAGGAAACTCTGATCCGAGAAATATACACATATATACAGTTCTACCGCATGAGCCGTTTTGGAATATATGATATGATAATACTAGATGCTTTGCAACGTGGAAAATCAAGCTGACTTCCAGGAGAATATCCTCTCCATAAGGTCATTGGTGAATTTCCTTGGCTTTTGGGGTTTTACCTAACATTAGTGTTGCCACGTAGCTGTGAGAGGGTGAATGTGGTCTACAGAACGCTCTTAGTTGCAGACAGACGTACAAACAAAGCGTTAGATTAATGGCTTTTCACATTTAGATGCAAAAAGAAGTAGGAAAAAGAGAATACAAGAGCAGCGGAGGATTTGTGGCTATGGAAGCTCGAAAAAGAGCAATGGCAAATGGGAAACCAGAAATAATAATAATATCAGAAGAAGAGAAAGAAGGAAGAAAGGATCCAGTCTGGTGCTGTGACGCGGTTGGTGGCGAGTTTTTGGGGAGAGGCATTAACGATGATACTAACGAAAAACAATTACATTAAAATCGCATTACAAGCCTGGAATTCCATAGCATGAAATCGATTCCAGCGTATTATCCCTGCATAATGCCTCGTTCTTCATTCTGTTTAACATTAATATTTCGTTAGGAGTGTTAGAATGTTTAAAAAAAATTTAATATTTAGGAATTAAGGAAGATGGGGTAATATCACGTTTTACAATTCTTTTATCTCTGTTTCGATTCTTTTTGAAATAATACTCATGCACTTTCTACTTTAATAGAGCCAGTATATCTGAAAGACTTTCATAATACACTTCACACAACGTGCCTTTATTGACGAGTTTAATAATAATAATAATAATAATAATAATAATAATAAACCAAGAATAGTCAGCGCAAAGAGTGTGCTTAGAAAATTGATACATCTTGTGTGTGACAGTGACTTGCGATTCTAAACTGCTGGTTTGTCCTGAAGTCTTATGTGCTACCTACGCTGATTTACGGTGTCAAGGGATGGGCATTAATAGGCTTCACCAAGGAATCGTGTGCAGGTCTTTATAATTTCGATGTTGAAGATACCATGGGTAAACCATATCGCCAACGAGGAGATGTTCCATTGAGTCGGGAAATCTTTTTTGAAGTCTTAATCTTCGCAAAGCAGTCTGTTTTGGCCACATCTTCCGAAATGACAAATACAACCCGATATAAATGATCACAGAAGGCAAGGGAGAAGGTTATTTATCGTGGAATCGCAGCCTTCGAAAGTGGTTCGACATTCTTGGTACAGCAACTCTGATATGAGAAACGCAAATAAGAAACAAATCTTAGGCCTACTCCATGATGGTCGTCAACTTCCTGTGAAGCAAGTTGAGATGGCCATGGGGTTAGGGGCGCGCAGCTGAGAGCTTGCATCCGGAAGATAGTGGCTTCGAACCCCACTGTCGGCAGCCATAAAGATGGTTTTTCGTGGTTTTCCATTCTTAGACATGGCAAATGCTGGGACGGTACCTTAATTAAGACCACGAACGATTCTTTTCTACTCCTAGTCTTTTCCTATCTCTTCGTCACCATAAGACCTATCTGCGTTTTTACGACGTAAAGAAAATTACTGTATACATTAAAATATAAGAAAGAAATTCCAGGAAGTTTAATTTGAGCATGGTCGTGATATACATATATACACATACAGTATATAATATAATTTGGGTGAGATATTGATTTAATCTGTGTGAACTAATAGTAATTACTAGACCTCCTTCATATCAACTGCGAGGCTAATCACTAAATAACACTTTCCCTCCCATTTTTACAGACTTGGGACTGTCCGCATTTATTTTGGATGCAGATATCGTACAGTAGTATATGGTTTAATGTTATTCAGTGATTGAAAGACAATGTTCATATAAAATAGCCGTAACGAGCCGATATGATACAGTTATGTTGAAATTTTTTTCCTTTTCCTTTTAAGTTATATCCCATATATTTGGCACATTCTGTATCATAAAATGTCAGCAATTCTTCTATTCTTTCCTGAAGCTGCAGTTTAAGTTTGTTAGCTATTTATTCGTTGTGTTGATTTTACAAGTGTATTTTTTCTGATCTTGTTTCGTAACCTGTACAACAGAGTGTAAGCTAGGGTGTGAAAAGTTAAATTGTTTCTTGAATTTGCGGTGGAATAATTATACCCCATTCGCGGGTAAACTGTTCTGCCGCCAGAAAGCAGCTTACCGATTTTATTACCTTATGCAAAACTATGTACCTGAAAATCTGTTTCATTCTTCTCGGATTACTCATAGAAGTGTGCGACGAAGACTCGCCCAAATTGTGTATTTTGTTTTGGGATCACTGTCTCGAGAAATTCGTACGAAACTTGCAGAATATGTCCAGGGTTTACACACACTTTATGAAAGGTTGGATATTATTTCAAGATCAAACTGTATAATCATAAAGGCTAATTATTGAAGAGAGATGACCACTACTTCTTTTGACGAGTACGCTCATAAAGGGAGAGTTCATCAATGAATTTGGGCGTAAATAACACACAGTGTGACATTTACGATTACAGTAAACCCTGTACTACATGTGCACGCATTCTATTTCTGTGGAGAGCCCCACCCTCTTGTGTTGTGTAACGTGCGCAAGAAACAGTGAAATGCTCTCAGTGTCGCTGTTCTGCTTACAACGAAGTTTAGCTCAAATATTTTACAGCGCAGAATTTATCGAGTAGCCAATGACGTGACGAAAATAGCCTACATATCAGGCCAGGTAGAGCAGAAATCAGGGATAGGTACGTTAAAATTATGATTATCGCCTAATACAGGGGTACGTGGACCCCTTTCGGGTCAGTGGTTAGGCCTAAGGGGGTCAATTTAAGTGAAGTCAAAATTTGACGTTTATATTCACTATAATTTTAACATGAATCGCTGAAGGCTGTCTGACACAATCCCCGAGCGCGTTGGCTAAGTTGTCTGAGTCAGGTAGCTGTGAGCTTGTGTTCAGGGGATGGTGAGTTAGAACCCACTGTAAGTTTTCTGTGATTTCCAATTTTCACACCAGCCAAATGCCAGGGCTGTACATTAATTAAGGCCACGGTCGCTTTCCTCCCAGTGTCCTATCCCATCGTCGCCATAAGACCTGTCTGTGTTGGTGCGACATAAGAAAAGTAACAACATTAAAACCGAAATCGATTGTGTGTCAAAGATGAGACTGTGTGTTGCCTCGTCAAAGACCATTTCATAGTAGCAGTGGCAGCAGCAGTAACAACAAAAACACGAGCGTTCTCATAGAAATAATTTTTGAAGCTGAGTTAAATATGCTGGTTTGTTTCAATTTGCAGTTGGTGATTGTATTTTATATTTGTATGGAGTGGTTATTTACCTCCGTCCAACACTGCGTGGAGTAGCTCGCTGAACATTGATAATCCTGACTAGATATTAACTAATCAATATCATTATTATAATATTTAATTCAAAGTTTGCTTTGGCATAATTTTGTTTTCAATGTTCAACTATAAGTCAGCTTTCTCGCTCCGCGGTAAAATCAGGTTTTCCTCTTACACCAGGTCTATATTCGTGTGGGGCCTTTGCTGGCAAGATATGGTGTTTACAGTGCACTATGTCTTCTGGTTTGGGATAGAATAAATTTGTTACTTTCATTGACCTGTCTCAGTCTCATCCTTGGCTTTGACAATATGAAAGTGACTGAGGTATGAGTGATGTTAGAAATGACATTCCTTATGCAGCCAGTCCCTGTTATGAATGGTGTGAAAATGTTGCTCATGCATGTTGGTGCATGCATTTCAGTGAGCTTGGCAGACTGATATGTAATAGCAACTTCTGGCTCAGTGAGGAAAGCAACGGGAAACTACCTCACTCCACATTTCCCTAGTATGCCTATTCAGTAGCGCCTAGGCTATCTATGACGGCTGTTGGCGGAACTCTGGAGGATCAAACCAGCCTTCGTGCTGAATACCCAACATACATACATATTGTTACTCGTTGGCTCACTTGCGCTGCGAAGACATTCTTACTTTGTGAGAAAAGCAACGACAAACCACATCGCTCCTGCCCCATGTTAAAAACATGACCTGTACTTTCGTTTCTGCCTCTGGTGAAACAGAATTACAAACGCAGGTAGGAGTAAGGTCGTTTTTCGTTGTTTTTCTCACAAAGTCAAGTGTGGTTTTGTAGCGCAACTGAAGCAATGACTAACACCTTCCGCAGCTATCATAAAACCAAACCAAACCAAACTAAACCCATGGCGCTACAGACTTAACCGACCTTGGCCTACCAAGCGGCCGCTACTCATCCTGAAGGCCTGCAGATTAGAAGGTGACGCGTGGTCAGCCTGACGAATCATCTCGGCCGTTAGTCTTATATTTCTACACCAAGGCCACTATCTCACCGGCAGATAACTCCTCAGTTGTTCGTAAGTAGTCTGAGTAGACCTCAAATCAGCTCTCAGAACCAGGTAAAAATTCCTGACCCATTCAGGAATCGAATTCGGGACCTCACAGTCTGAGGCAGGCAAGCTACTCCTAATCCGCAGGGCCGTCTATTACCATATGCCCACCATGGAGAAAGAGGATACAATCTTTGAAAAGATAAAGAGGACACTTCCTACTGACAAAATTAAATTTTACTGGCCAAAGTATAACAAAAAAATCACAGTGTACTTCAATATTGCGGTTTTCTGAAAAGGTGCTGAAGAAAAGAACAATGTTTAAACGATGATAACTGTCATATCTGCGTGTCTTAAGGGTTTCCTTTCAGAGTATTTTACCACCGTCATTTTCTGTCCTCTTACTGGTCCAAGAATATTTACCAGAAAGAGTAATAATTTCCTCCAAATGTTTCATTTTTCCAAAAGATACTGGAAAGGAAGCAGGGCTGTCTTAATTACGGTACGGTTCCGGCGTACACATGGTGTGAAAATGGGAAAACCATCCTCAGCTGCCGATGTTGGGACTCAAATCCCCTATATCCTGAATGCAAAATTACTGCTATGTCTGATAACCAATCTCATTGCAAGAAGGATTCTTCGTGGTTTCTTACTTCCACCTCACAGAGTATAAGGTTCGCTTAATCACATTCACATTTACCACAATCGTAGAGTTTATTAGGTGAAATTTACACTCACGAAATAAACGGGGCTGTTTACCGCGTTGTCGCACATCTTCTACATGAAGAAACAATCAGAACAACATAGCGTACGTCTAGGTTAATATTCACAACATTCTTTGTTTCTTAGTGAATGGAAAGCGACAGTCAAACTCGGTACTGTTCATTAGAGCACTCAGATGCCGCTCCATGTCCACTCCCTCCTCCGCCTCCCCCCGCCCGAGATCCCCTTCATCCGTACCCTGGCAACTCACGCGTGCGGTAATGGCTAGAAGAATGGCAGCACCTGTAGTGTGCTCTCAATAGATAAGGCTGGAGAACACAATGGCTCTCTGGACCAAACTAACAATGGGACACTAGTGTAAATCATAGGACGAGCAGTGCCTTTAGCTCCCCACTGTGGTATCAAGTGAGGCATTTACGATATTTGGCATAGGACAGGAAATATCGAGTAATAAGCAACCATAAGGCAGTCAAATGTACGAACAGTACGGTCTGGTCTGCGAATGAAGGCCAGAATAAAAGCACAGGGCAGCCTGATATAGAAACATGCTATTATAGACTGCTATTATAGTCTGCTACTACCAATTAGCTTTTCAGAAACGCGAAGTTTTAACGGTCGTCCAGAGCTTATTGTGAGGATTTTCGTACCTGTACAACATTTGTAGAGGTTGCAAAATTTAGCATTTCTTAATTTAATCTTGCTCATCTTGACTATTACTTCCATATGAGAAAGATTTGTCACGATCCTCAGCGGAAACTTCAAACACTTTGCTGGTTAGATTGGGCTTATGAGCTAGAGCGACCCATTTCAATCAATCAATCAATCAATCAATCAATCAATCAATCAATCAATCAATCAATCAATCAATCAATCAATCAATCAATCAATCAATCAATCAATCAGTGTCACTACAGATCTGCAGGTGCCAGATTCCCTGTCAGTTCCTTATCTAATCTTTTCTTAAATGTTTTAAAAGACGTTGACCGGGCGAGTTGGCTGTGCGGTTAGGGGCGCACAATTGTAAGCTTACATCCCGGAGGTAATGGGCTCGAACCCCAGTGTCGGCAGCCCTGAAGATGGTTTTCCGTGGTTTTCCATTTTCAGACGTAGCAAATGTGGACTGTGCCTTAATTAAGGGCACGACCGCTTCCTTCTCACTTCTACGCCTTTCTTATCGCATTGTCGCCATAAGACCTGTCTGTGTCGGTGCGACGTTAAGCAAGTCGTAAAAAAAACCGGAAGAAAAACGTTGGAAATGTATCGAACTTCTCCCTTGGTATATCATTCCAATCCCTAATTCCTCTTCCTATAAACGATTTGCCCCAATTTTTCCTCTTGAATTCCAACCTTATATTCATATTTCATTTCCTTTCTGATGACATGGGTTGTGCACGGTGACTGGCCAGAGCTGCGACTCCTAACCGCAGGCAAGTAAGGTAGTCGTCCGCCACCGCTGTTGAAACCAAATTCGTGACATGATTACTCTCCAGACAACATGCTATTATATCGCGTTATCCATTTGTCTTTTTTTAACAGGGCTACTCTCGACGTCGCATGCATGTCTACTTTATGGCTTTATTGTAGTTGTTTAATCTGGCATTTTCTGTGACCATCTAAGCTACTCGCTCGTGCCTGGTTGACGAGAGCCTGTTACGGAGGAGAATTGCCGTTGTAATAGCAGTAATTTCATGGCTTTTGTGTTACATCGCTGTTGAGAAATTAAAGTGCTTGATTTCGGCTTCTCTAATTAATGATAGGGCCTTTATAATACTGAACATTACATTCATATGGAGATAACTTACACGCATCACGGCAGTAGTGGCTGTGCGGCAATGGTTAAGTCTAGTTGTACACCGCTATGGGGAATTCTGGTCCAGAGATTCCTGTTCTGAAAAAGTCATGCCAAAATGTTGGACCACCAGTTTATTTAGTTAACCGTAGCATAGCTATGAATTGTATATTTATGTATTCTTCACTACTTTTAACAAATTTATGAGTGTATAGTGAGTCTTATTGGCTACCTTCCTTTGAAGGAGGTAGGCCTATTTACAAATAATTAAAAAAATATATTTCCGAAGTTGATTCTTCCTGGCTAGGAGAGCGTGTTTATAGTGCACCATGTCTTCTGGTATGGGCTAGAAAAAAATGCTTTCATTGACTGTCTTTCGCTTTGACGATAATGCTATTGCTTTTACGTTCTGCTAACTACACTTACCCTCGGTCTTGGGGTAGCGACCATATCTCGATTTGATTGCTGGATCTGGAATTTTTGCTTGGATCGATTCTGCGTATGTAGTAATAATAGAGGAACTATTTGGTGGTGAGATATATGCCCTTGTGCAGAAAGTTAAAAATAATGACCGTGAGGTTTCATCGCGCTGACCAAGCGTCATTTCGAAATCTGCAAGCCTTGGGGTTGAGCAGTGGTCGTTTGGTAGGCCAAGGCCCATCAGGGCTGCATAATCATGGGTTTTGTTTTTGTTCTTTTATCTACTTTTATGGTTCGTGGTGTGGACAACTGCTGAGTGGCCTAGTAATTGGTCCTGAGAGTCGGGATACCAGTTGCTGTGGAATAGAAGTGGGCATCTCGAATCCTTCTTGTGCTGAGGCGGCTAGGACTATACAATTCAACGCTGGCCCCTAACTTGTTAGAAGATAGATTTTCCCTGGGACTATGTGTGAGTATGGAAGCGTCCTGCTTCACGGACGTTTTCTTCTTGCTATTTGCTTTACGTCGCACCGACACAGATATGTCTTATGGCGACGATGGGATAGGAAAGGCCTAGGAAGTGGAAGGAAGCGGCCGTGGCCTTAATTAAGGTACAGCCCCGGCATTTGCCAGGTGTGAAAATGGGAAGCCACGGAAAACCATCTTCAGGGCTGCCGACAGTGGGGCTCGAACCCACTATCTCCCGATTACTGGATACTGGCCGCACTTAAGCGACTGCAGCTATCGAGTTCTGTACACGGACGTTTTACCGAGCCCTCAGAACGTTTTAAGCAAGCATTGGACCTATGGGAGTAACGAAGTCCAACTTTTAAGTCATTATCTGAACAGGCAGTTAGTACCTGGTCGTCGGCATATTGCAGTGTTTTCAGTTGTGAACGGTTATTTATGGTGATGCTGCCGTGAGGAAGAAGCCTCCATTCTTTTATAAGTGTGCTCATGTAGATTATGAAAAGGAGCGGAATATGCCGCAGCCTTGTCGTTCACCTCTGTTGATCGGTTTCTATTCTGATATTGTGTTGTTAACTCTTACTTGTTTGTGGATAGTGGATATTGCTTGGATCACCTGTTGTGGGATCTCATCTCTTTGCAATATTTCTAAAAGTTTTGTTCTGCTTTCTAGAGATGATTAATGTCCTAAAATAGTTTTGTGTGTATAGATATGTGGGGCTATGTATATGTACAAGCTCGTTTACTGTTCTGTTATTGGTAGTAATTGACCTCCGTTTTTGGCATCACTCCACAGTGTTTCGTTGCCAATATTGACAGTAGTTGTTTGAACTGATCTTTGCTTGTGGACCCGCTGAATAATAGCGCATGAATACAATATGCAATCTAGCCGATGAATCTGATAGCTTATCTGCATAGCACAGAGAACCAGTCGTGGCATCTCTGGAGGACATATACACATTTCTCTTGTGTTCCTTGCGTGGAAGAATGTTTTTCCAATGTCAGCTATCCATAATATCGTCAACTCTCTTTAACCTAAAGCTTCGACCATTTTGGAAACAAAATAAACCAGAAATAGACCTTACTTAGCGCCAGTTGAAGAAGTGAGAAGCTATTGAACCAGTAAATCAGGCCCAAGTGTTTAGAAGTATCCATTCTTTAAATTAGTTGTAAAAAGGCATGAAAGTAATTTAATGATTTTATGTTCAGGTTTTGGAATAACTCAACAAATGTTCCATGGAAGTAGCCATAATTCGTTTATCAAACATTTTCTGTTTTCAGTTTGCTGTTTAATGTAGCCAATTTTTTGTACTCGTATGGTGTTTTTTCATGAAGTTTATTACACGTTCTTGTAGACAATGGGTTCGATCTTCCCATCAGCTTGCTGCACTGAGAAACAACTCGCATATGTTACAGAAATAGTGAATGGCATTTTTAAAGAGCGAATGATTTTAATCATACACTATACGACCTGAATAACATTTGGATGAAACTTTTTAAAACATGTTATCAGCTTATAAGTAAAAGACCATTTCCTAAATTATTCGCAATTATGTTAATCAGGGTTGGCTCTATCAATAAATCTGTCGTGGCGTGAAATGTTCAAAATTAAATTTGAAGTAAGTTTTGTTTGAAAGATTTATGACTAATGCTGACCGTTTTCAAAATATCATTGTAAACAATTTGTTTTCGTTTCGGTCCCCCTTTCTCCTTTGAATATATGCCAATTATCCCAGAAACAGAGCTAACACAATTGTAAAATACGTAGGCTATGCCGAGTTTCAATTTAAAAAGTTCTACCGTTTTCTCATATTACTCGAACACACAAATAAACAAAACATTGACGGAAATTGAACCAATAATACAGTATCTCTAAGGGCGTGCCTGACGAGTACGAGAATGGATAATATTACTATTATTGTGATCGTGCTTGACGAGCACAAGAATGCATAATATTGCTATTATTGTGATCGTGCCTGACGAGTACGAGAATGGATAATATTACTATTATTGTGATCGTGCCTGACGAGTACGAGAATGGATAATATTACTATTATTGTGATCGTGCCTGACGAGTACGAGAATGGATAATATTACTATTATTGTGATCGTGCCTGACGAGTACGAGAATGGATAATATTACTATTATTGTGATCGTGCCTGACGAGTACGAGAATGGATAATATTACTATTATTGTGATCGTGCCTGACGAGCACAAGATTATTGTGATCGTGCCTGACGAGCACAAGAATGAATAATATTACTATTATTGTGATCGTGCCTGACGAGTACGAGAATGGATAATATTACTATTATTGTGATCGTGCCTGACGAGCACAAGATTATTGTGATCGTGCCTGACGAGCACAAGAATGAATAATATTACTATTATTGTGATCGTGCCTGACGAGCACAAGATTATTGTGATCGTGCCTGACGAGCACAAGAATGAATAATATTACTATTATTGTGATCGTGCCTGACGAGCACAAGATTATTGTGATCGTGCCTGACGAGCACAAGAATGAATAATATTACTATTATTGTGATCGTGCCTGACGAGCACAAGAATGCATAATATTGCTATTATTGTGATCGTGCCTGACGAGTACGAGAATGGATAATATTACTATTATTGTGATCGTGCCTGACGAGCACAAGATTATTGTGATCGTGCCTGACGAGCACAAGAATGAATAATATTACTATTATTGTGATCGTGCCTGACGAGCACAAGATTATTGTGATCGTGCCTGACGAGCACAAGATTATTGTGATCGTGCCTGACGAGCACAAGATTATTGTGATCGTGCCTGACGAGCACAAGAATGGATAATATTACTATTACTGTGATCGTGCCTGACGAGCACAAGAATGGATAATATTACTATTGTTGTGATCGTGCCTGACGAGCACAAGAATGAATAATATTACTATTATTGTGATCGTGCCTGACGAGCACAAGATTATTGTGATCGTGCCTGACGAGCACAAGAATGAATAATATTACTATTATTGTGATCGTGCCTGACGAGCACAAGAATGAATAATATTACTATTGTTGTGATCGTGCCTGACGAGCACAAGAATGGATAATATTACTATTATTGTGATCGTGCCTGACGAGCACAAGAATGGATAATATTACTATTATTGTGATTGTGCCTGACGAGCACAAGGATGGATAATATTACTTATTGCGAATATTAACTAAGTACGTCGATATCTGCTTTGAAGGTCACTCGAAAACAGGAAACTACTTAAAGGTGGAAGTAGTTAGGTGTCCGCGAATGATGAATACGAGATAGGAACACGTGTGCCAATCAGATCAGTTTCGCCCAATGAAAAGTTAACGTCAGTAATGGTCACACCGTGCGGAAGCTTCTGTGCCAATAGTGGACAATGGATATACAAATGAATACATGCAGTAGGATGCCATTTTTATTTGCAATATACCCCACTCTTTCAAGTGGTACGGAACGTCCTCTTCTAAATATTTTAAAGTCATTAACTGACACTTCGCAGGTAATCAGTCGGTCAAGTGGTACGAAATGTCCTGGAACCGCTTGGAGTTGCCAAACCACTGACTTCTGAGCGGTCTGAACGAACAAACAAGTGAGCCGGAAACGAGGGGTATGAGAACGGAATGCAGGAATGTGGCAACACCGTGCAATGGCACGTGCAACGCTGGCACCTGTCAGAGTGCTTCTTTAAATATTACGGGTATAACTCCTCTTACGGACATCAGATACGTGCGGCTGAGGATTTTTGTCACGCAGGAGTTCCTTTACTCTCTGACGTATTTGAGCACCTTCACATACCACCGACATTATCTGGGGACAACTCTTGAAAAATGACCTAGTTATGAAGGAAAGAAAACCATGTGCGTCATGAAAGCCCCTGGCACGCAACCAACGCCCCACTGAAGCTAAACTGAAAGTTTACATACCGGTACCAGTCTATCTGCATAGAAGACCTGCGTTTGGGAATTATCTTACCCTCTACAAAACAATATCCTGCTTTACTTTAAGAATTATATGCAGAGATGGGGGATACCTGGTTGAATTCCTATCGGACAAGCGCCATGATGAATTCAGAATGGTTGAACTCAGATTACGAATTACGACTTACCATAACGCGTTTTGCGGTCCATAGATTTAATTTCAAGTCATGCTACAAAAATAATTTCCGTGAGCTAAATGCAAATTGTATTTGTTAATTGAGTGGAAAATTGTAAGCGCTACCTCGCGGAGATACGTGTGTAATATGATCTACGTCTTTAGTCCAATTATGCGCCTAACTCTGTGCACGTTATACGATGTTCTCTAATTAATAAATACCGCGATCGAACTCGTTTACTTGAGCTAAGAAAGCCAACGCACTGCCACCTGAGACACTCAATCCGACAATTTTTGGACGGCAGACAAACCAACCTTAATCTTATACCAGCAGAATTTAAAAACTTCTTACACTAATACAGGCTGTCGGAAAAGTTAAATCACGTAGGTTGTAACTCCCAAATGAAACAGACTATACTTCCAACCAGCTCGCGCCAAATCAACTGTTCATGTTCCTCGTGAGTTGTGTATTTTGCTCATGATCCGTGATCAAAGCCTGTGGAGGCTGCAGAACACGCGCGGACTGCGCCCAACAGCTGTCCCGTGTCATTAACACAGGACCCATCACTCATTAATCCTCTCACCAGTTGCTGGTGATGACGCTCGTTGACATACTATAGACCCCTCCTCCGACCAGTCAACCGATAAAAATGTCAATCCTCGCCCGGCGCGCTGGACACCTTGCTTTAGAACAACCGCGTTATCAAGTGTAGCTTTGAAATACGTAGCCAATGAGGTCCCCTCAAAAAGTCTTTTGTTAATCATAGCCATAGTCACTAGGATGCGTTACGATATAATTACACGATCAACTTAATGAAACACTTCATTGCGTTTTTGCTAGTTGCTAGTTGCTTTACGTCGCACCGACACAGATAGGTCTTACGGCGACAATGGGACAGGGAAGGGCTAGGAGTGGGATGGAATCGGCCGTGGCCTTAATTGAGGTATTTTTCCTAGTGTGAAAATGGGAAACCACGGAAAACCATCTTCAGGGCAGCCGACAGTGGGGTTCGAACCTACTATCTCCCGAATACTGGATACTAGCCGCACTTAAGCGACTGCAGCGATCGAGCTCGGTTTGAATTACTTTAAAGAAGTTATCTTTAAACTAGTGGGCCTCTCGCAGTCCATTGCTGCGAACAAAGACTAATTAATGTGATTCTGAGAAACCTGAGAAAGGTAATGGTGAATACTGAACTCTACACGTACACATCCCCTGTGATATGGACATTTTGAAACTCGACAATTACCGTGTCGTCATTTCATTGTGTATGCTCCTAACAGTCATGTTGTAATGAGATACAGTTCACTGGAAATTATTGCATTGCACTGTTCCATTTATGGACTTCTTACAGTATTTCATTGTAAACTATGTTTTGTGTGAAATACACTTGATTTCATGGGTATATACCTTGAAATATTGTAGTTAATAATTTTCGCATTGCTCGTAGCATGTTACATGTAACTGGCCATGACTGAAAAGACACTAAGTTAAAAAAATGCTTGTTTTATTAATACTCTGACCCTGTGCTTTGTTAAGGGCCATTGCAAAAGTGAGATGCTACGGGAACTGCTTCTTTCTTGAATTTAGAAAGTAAGACAGGAAAGGTGGCGTGCGCATGTTCACAAAGCCATCTAGAGGGGAATAGAGTGAAATAGAAATGCAACGCCCGCAGCATCGGATTTTATGAGTAAATGTCAGTTTTAGTCAAAAAAAGGATTTATTTAATTACATTCTATTTTTCTGACGATTCTGGGTCAATATTGCTATCAATATTGTGGTTTTCTCAAAATTTTGCGTTACATGTTCAAGTTACATAGTACCACGTCTCCCTCCAGTCCCGTACTCTCTACTTACAGGTGTCCCGCATGCGCTAATGATGAATGGGATGCCTAAGAGTTGGTTTATAAGGAGCGTTATAAAGTGCTGTACTTCGGATGTGAAACAAATATCAAGTCATTTTACTACTCATGTTCTGTAGCAGGGTGCATTTGTAAATACGCCAAAGATGCAGAAAATAAAGTATAACAAATCACTCATTTATACACGTACAGACATTTCACTCTACCAAAATGTTGCCTGTATGTGCCTTGAACGATTTTTTTTTTAATGCAACCCTGTTCGGTGATTACGTGTGTAGAAGGTACGTTGCTATTTGGAAACTCCTGCGCATACTGTCTGCGAGCTTCAGCTGCATTCCGACCATATTCTTCATAGATTAAAATTATGCCACTGTATTCGTCGATGCTGAACACCCCCAACCATTGTCGATATGTTGACAACAACTGTAATGCTGCTGTTTCAGATACCAGCTTAGTACTATGCGTGCAAAGAACGAGGCTTACTAACGCAAAGGGGGTTCATTAGACGGGTACCGCTGAGGAACATACAGGGAACGGCCGTCTTGTAGTTATCTCTACCTGCTACCTGCTACCTGCTGGAAGTAGTATTCCTATGTTTTCTTCTTGCTATTTGCTTTACGTCGCACTGACACAGATATGTCTTGAGACGACGATGGGATAGGAAAGGCCTAGGAATTGGAAGGAAGCGGCCGTGGCCTTAATTAAGGTACAGGGCTGCCGACAATGGGGCTCGAACCCACTATCTCCCGATTACTGGATACTGGCCGCACTTAAGCGACTGCAGCTACCGAGCTCGGTTGTATTCCTATGAAATAAGTTAGCAGATTCATCAACGATGCATACGGGGCACATACAAGTAGAAAGTACGGTGCTGGCAGGCCAGGTGATATATAGATCTTTAAAGGAGGTAAATGCAATGTGACAATATTTTCGAAGTTGAGGTTTGCTTTTCTTCGTGCTTCGAAACACTGTGTATCCTACTACGCGCAATAGTAAGCGAACTAGCCAATTTGAAGTAAAATGCACAAACTCTAGTGCACTTCTGAAACAAGGAAAGAAATAACCAAAATTTGAGAAGTGGGTGTTAGAAAGTATTAAAAATATTTGTATTATGATGTCAAATAATTTTCACTGTGTAGATGATAATGCAAGATACAACCCAGTAGTAAAAAAGTAACTAAATTCACTACGTAAAGAAGTAATGGGGGAGAAGTGGTAGGGTTTCTTTCTTTGAGAACGTTAGGCGACGTTGTGATGTAACGGGCAAGTGAAACAAACAAAAGAGGGAGAGGGAGAGATATATATTTTCGCAGCCTAGAATAATAGACCTGATATTTGTTCAGATACATGCCTTGTGAACGAGATAATTTTTATTTTCTTTATCAAAGGAGTGCCGGGCTGAGTAGCTCAGACGGTTAAGGCGCGGGCTTTCTGAGCTCAAGTTGACTGGTTCGATTCTGGCTCAATCCAGTGATATTTGAAGGTGCTCAAGTATGGCAGCCCCATGTCTGTTGATTTGCCGGCACGTAAAAGAACTCCCGCAGGACAAAATTCCGGCACCACACAAGTAGTTAGTGGGACTAAAAGTCAATAAACAGTAACACTGTTATCGTCAACGGAGACCAATCATGAAACATCGAGAATAGTCAGATACCAGCCGCTTTGTGATTTGCAAATTAAAATAACGCAAATCGAAAATATCCAGTTTTCTTTATTTGTAAAACACACCAGACTTCATTGCACTTGAACCACAAATTTACACCAAAGAAATAAGAATTCGGACAGGTCGTATTTGTTATATGTAACGACACTAGAGGAGAGTGTAAAAATATATTTAAAATCATATGCAAATATGGCAGACCTAAATAACATTCACCATCCCTGCGAACTTCGAAAGTCACCAAATATTAAAAGAACAAACAGGATCTCAGTGCAAGTAGCAATAATGAAAATTCACTTATCGAAGTACATGATTAATAAAACATAAGATGTGATCAAGTAAGCGATCTAGCTTGTAGGTTTGCATGATGGTTGAAATTGTGATCATGGCCTCTGGAACTCCAGTTTTTACGTGAAATATGAACCATACGGACGTAACAACTCATCTCAAAAATACAACGTGACTTGGACAGAAACAAGGTTATTAAATGCATTCTTATAAGCCATTATTCTACTTAACCAGAAATTATCCTGATAGCATATTACAGCCCTTAAATAACATTATGTATTAATTAGTTACACTTAGAAATGTATTAACAGTGACTTTTACGATACGGCAATAACGTTAGCAATAGTTTAACTCCTCATAAATCACGAAAATGCTGCCAACCTGTGAGTCAAATGATGACAGTGAGATTTTGCTTCGTCAAGCACTGTATGGTTGGCAGCGCAGAATACAACGCAATACTAGAGGTAGAGTTTCTTTCTTAGAGACCCATGTTAGGTTACATTAAGAAAAACACAAACCTCTTTTTATTGTTTAGAATACGACATATCCGAGCATTACATACAGGATGCATTTTAGAGGATATTTTCACCGACCTGTTCTTCACCACTGTAGTGTAAAGCTAAGCACTAGTAGCTGCTGTCCTCGTAAGCCTGGGTTCGATTTCCGGCACTACCAGAAATTAAAGACTGTCTGTAGAATGGTACATGCAGCTTACCTCCATTGGCGGCGTGCCTGAAAAAAGCTGCATCACCTCGGAATGAGGACACTAGTTTATTGTCCGCTTCCGTAGCGTAACGGCCAGAGTCATCATCTGCCGTCCTCGGGGTCCCGGGTTCGATTTACGATACTGCTAGAAATTTAAGAATGGCAGGAGGGCTGGTATGTTATTGAAATGGTCCACGCAACTCACCTCCATTGGGGATGTGCTTGAAAAGACCTGCACTAACTCGGGATGAGGACACGAATGTATTTTACCGTCCTGTTATCAGCCCATCTCCTCAACCATCAAATTCCAGTTTTATATTACGTACAAGTTTTGTTTATTTACTTACTTATAAGGAAATTATTTTTCGCACTGTACAGATCATCAGTATTATTAATGCTAATTGACTATTGACGTGAATACGTCTTATAAATCGGGATCTCACTTTTTTAAACGTTCAACGAGACTAGAATAGGGCAGATTTGACAAAGTTACAAAATATAAACCACGTACAGTACAGTCGATTTTCATACATACATTCATTCCCAGAGCTATAGTTAACGCGGCGGTTCTCAAAAGTATTCTTCTCGCGCGTTCAGCTCTGGACGACCAGTCTATTATAAGAGTGCGTGGCGAACACACGAGTTAACCGATTTAACTGAAATAAAAGGTAATTTTTGCAGATATTAAAAATATGTTACGCTATAATAATTGTGAGACGAAAGTATTTATACAAAAACTAGTCCAAATTTGTGTGCCGAGTGGCTAATTTGGAACATCAGAAATGGCAATTAGAAGAAAGAGCAACTCGAAGCGATTCCAAAAATACTTGTCATGTTCGAACGGAACACACATTATAGGGAGAGAGAATGAAAGTTGCGACTCTGTTCCGACACAGCCTACGCAATTCTTTTCATGTTATGGCATCGGGTGATTACGTGTTTATACAGTATTGAATTTCTGAAATGTAATCCTGCGTAGTGTTTCTCAGGAAGGAGACATGTCTCGCAACCATTCGTTTAATTTTTAACGCAAAAATCACAGTCACGTTGATTGTGCAGAATTTGAATATCTCCAAGAAGGTTTCTTTATCTGAAGTGAGATGAAAGTGTAAGCTACGGACACTTGACTAGTGGCACGTTATCTAGCCTCTGCTGGCGGCAGTTCCGCTTTGCCCCAGCACAGAAGGCCCCACACATGTTCCTGTCTGTGAACTCACACAAACCCGCTCATACACAAGGCACAGTAGGAACTGGCACTGGTTCAAGAGGTCATCACCCATCCGTCTCCAGCTCATTTCGTGATTGCAAAATCTCTCCCAAGATTTAGTGGGCGCTTTTCATGAAAGCCACATTATTCTCGATGGGAGAATGAACAGATCGTAACAGAAGTTGTATGATGCCGATTTTATTTCAATTACGACACTGAGCCAACGTTGTACTGCAGTAATGTCCCTTATTTGACGAAGTTATTCCCATCCCAGTTACATTCGCTTCTCACTCTGTTCTGTTTATGTGTCTGCCTCCGTCGGCTTGCAAATCAAAGCCATCTCCGTATAGGCCATGAAGGTCTTTGGAAGAGCGGTATGTAAAGACTTACCCTACACATAACCTCGATATAAATTACAATGGAATGGTTAGCTTTATTCCAGGTCGTCTCTGCCCTTGGGAATGTGCTTCTCGTGAAGTGTATATTGCTTTCCTATTTCGACTCCTAGAGTGGAATTGAAACACGACCTTCCGAGCGCGCCTGTACTGCCTCAGTCTTTAATGACGTTTTATATATTGAAGTGGAATTCCGTAGCAGCACAGATCTGAACGGCATCCATTCTTTAGAAAATAAATAACGTATAATTTAAAAACTGGACCGGTAATTGTTGGGACATCACATTTAGCGCATATGGAAAGCTTATTTATTTTTTACAAGTTGCTTTACGTCGTACCTACACAGACAGGTCTCATAGCGACGATGGGATAGGAAATGCTTAGGAATGGAGAGGAAGTGGCCGTGCCCTTAATTAAGGTATATCCTCAGCATTTGCCTGGTGTGAAAATGGGAAGCCATGGGAAACCATCTTCAGGGTTTCCGACAGTGGGGTCCGAATTCACTATCTTCCGAGTGCGAAGCTCACAGCTGCGCGTCCCTAACCGCACGGCCAACTCGCTTGGTACACAGACGTTTTCTGTGTCATTTTTATCCTTTCACTTGCACTCTGCAGTCTTCTTCTTCAAACTGTGCGGGGCCTTATTCTATGTATTTGATATCTATAGTACCCATCGGATGTTCGTGAATATTTATTATCTGGGCTTGTCATGATAGGGCTTTGTCTGGGTATTTATTTTCAGCATTGACTTCCGAAATATTTTAGCGTTGTAGGCCTATATTTCTTTTCGGTTTCTGATTGTATTTGACAATTTTCTGGGAAAGCTTTAGGCCTATTTAGAATATCCTCTCACTAAATTTGTCTTTGTGCCATTTCCCGCGTATTGGACCGTTTCCAGAGATATGCCTTTCAAATTTTTATTTTTTTCGCATTCACAGCTTTATATTTCCCAGGTCCGATCTTTACACTTTTCCAGGAGACAGAGATTACATTTCATTTTAAAAGTACAGTAAGTAATATTTTCAATCGTTCTCGTAATTTATTAAATTTTGTCCACTCTTCATATCTTTCGATATTCACCTAGAATAGTGAAATGCCTCCGTGGCTCAGGCGGCACCGCGCCGGACTCTCACGGCTGTGTTCCGTATTCAAATCCCGGTCACTCAATGTGAATGAGATTTTTGCTGGACAAAGCGGAGGTTGGACAGGTTTTCTCCTGGTACTCCCGTTTTCCTCGTCATCCCATTCCAGCAACACTCTCTAATATAATTTCATCTGTCAGTCATTAATCATTGCCCCAGAGGAGTGCGAAAGGCTTCGGCAGCCGGCACAGTTCCTATCGTCGCCGCTAGATGGGGCTTCCTTCATTCCATTCTTGACCCGGTGGAGACTGGAAACGGGCTGTTGTTTTTCAACCTGGAATATTATTAAATGTGCAAAAACAGTTTTTGTACAGATGGTCAACTATGCTAATGCCATTCTCATTATTGAGGTTGTCCTCAGTTTGCAGTTTTGTACATGGTATCTTTCACAATGATCGTTGCACAGGTTACATATACAGTCTTCGTTCGACTGGTGGAAATTTTTGGTTTGGCAGAATCTGTGGTGAAATCCATGAGTGGCGTAACGTGTAATTACGTGCCGTAGCTCGTAATTTGCTTGCTTCCATTCTTCCGTCATTATTGCGTCCGTGCAGTAGAAGTCGGACCAAATGGCATTTCCTTTCTCGTTTAAAGTTTGGCGTGCATTCTCGTAGGGCTTGGTGTTTGGTAGACAAAACTGTGTTTTGATATCGTCAATGAAGTAGTGCTCTTTGGTTAGAACATATGTCAACCTTGAAGGGGCTGACATCCCAATGCCTAGAATTCTCTTGAGATATCGGGCCTTGACTTTTTCTATTGTCATCAGGTCGCTGAGTGTGAGCTTTCCCAGGTGATGCTAATCCCATAGGTTGCTATTGGTGATATGGCTGTCCTGAACAGTAGCATTGCTGTACCCAATGATATTTGTTGAGGTTGTCGAATGTTGTAGATGGCATTTACTGCTGCGGCTGCTCTTTCTTTGACATGAATACTGTAGGATGTTAGAGTAATTTGGAGGGTGACTTCAAGGTACTTGAATTTCGGCACTACTTCTAGAGGTTCGTTGTGCATGGTTATTGTATTTTTAGGTGCATGTTTTCCTCCTTTCTTAAATAGTGAATAGTGGTGCTCTTTATTATCATTTTAAAGGGAAGAAATTTGCGTAACCATCTTAACTCTAATCACATGAGTGAAAGAAAACTGTGTCCCCCACCGAAGATTGCAGACATCGGTAAAATAGAGGGAAAGGCCACTGATGGCACTTAGGACACCTTAGGCCTCGTAATCTAATATCTTCTGGGTTGGAAGGGAACAACAGTAGACTAAGGGAGATGAGATAAAAAAAAAGCAAGAAGGCTGGCACCCTTTGTGGAAGCAGTGCAGAATCAGCTGGGGTCCCAGTAGTCGCCAATCCACTCTCTCAATGCGAGAGCCCTTGGGGTTACTCTCTTAGTCATCACTTACAGCAAGCAGGGAATACAACGGCTGTTTTATATGCACCTACCTAAAGGGGATATTAACCTGTGATTGCTTAATTATATTTATTTAGGGAATAAATAACGTTTTGACGGTTTTCGGAGACTCTGAGGTGCCGAAATTTTGTACCATTGGTTTTCTTACGCGGTGATAAATGAACCGACACCAATCTGAAGTATTTGAGCACCTTCAAATGCTATTGAACTGAGCCGGGTTCGAATCTGCCGACTTATGTTCAGAACACCAGCGCTCTGCCGTTTGAGCCACTCTGTCGGTTGCTGACTTAAGTGTACCTCTCATAGCGGTGCTCTTTTTCTTCGTGGCAGGCTGTATTTGAGATTTAAAAAAATGAAAATATAGTAATTAATTCTGCTGTAAAAATATGTTGAAAAGGATTGTGGATGAAACAATCGTGATAAGCCTTGTTAGCCTTTATAACATGCTTTCGTTCAATATGCACAGACTTCAGTGATGAAATAAAAGGAATATGTAGTTGTGAGAAATTCAGCGAAGTAGTTATCCACCCTTGGACCGTTTAATGCAAGAGATTCGGCCCCCTTTCTCGTGCTCCTTACATCATTTCATAAGACATCTGAATGATTAAGAGGAACCGTCCTCAAGGATTTCATCTAGCACCCCAGGCATGACAATGGCTCTCCTTTATTATATTTGCCAGTGTAATGAGTTCTGAGCTTGCAGAGAAGATGACGAAATTCATCAGAGACGTGACGTACCCCACCTTTGGTCCCATCGTCGTCTAATATTCACTGTAAAGGCAGCATACATGAAAGCATTATTAATTTTCTGAAGGAAGCATCGTCCAAGTTTTCTATACAAAACACTTCCAAGTGAACAAGTTTTGCGAATTTTATTACTAAAATGCTTTTCGTATGTTCTAACGGAAGCGAACACGTTAAATGCCGTTCGTAAGGGAGAAGGAGCGATCGTACTTTATGAAGTGAAGAATCAATAAACTGGCTGCCGTTCTTAAACATTATTAATAATTTACTGTTAGGAATAAAACAGCGTCTGTTTTATTACTATAATTTATTTCAGGATGACCCAGTAAATGTACACACACACACAAATTGTATTTAACCATGAATAGCCGCACTTAATAATTGCTGTCTATTTCTACGTCTCTGTTCTTCTCACACATCAGGTGGTCCGCTTCGTTACTACCAGAGAGGGTTTTAATCCGATTCACAAGCTCGCCTTGCTTTCACTTCTCCAAGTCCAGTCCACCCTGCACAGCAGCTGCGTGCAGACAGCTAGATTAGAACACAGTGCTACAGGCTGCAAAACACACGATGACTGTTCTTTGGTTCGACTCAAGAAACAGTGCAGTAATTCACACAGTCACATGCAGTGAACAAATAAGTAACAACAGCTCAACCGTATTCGACAGCAATAGAATACACACAACAGCGATTATTGACACATATCTTATTACACTCACGGTAGCTGCTTCAGTCGCTGACTCACGGCGGTCCTCAGTACACACACACACACACACACACACACACACACACACACACACACACACACACACAGAGTACTCCAAGGCAGTACACAGTTTTCTGTCCCGCACGCCGTCTTCAGTCCGGCTACTCGCTGAACACTCCGACACAACAACCACCACAGCTCCTCGTTCAGACTTCGATGGGGCACTAACAAAAGCCAACATCTTTGTCGCCCCTCAGCCCAGACACCAAACCCCAACACACTGAGTCTCACACTGACTCCACAACGGAGTCCAACATGGACCAACTGTCCGCGGCTAGGCTCCCTGTTAATAGCTCGGATGATGTGTATCAGAATATTCGCGACGTGGCTCGAGACGGAACATTCTCGTTGCATCTTCCAGAAACTCACAAGTAAGCCAGCCGACGAGAACAATACACGGAAAGGCCGCCCCGCCCTACATGTCGGCTGGGAGATCTCCGGCCGTCCGACTCACTTGCCCCTTCCAGGAAGTACTGAAAGGAGCTACCACAGGGCTGGCACGTAACAATATGGACACTTGCCTGATCGAAATGTGGAGTAAATATCGCAGACTGCGAGACAGTGATTTCCATTCTTCTGAGATTTATCTCATAACTGTTAGGTTCTTCAGTTTAACGAAACTAATTTTGAATACATTTTGAAAAGAAAACTTATGATAACAGAAACATACCTGAAAAGAACAGCTTTTTTGTGGAAAGACATCATCAGATTCTATCAAATCACACTCAAAAATATTTAGAACCAATTCGTAGAGAGAAGTGAGGACTTCATTTGGATAAGTTCTAAATTTTCAAGTTTTTAAGGATTTAAACAGAAATAACGGGAAGGACCTGTGAGGTTCTGGGGGAAAAGAGCCTGCCCTTCACATTAGCTCGCTATGCGTGCCTCACTTGAATTTGCTGCAAACTCTTATTTGGTGTTCACTGTACTTTTTGTTACATATTTAGTATTTTGCTTTATAAACAACTAACTGCACGTGTTTGTAATGATTACGATAAAGGAATACTCTCTCTCTCTCTCTCTCTACTTGTTTTATCACTCGTGATTGGGAGAGAATAGTATTCATTCATCATTCCTCATTCATCATTCATTCACTGAGTGTGTCTCCCCTGTAACACCGAGAAAGCTGCCTGTTACGTGCGGGTGATAAAGCTGCAAGCTTGCATTCAGGAGATGGTGAACTGGAGCCCCACCGTCGATAATCATGGTTTTACAAGGTATCCATTTTCCACACCAGGCAAATGCTGGTATTGTACCTCAAAGTCACGGCCTCTTTCTTCTCAGTCCCTCCTCATTCCTTACCCGTCTTGAGTTCGTGTCATATTAAAACAATCTCATGACTACTGACAGAACACTAACTTCTTGATTGTAGGTATAAGTTCCTGTGTTCCAACTAAAGTAAGTGTAGATGGATATTCCTGGAATAACCCAAGCGATATTTTGACGAAGGTGTTGTTTGTTTGTCCTCTCACAGCGTCTGGCTCTGTCCGTGTGTTCCACGAACCTCTCACTCACGCCCAGTTCACAAATGTTGATTGGTAAAATGTGTGCAAGTGGGTCTACGGCGCGTTAAAGCTGACCTAATAAGGTCCATGTCATTCCCAACACGCAAAATCTCGTGTTTAACTATTCACATGACGTGTGTATATACTTTTCATTCATACTTCCCAATTTATGGGCTCCCACTGGACAAAGTATACCAAAGTGGCTTACTACAGCAGTATAGCAAATATATTGGTGAGTTCGATCCCAGCTAAGTCCCGTAACGTTTGAAAGTGCTGAAAAACGTTAGTCTCGTGTCGCTAGACTTACAGTACGTAAAAGGACCTCCGCGGAACACAATTCCGGCTCCTCGGCGTCTTCAAAATCCTTAAATGTAGTTAGCGGGACATAGGACCATTATTATTATTATTATTATTATTATTATTATTATTATTATTATTATTATTATTGGTTTCTTACATGTTCTAATGTACTGTGTGGTCTGGTTTGCAGAGGCATTAAGGTGCGCTCGGTTCACTCAGAAGGACGTGAGGTCGATTCCTAGTTGAAAGTTCGAGAAAGTTGGAAATATGACACCTACTTTGAAGAGCCACACAACCCTGGGGTTTACCCAGCCTACACCATAAATGAACGTTAAATGAATCCTTCGAACAATGGTAGGTTCAGAAACACGCACCCTCAGAATGAGTGAAAAGAATACATTATAAGATGATTTCAGGTGTAACACCGGTGAAGTATTTTGTGAAGATTTTGGACAGAGAGGAAAAGGTACGAAGAAGTGCTCCTTCTAACACAGCCCCGTTGATGCCGTTGATAAAAGTAAACGCAACTTATCCGCCACCTGGTTGTACACTCCGATTGGTGCACCACGGTACTGGAATGAGGTGTTGAAGACAGAATACCCAGAGGAAGATCTACAGCAACTTCTCGATAGCATCAGACACGGACGATCCTATCAAGAAATCAAACAACTGGCTGAAGGAAGATAGCCGATACACTACTTGCATGTTGCCTACCAACCTTTGTGTTGAGGGTACGAAATGTGATGAGATGATGATGATGATGATGATGATGATGAAAAGGTGACTGGGCATACACTACCCTACGCCATTATTTCATTTAACATCGAAGTTCAACCTCTCCGCGAGCCTCCAAGCCTGGAAGGAGTTGGCTTTTGGTTAAATAATTTGTATTTTTTAAATAGAAGAACGAATGTCCACCAACCTCTCGCATTATTTCCTTTTGTATATTGCAATCAAGGATCAATGTGTCCGTATTTTTATAGTTATCTCTCAAGCGTTTTTCCGCTCGATTGATTAAATTCAATTTTTCTCTTGTCCTCAACGTCGTGACTGAACATTTACCAGGCCTTCTATGGTTGTTTAGCTTAATTTTACGTTCGTTTTCTTGAAGTTTAAGTGAAGAACGCTCATGTTTATGAAATGAGTGGCGTGACGTGCCCTCAGGTAAGGCCTAGCGAGCGTTCTGTCAACATCTTAAAGCTATTACATTATACCCTCAGTCCTCGGTCCACTTGCTAGCGAAATGCACCCCTTTGATGCTGCAACACAGGTCTGGAGAGACTCTTCGTTTAGAAAATAGTCTTGTTAATTTTAATAGGTCTTTAGAAACTAGAAGAAGGCAAAGAGAGGGTAAAGAAGACAGTGTAACACTGCGGCAAGCCGAGCCACCCCGTAGTACAATTACGGTCATAATTTCTCACCCGCATCACGGCTCGTGGTGCTCCTGCCCCTCCACGCCTCCCCCGCACGTCACACGAGTCTCATTAATAATTCACGTCCCGACACTCAACTGACTTCTGGGTCCAGCCAACATCGTTGCCAGATTTAGCTCATTGCAAGTAACAACCTCTATGACAATGCATCCTGAATCTTACTAGGGTCGTGGACTACTGGGAATAATAATAATAATAATAATAATAATATCGTTTTATTTATGTATTATTCTTGCACAACAGGGCTTATTATAGACCCCAATTACAGTGTACCTAATCTCCTTAGGCCTATGTCTGTCGAACATAATAAAATATTTTTCACCAGATACGTACTACGTGCATGATCATCATCATATCCGTAACAAAATTAACTAGAGTTACTTAAACCCAAAATAATAGCACCAAATTATCTTACACTATAGGTCCCGTTTGTTAAATAACAAATTGTCAACGCACTAACTCGCGACTAACTTACCAGTTCGCACGATCGTTAACAGTCAGAAATTGTGCAGGCAAGCTTGACATTTTACGTGACTTTCGATGTGGCGAGCATAGCCACGGGACCTCTAGCTCTGCGTGGAATCCGAACACTAGAATTTAATAATCCCTCGTTGAATGACCGGGATTCGAACCGCGGAAAGCTAGTAATGATGGAACTTATCTATCAAGTCTCTAAGGAATCGCCGAAGAACATGCAACTGAAATATTTAGAGTCGACGGTTAATTCAGACAATGGTACCAGCACTTAATACCATAATGAGTCATTCCAGCATGGCTTATATTGAGATGTTCTCAGTGTCCTCTGGGACAAGAATATGTCTGAACACTTCAAAGCAAATATTTGCGATACCGTGATGTGCTTAGTAGCCCTTTATGAGACAGAATTTCTTCCAACTTCTAGGAGAACGAATAGGCCGTCCACATCGTGAAGATGAAACGGACAGGCATTCGGACTGACTCATCAAGACCACGAGATAAATGAGCATGTTCGGCAGAGAATTGGTGTAGCCCTAATTGTCAAGAAAAGAATGGTTGTACACTTGTAATTCCTTTTAAAACAATAATCACCACCATTATCACGCTCACGAGACTACACTTCGATGGTACTGCCATGTCGTCAAAAGTAACAAGACGCCAGCTTTAGAGAGTAATGAGGGCGATTTATCAGAACAAGAGGTCCCTCTACGACGGAAAATATGGCAGAAAAGAGATAGGAAAATAATACTGAGCATCCTCAGCATTACGAATTATTACGCTAGGTCCTCTTTGTTATCTTTGTATTCTGTAAATATCAACAACAAAAAAACAAAACAAAGCCACCTCCATACAGACTACGAAGTCCCTTGGAGGCTTCTACTATCTGTAACCTTGGCCCTTTATGGGATGGAGTAATTAACCTACTCCCGGTCGCCTTTATTCCCCAGGAAATGAAATGAAATGGCGTATGGCTTTTAGTGCCGGGAGTGTCCGAGGACATGTTCGGCTCGCCAGGTGCAGGTCTTTCGATTTGACACCCGTAGGTGACCTGCGCGTCGTGATGAGGATGAAATGATGATGAAGACGACACATACACCCAGCCCCAGTGCCAGTGAAATTAACCAATGATGGTTAAAATTCCCGACCCAGCCGGGAATCGAACCCGGGACCTCTGTGACCAAAGGCCAGCACGCTAACCATTTAGCCATGGAGCCGGACTATTCCCCAGGAGATAACCAGGTACTGATTTTTAATGTACGAGAATCATATTTACATCATTGTGTCTGCACCTGGATAAAGTAAAATTATAACCATGGCTTTGTGATGCGTTTATTTTCATGATCAATTTATAATACCGTGGTGTGCCTCGCAAACGTGTTTAGAGCAGAATATCGAACTATGACTAGGAGACACGAGCAGGCTCTCCGTACCATGGAGATGAACATCTTCGGATAGACGCTGGGAACGACACATTATGACCACACGAAAAATTAGCATGTTTGAAAGATACTTAGCGTTTGCGATGCTCAGTACCCAGCACTGGAAGGGATAACTTCACATCACGTACCGTCTATTGAACAGTCCGTAGGGAGAGATGTTGGTAAACATGGGCAACGAAAATACGTAAATCCTTGTTATGATTTATTCCCTATTTGAATATACACAAAACAGCGTTGGTAATTTGTCATCAAATAAATTGTTTGAAATTACATTGATGTGTAGACCAAGCGGTTTGTTCCCAATGAAGTATTTTCACAGTTAAATAGTATATTTCAACGTGATACGCCAAGATCACTGTGAAAACACCCGAGTTCGTTTCACAGGCTGCTTCAATATTCAATAGTGCGGTTGTACGTCAAATGGATTTTCACTTCATCAGTAAATGTTTTCTTAACAATTGTAAGTAAGTGTCTGCTGGTATCGTCATCATTGCCACGGGAACTTTCCAGTATTTACTCCTGTTAACTGGAAGTCAGTTTACCATGGGCGTTGAAGAAGAAGCTAAAGTCAACATAGGTACGGGAATCCATTAGAATTCCATAATTTCTGCTATTACAACGTCTGTTACCTATGGCGGTCAATAAAGGAACTAAAATTTCGGCTTACCTTTTTGTTTTATGGAACTATTGATATCGTTCAAATGGTCACGGGAATCTTACAGTACTGCATTATTTCTGTTAAGTTAAACAAACATTTCTGCAAATCAAATATTAATTTTCTATTCAAGTCGATCAGGAAACGAAAACTTCAACCTATATTTTATGGAACTGTTGATTGACATGGGAGCACCAGTTATACGCTGAATCCAGATCACAGGAATATGAATTTATGTTTCCAGAGTTCCACAGGAATTGATCGGGATTTGGACAGTGGCATCCTCAACAAAAATTCAGTGACGAACTCACTGGGTATCACTCGTCATTCGTGGGATGATTCCATGATTTAATATGATTCCATTGACCAAGATAATCTAAACCATTGCAGTATTGTTAATTTGACTGTATATTCGGATCATTTTCCACTGTTAGTGGAACATGCGGTTATAAGGAAACCTCCAAAACCAATGACAGCACCAAAATGAGGCGTACTAGGCAAGATGAGGAGTGAGGTAGTTTGCCATTGCTTTCCTCACTGGGTCAGAAAGTACTATTGCAGCACGACTGACCCTATGAGCAGCACCTTTCATAAAACTCAGATGCACTAGTCATGCTCTGAATGTCATTACTCAGCACTACCCATACCCCCAGCAACTTCCATGTGGTCACAGCCATGGATGTTGACTGGGACTTCTGTGGAAGCTACACTTTACTCTGGCCTGTGCCAAGAGATGGATGCAAAAGTACTGTATCCATCAAGAAATGACAGCAGGCAGCAGTGGAACAGTATAACGTATATTTTCTCTAACTTGAAATTCCAGAGTTCGTTATTTGATACGAGCGATGATTTAATACAATATCCCAATTAACAGGTAGTTAATGGACATTTCTATGTGTTATCAAAGTGATTTTCCCCGCCACGAAGGTTACCTATCCTCTTCCATTCGCCTCAAATAAGGCCGATGACCATGGTGTTTGACCCCTTGAAACAACAAAAATAACAATAACTGTCGTCGCCATAAATATCCCCACCATATTTTCAACCAACATGTCCTCTCGTAGCAATAGTTCTAATTCTTTTCAATACTGGTAATACTGTAATAGTAGCCTAATAATATTATGTTGTCCATCATGTTCCTCTCACGAGTGAATTGAGTAAATCAACATATAATACTATATCTAGGCTATAAACTTTGCTATTAGTATTAATGTGACGTAAATCAACGCAGAATCTTCTCCATACAGGACACAGAGGCTGCTGGACTAGTGGAGAGTAAAGTATTTCACTGTCCGGGTCATGGAGTAAGTATGTATTTGCCAATTTCGTTAATTAGTTACCTGCTTTATCCCTTCTATAAATTGAAGAAAATTATAATGAGACCGGTTCAGTTCGTAAAGGTTACCCACAATTCATTCATTAAACGGACGTATTATCTGAATTAAGTGAATCGATGATTGCAGAAAAGACTTGAGTTCATTTTAAATGAAATTTAGTGAAGTTTCGTAATCCTTGGGAATAAACACGTCTAGGAACACAGACAGTGACACAAGTCCAGAACTGGTAATGTGTGAAGTACTGCTCTGAGTGCAGAAAGATTTGCAGTCTAGGACTGGCGTTCTTACCTTAGGTTTGGATACCTGTGCAATTTTTTTTCAGAAGATGAAGAATTCCCAAATTTCTGGCGTTGTATACTTCAAACGTCACCGGTGAAAGTGGTGAAAGTGTTGCAAGTAAATTGTGTTTATTAGTTGTACAAAAAATGTTATCTTATTACATTTCGAGAAAGAAGAAATAAAAGAGATTACTGCTGTTGAAAATGTTCCCTTTGCTTTGTTATGGAAACTAATAATGTACGTTCACAATTGCATACATTTTGAGACCAAGTTGTAATAAGTTTTAAAGAAAATAAGTTACTTCCATTCAGTGTTGGAGACGTTAACGACATTGTTACAGGATGCATTTTAGTTCACTTCATTGAACATAAAAGTGACAATTATTAATGTTGAAGTACATACTTTGACGTACTTTTGTTACATATTTGATATACTCCTACGTGCATGATTAATTAAACAGTTAACTAAATCTGTCCCAGTATTTTGATTGCAGAAGGGCCGTAAGTCCATTAGTTCAAAAAAAAAAAAATAAGTTGGTAACAGTGAACTTCCTTTCCGTGGCACCTCAATCAACGGGGGTTTGAAGAGGCTTTTAAGGTATAGTAATGAAAAATGAAATGGCGTATGGCTTTTAGTGCCGGGAGTGTCCGAGGACAAGTTCGGCTCGACAGATGCAGGTCTTTTTATTTGACACCCGTAGGTGACCTGCGCGTCGTGATGAGGATGAAATGATGATGAAGACGACACATACACCCAGCCCCCGTGCCAGCGAACTTAACCAATTAAGGTTAAAATTCCCGATCCTGCCGGGAATCGAACCCGGGACCCCTGTGGCCAAAGGCCAGCACGCTAACCATTTAGCCATGGAGCAGGTATAGTAATAACAACAAAGTGCCTGACTCCTTGGCTAAGTGGTTATCGTGCAGTCCTTTGGTTCACGAGGTCCCGGATTCATTTCCCATACAATGCCCAGGCCCACCGTTGGTTTATTGCTAACAGTAGCGGTTATGTTTGGTACTTTTTTGCCTCCTACTCCCTGCTTGTATAAGGTTATGTACACAATCATTGTTGAAATATCTTCCTTTATGTTATAGCATTAACATATTGCCACATTATAAAGCGTTACGTTCTATTTGTATTTAGTCAGAAAATAGTCACTAACTTCGTGATGTAGATAAAATTTGAAGAATGCGATGTTATACAGTAGAGCATAAGTGTGCAGTAGGTTACTTTATTGTATGTGTGCGGAAAAATAACTTTATTTCATAGTGTTCAGAGAAGACCTTTTCAAACACAAACCCATATAAAACAAACTCCTAATTTTGTTGTGGTAATAGTTGAAATAAATATTACAGAGTACTTTACAACTCTTCAAAGCATAATGTTCCAATTATCGAAGCCTCCATAAGCACATTACCACGCTATTTCTTAGCTTAAGTGTATCTGTTTAAGAAAAGTACCACCTATAGCTGCAGATTAGTGAAGCAGAGTTCCTCAGAGTGCGAGGCGCTTTGTGTACCAATCTGTGGGGTCACTCCAGCGTAATTCATTGTGTAACATAGGTTGAATGTTACAGTACAATGTTCGTCAATGGGTAGAGCGTTGTGACACTGGCAGTCTTGTGGAGTAACCGGGTCTGCCAAATTGAACAAGTGCCTCGCTGTCTCGGATGATCAAGTGCGCTTTAACATGCACCAGGACAGACGTCTGACTACCTTCCGCCTCTGAAGATGACGTAGTGTTTCTGTCGGATGGAAGGAAATGGTTAAACGAGTGTATCACTGCAGTATTATCAGCTTCAAGGTCTTCGTAAACTATTATTCCCGTTCATTCACTGGTTTCACTAGCACAGATTAGTCTTGGATGCTTGGCGAAGAAAACATTAGTCTCAGTGTACGCAAACAAAGCCGCCTGCACTTCTGTTTAGCTTTCAATGACGGCCTTTTTCTTTCACCTGATGGAAAGTAATATTGCCAATCCAATAGCAGTAACTTTCCTAGCGTCGCATTGTTTTCCCCTAAATGTGAATAGTGTACATGTCCCTCTTATGCAACCAGCACAGTGACCACAATTAATTCTACACTTCTTATCATTAAACAATTGAAAATTAAAACTGGCCATCGTCGCTTTCGTCTCCCTCTGCTTCTCTTACCCTCCATCGCCAAACGCATTATTCTTTCAGGTAGCCTTTCGTCTTTCATTCGTCTCACATGACGCCGCCAATGATTTAGCCTTTATCTCCTCATTCTGAGTACCTCCTGCCATTGTTCACACTTGTTTGTACCGGCAATCATTCTCGATACCTCAGTGTATGTTACTTCCGTCTCTTCTTCTTCCTCTTCTTTTCTAGCCTATTTCAATCCACTGCTGGATATAGGCCTCTTCCATGTGCTTCCATCGTCTTCGGTCTTGAGCCACTTGGAACCAGCGTGTTCCAGCCAACAGCTTTATGTCGTCGAGCCATCTCTTCAGGGGTCTTCCAATGCCTCTCTTGTGTCCCCATGGTCTCCAGTGAACAATCCTAGAGGTCCACCTGTTGTAGTCTTGTCGAGCTACGTGTCCTACCCATTGCCATTTTAGTTTTGCTACTATCTCTAGGATGTCTGTTACATTAGTTCTTCTCCTGATGTCCTCTGAACGGATCTTATCCCTAAGGCTGATCCCTAGCATCTGTCGCTCCATGGCTCGTTGTGTTCGCTGAAGCTTGCGAGCACTTTCCTTCGTCAGAGTCATCGTTTCCAGACCGTAAGTTGTAACTGGCAGCACGCACGTATTATAAACCTTGGTCTTCAGGTTAATTGGAACATCCTTGTTAGTGAGGATGAATCTTAGTTTTCGGAATGCAGTCCAACTCATACCTATTCTGCGAGGAATTTCTGCACGTTGGTTGTCTTTTCCAAGTTTTATCTTGTGTCCAAGATAGATGTACTCATCGACAGCTTCTATATATTGGTTTCCCGTTTTAAGTGGTCGACTCTCTGGGCTTAGTGAATAAGATATCCTGAGTCTACCAATCGTTCACTCTCGTAAAACAAAGTCGGTCGGAAAAAAAGTGCAAGTAAGGATTATTGTGTGCGATTACTCATTTCTTCCCATTGATCATAAGTGCGAGCTTACTGTGTTAGCTTTGTTGAACGTCGATCCTATTTCACTTACTATACTACCATCTTGGGAAAATACATATACCGAGCTCGATAGCTGCAGTCGCTTAAGTGCGGCCAGTATCCAGTATTCGGGAGATAGTAGGTTCGAACCCCACTGTCGGCAGCCCTGAAAATGGTTTTCCGTGGTTTCCCATTTTCACACCAGGCAAATGCCGGGGCTGTACCTTAATTAAGGCCCCGGCCGCTTCCTTCCCACTCCTAGGCCTTTCTCGTCCCATCGTCGCCATAAGACCTATCTGTGTCGGTGCGACGTAAAGCAAAAAAAAAAAATACATATATATTATCCTAAATGCAATACATGAAGTGCTCGACTTTTGAATTGCCTATCTGATATTCAATTCTTTCAGATATTCTTTCCAAGTGATACCACGTTCGTCTTGAAAATTCCTAAACCGTCCCAATCTATGAATAACATCACAACGACTAGTGCGCGAGGAATGGTGTTTCTGGCATCGGTCATATCTGAGTCACTTTCCTATTTTCAAAGCCAAGGGTGAGACTGAGATAGGTTGATGAAAGTAACACACTATACCCTAGACCACAGAGTCAGATTTGCCAGTGGAAGTTCGAATATATATTTCGACTAAGGCAGAATTGATTTTTTAGAAATTACTCTTTGGGTTATATTCTCGTAATTATTCTTTCATTCTAAAACGATAGGAAAGATAAAATGTTCAACCGAGTTTGCAGCCATAGCGATATCAAAGAACTAAATGCCATCGTCCGTTGCGCCCATCGTCCTATTAAAATCGCCGAGAGAAATAAAGGAGACATCTGAGGTATGAAAATCTTATTACCGTAAAAATGCAGAGGTATTATTCTGTTTACGGATCGGTTACAGGATAGATACACACTTCCACTCATTGAAGAGAGAATCCCCAAATGCGCCTGCATAAACTTACGGAAATCACCTAACCACGTCCGGCTTTATGAAGATAGTGGATTATTTTATCGAGCTTAACTTGTTCTTAACATTTTTAGATGTTTTGGTCTTAGAAATGTAATATTAATGTCAATGTATGCAAAAAATATAGAGTATTAGTTTTAGAAGTTCAGCATTTTCTTTTTGCTTTACGTCGCACCGACACAGATAGGCCTTATGGCGACGATGGGACAGGAAAGGGCTAGGAGTGGGAAGGAAGCGGCCGTGGCCTTAATTAAGGTACAGCCCCAGCATTTGCCTGATGTGAAAATGGGAAACCACGGAAAACCATTTCAGGGCCGCCGATAGTGGGGTTCGAACCTACTATCTCCCGAATACTGGATACTGGCCGCACTTAAGCGACTGCAGCTATCGAGCTCGGTTCTGGCATTTTTATTTTATCTGAATTCTAAAATAAAAAAGTTAAGAATGCCTCATTATCTTTATTAACATTTTAATCACCGTTTTAATTTATGTTTAATATAACAAGTCATGGATTTAATGTTCCAGAGACGGTTGTGATGTTCTTACCGATATTCTGCGTTGCCAATGGAGAAATTTTAAGCCTTCATTTCGTTAGAGGCCGATGATCTCGACGCCTTGATGAAGAGAGTCGTCTCGATTGGCAGGTTTGAGAGTTCTGAGGGCAGGCTTATGCCAGTTCTTTCGCTGTTGATACCAAAATTGATAATTGACATAACCTGTACGGTTGTTTCTTGTTAAGTGACAAGTACAGGAGTAAAAGCATGGACTATGGAGCCCCTGGAGGAATGGGAAGTAAAGGTTCCACTGTTCGTAAGCTCCGTCCATGCTCCTCCAGCAGTCAACCTTTTTCCATTTCAGGTGAACCCCACAATCATTGGTCTCACCAGAATTGGTAGTCTGAATGCTACATTTTCTGATAACCTGACGAGAAGTCCTTCATACTACTTCCGAGAGAGCTGAACACGAATTTACTACCTCGGCTATGCCTCAAGCTTAAGTACAGGAAAAGTTCTGTAAATAACATAATATATGACTTGCTTCATGTTGTCACAGTGTTGGCCACACATTGCGCACTCAGCTCCTCTGTAAAAACATTTCCACTCCCCACAGTTAAGTGCTCCAGCAGGAAGATGCGCCCGTCAACTCCAGCCCTCGGCGCGTCTGGAGGACTTCACTTGAGCGTGGAGAGTTTTTAAAACAGCTTTCTTCGTAATTACCGCGGTTCTTGATTCAAATTACTAGTCAGCCAGCTGAATAAAGCTGTTTCTCTATGGGATAAAGTATTGACATAAAGTTTCTTCCTCGTGTGAGACCCAGTGTTTGACGCCTGTTTTAATGAGAAAACTTGCAGACATAAGCTCTCTTTTTGATAGCACGTATTTCTTACTGAAGTCAATTGTTTCTTAAAGTGGAACATTCACCAATATCCTGGCCTCGAGGGTAGATCACTCAATATGTGCCTGTTAGTCTGTTGTTTATTATGATTCGAACTGCACTATTATTATAATCTGGCTTCTTGGTTGCATGGTCAGTGTCGGGTACAGCCTTCGGTTTAGAAGGTCGCGGGTTCGATTTCGAGTTGGTGTTTTCAATTGCGTATGGTTAATTCCTCTGGTTCGGGGACTGGGTACTTGCGTTCGATACTCGATATTCATCAGCCCACCACACTATGAACCATCTCAGAAACACGCAATAGTGATTAAATTCCTCAACATACGGTTGGCTTCAGGAAGGTCATCCTACAGTAAAACTGGGCTTGTTGTTGTTTTTGTTGATGATGATGATGATGATTATGATGATGAATACTATATTAAGCGAGCGAGTCAGCCATGTACTTTGAAATAGTGGGTTCGAACCCCACTGTCGGCAGCCGTGAATATGATTTGCCGTGGTTTCCCATTTTCATACCAGGTTAATGCTGGAGCTGAACCTTAATTAAGGCTATGGTCGCTTTATTTACAGTCCTAGCCCATCGTCGCCATAAGACCTGTATGTATCGGTGCGACGTAACACTGATCGTTTATTGTATTGCGTATGGTTAATTTCTGTGGCTCGAGGACTGGGTACTTGTGTTCGATACTTGATATTCATCAGCCCATCACACTATTAACCACCTCAGAAACGCGCAATAGTGATTACAATGTTAAAGTGACTCAGACGCTAAAAAATACACACGTACGTAAAACCGATAAATATATTGCTGTGAGTTATTGGATTTCTTAAAACTAAATTCAGTACTCAAAGAGGTCACACCCACTGTTTTAATAGTTCCTTTACTTCGCATCGACACAGATAGGTCTTATTGCGACGATGGGACAGGAAAGGGGTAGGAGTGGGAAGGAAGCAGCCGTGGCCTTAATGAACGTAGAGCCCCATTTGCCTAGTTTAGAAATGGGAAACCACGGAAAACAATCTTCAGGGCTGCCGACAGTGGGGTTCGAAGCCACTTCATTTATTGAACTATTATCTACAGTTATTCACAGATTCACTCGCGTTTTGAGGCAGTTCATACTCACGATCGTAGTACACATTGCACATCGGTCCATCGAGAACATTCACCTCCCAGCTCGTCACATGCCATGTAGTCACGACCGTTGTGACGCACAGGACTCGCCAACGTCTCGTAACTCACTCGCGATTGACGCAACACTGACACAGTGAGCACTGTCTCCACACGAAGCGAAACCCAACACAGAGTAGCAAAGTCCCTCCACGAGAGAGCGGAACGACCCTGTGGTCGCGGTTGTTGTAGAGGTAGTAGTGATGGTTGTTATTGTTTTGCATAGTTTGATTGATTAGGGAGGTGGGGTGCGTTTGCGGTCAGTTGTTTGGCCGCTTGGTCTCGCTCGGTCCATCCTTTATATAGGTCGACAGAAGATTCTCGTCGTTTAATTTTCCAGGTCACTCTGGGCTCACTCTTTATTGGTAAAAGTGTAAGTTCTTAGTTTTTTGTTTGTTTGTTTAAGTGTATGTAAGCTGTGTCTGCTATTAATAGGTTTTAGTTCTAAATTTATTTCCTTGGCATATAGGCTATCTGAAGTGTAATTAGATTTCTCCTAGTCCATTGCTCTTTACTAACCACTTTTCTCGAAAAGAATTTCGGTAGCCAATATTTAGACATTCTCCTCTAATAATAATAATAATAATAATAATAATAATAATAATAATAATGATAATGATAATAAAGTGTGTGTATGCTGAGTTATCGTCGCAAAACCTAGCTGGCTCGATCCCAATTGTTTCAGCTAGATAGCCAAAACATTACTGAAGACGCGAAGACTAACTAGCGAAATTAGGTGTGTGGTAGTTTCCCGTTACTTTCCTCACTCAGCCAGACGATGTTATTATTATCATCAGTCATTCATGGGAACCCACGAAAACTTGAACAACAGCGACGATGGCTGGAATCCGGTAACAGAAATCGTAGAAAGGAACGAGAAAATTAGAGAAGAAATGAGCACTAAGTTTTTTTTTTTTTTTGCTAGGGGCTTTACGTCGCTCCGACACAGATAGGTCTTATGGCGACGATGGGATGGGAAAAGCCTAGGAGTTGGAAGGAAGCGGCCGTGGCCTTAATTAAGGTACAGCCCCAGCATTTGCCTGTTGTGAAAATGGGAAACCACGGAAAACCATCTTCAGGGCTGCCGATAGTGGGATTCGAACCTACTATCTCCCGGATGCAAGCTCACAGCCGCGCGCCTCTACGCGCACGGCCAACTCGCCCGGTACGAAGTTTTTCAACAGCCTTATACTCACCAGTAAGTTCTGCATGTACATATGAGCTGTAAGTGTATTTTTTAACTGCAGTTATGAAATATTATATCTCAAAGAATCTGACTACTTCGCGGAAATCGGTAATTGTTGTACACAAATAAATGTTTATGCTTTATTTTACTTTTGCATCCTCGTTTTGTGGGAAATGGAAACACACTTTCGGAAATTTTTCATAATTTTGATTTTTCCGTGTCTTGGCTCAATGATGTGTGGATGGGTATAGATTACGGATTTATTTCAAATGTATAGGCGCTCAGTTTCATCGCATATATTAGTAAAAAAAAACAGTGCTTCATGAGTAAACACGTTATGTAAGTTCCGCTTTGAATTTGCATTGCTCAGATATCAGCACACCGCACCGCACGGACTATTCAAAGGAGCATGCTTTAGCGAGAGCGTGAGGGATGATTTATCGCTGTACATTATATGGAGAATGTACCTCTGCCATAGTGTGTATAACAAGAATGTAACACTATCGCCAACCCTGTATTGCACCAGTATGATTCAGCTGGAAGACTACAAGTCCAGACTCAATACATAACATCGGTAGTCCTGGGTGATTCTTCACCAGATTCTCTCCGAATTCATTCACGTTCTAGGTTACTTGCTGAATATTTTTTGGAGACAGCATTGAAGTATTTCCAGTTTCTTAATTATTGTCAACAACGCCCAAGTTTTTTTTTCCTTTTAAGGCCAAAAGAGTTATATTTGTACATTTGTGTCCGCTCTCCAAGTATTTTTTCTAGATTTTTCCAGTTATCTGGGGTCAACAACAATGTGGATTAAGCCTATTTTTACGGCCTGATGCCCTTTCTGACGCTAGCCCTCTATATGATGGGATGTATTTCCAACTGCGTGTTTCTGTGGGGATTGGTAGTGTTGATATGTTGCGTGTAAATGAAGATGTGTATTAAGTCCATTACTAACACACCGATCTTGAGTTACACGATTGAACTTGTTCAGCTGGAAATCGAACCCGGTCCCTGTGAATCGAAAAACACTACCTTGACCATTCAGCCAATAAGCTTCACTCCAAATGGTGAAAATGAAAATCCACAGCCTGTTTCCAGCTATTCGCCGGTCAGGAATCAAATGAGTGAAGCCCCCAACTACCGGCGAGGACAGGAAATGTGCCGGCTGCCGAAGCCTGTCGCATCCTCTTGGGCTATGATAAATGACTGAGAGATAAAATGAAATGATATTGGAGAGTGTTGCTGAAATGAAAGATGACAGGGAAAACCGGAGTACCCGGAGAAAAACCTGTCCCGCCTCCGCTTTGTCCAGCACAAATCTCACATGGAGTGACCGGGATTTGAACCACGGTATCCAGTGGTGAGAGGCCGACGCGCTGCCGCCGGAGCCACGGAAGCTCCCCACAAACTATAATAAGTTGACTGTTCGGCAAGTAGAATAACCAAAAGGGCCATTCTGAGCTACTACCTATCCCACAAACCGCGAATAAACCATTCGTAAAATCTGTCGAATCCTTTGCAATATGGGCAATGCTTGCAACTAGAGTTATAACATGTATGCATGTGTCTTTTGTCCTCGGACAATCCCGGCACTAAAAGCCTTACGCCATTTCATTTCAGGTGTCTCCTAAACGTCATGTAGTAAGATTGAATTCCCTTCAACACTGCATAGAAAAGTGCTGTGCGGATGGTTCCATTTGAAATCGAACTTGAGAAATCTGGATAAGAGCGCAATGTGAAAGATATTATCCCATCACACCTAGGCATGAGATGTGGCATGCATTTGATGACGTTCTCCCTGTCGGGGTAGATAAGGCCGCTCTCATTTCCATTCAGTCATGCAATACTGGTATCCTGAATCCATCTCCAGATTTCATGCAGTTCTGTGTTTATTCTGATGCAAATCTGACCTGTGTCAGCTGGTCATTCCTGGGAATGCTTCTTGGTATGGAAATAATCTTTATTGACAGCGCGGTGTAATTCAGATACAATAATTCAGACGTATTTAGCCAAGGTCAGCCTAGGGTTAGGAAGTTGTTTTTAGACTCCGTGATAAGGAACAAATGGCACAGAAACAAAATATTAATCCATAGTCACATATGATATAGGATTAAGTGTTACGATATTATTGTTTCAATGTAAGTTGACATTGTTCCCTACAATGGTCTCTAAAATACAATAATATGAGTAACAAGGCACAATAATTACAAATTTTAGACATCACCTTACTTTGTCTTTTGTTGAAAAATGAAAACCTACAACCTGTTTTCCAGTCATTGACCGGGTCAGGAATGAAATGAATGAATCATATATGATATACGATGGGGTCGCCACTCCCAAAGTGATTTTTTTATTAATGACTGATAGATGCTATGAAATGAGAATGGAGAGTGTTGCTGGAATGAAAGATGACAGGGAAAACCGGAGTACCTGGAGAAAAACCTGTCCCGCCTTCGCTTTGTCCAGCACAAATCTCACATGGAGTGACCGGGATTTGAACCACGGTATTCAGCGGTGAGAGGCCGACGCGCTGCCGTCTGAGCCATGGAGGCTCCTGTCTTCTTTTGTTATACTTTTAAAATCAGTTTTCTTAATTCAGAACTGGGGAATATGCGTCATGGGTAACTCGGTATGATTCAAATAAGAGTCGGCTAGTCTCATCATATTAACTTTTTACGTGATATTTATGAGAAACTGTCCAAGCAAATTCTAACCTGCTATAAATATAAATTCGTTCAGTACAGACGATTTTAACGCAATAAATGATTGTTGGACCATATACTCCGTTAAATGCTCATGATTTACTGCATATGTTTACAGTTAAATGCTCGCGATTTATTGCATTTGTTGACTTACGAGTAGGCACTAAGGTCCATGAAGAACCTTGGTTTCCTGTTTCCATAGTCTTATATCTTGATGTTCAACTTCACCAGACTGAGTGGTTCAGCTGAGTGGTTCAGACGGTTGAGGCGTTGTCCTGACACCAACTTGTCAGGTTCGTTCCTTGCTCAGTCCGGTGGTATTTGAAAGTGCTCAAATACGCCAATCTCGTGTCTGTAGATTCACGGGCATGTAAAATAACTCCTGCGGGACAAAATTCCGGCACCTCGGCTTCTCCAAAAACCGTCGAAAATTTAGTGGGACGTAAAAAAGAACAATAACATAATATTATCTTCGTCTTCCTTCCTGCAAGTTTTAATGGCCATGTCAAATATACTTAGGTCTACCTTTCCAACATTATCAGTCAGATATTTCTCTTGACTGTCCGAATATCAGATATTCCTTGCACATGTCTAGCCCACCTTATTCTCCCCTGCTCAAATTTTACTACACTGTTTGGCTGCCCAAACAGTTCTTACAATTCAGAACTTTTCCTCATTCTCCAACCACTTTGATCACTCACTGCCTGCTTGAAATGCCTTCCTTACAGCCTCCCTCTCCTGCCTTAAAATAAAACCATAATTGTTTTCCAGCACTCTGGCCCATACATAACACACAGTAGTTGTACGTATTTTAATATTGGTATTCGTGCTGACATTTCTAGATTTGAACATGTTTTGCGAGGCGTAATAGGACCCGTTTCCACTTTCTATTCTTCCCTGTATTTATTGCGTATGTTTGCAAAATTAGTATATATATTTCCAAGACGACATCAGTTCACAAATAGTAAGTTACCACAGGGATCCTTACTTCTATGTGGAAGCCTATTTATGGAGCAACATGGACCACAACAGCATTTTAAGTTGCACAGTTCAGAATCTGTAAAATACGGTGACCTACGCGTGATAGAGATGGAGATTAATGATACTAATTGAAAATATTCCTGCATTTATTACGAAGCTCTCTAATGTACGATGATGAATACCCAACCCCTTCATGATAATTTACGTATACTTGAATGCATTGCCCGTGCAACCGAACAACAAGCCTAATACAGACCATCTGTAATGATGGATGTTGTAATGCTGACTGAGGTACGAGATTCGAGGTTCGTAGATTCTCTTATTTTCAGCGTTATCGCTATCTTCTCGAACGTTTATCTCAGAGCGGAAAATTAGATCTACCACCGTGTCTTGATACAATTGACCATAAATCGAAACGATGTCCGCTCTCATCCAGCAGAAGATAGATGGCGAACTTCATTATGGATTTGCAAACCTCATTCCCGCATTATAAAGCTGTTCTCACTCTGTATTGGCGAGCATTACTTTGCAGTCTTCCCTTACGACAAATTCCAACTACATTTCTTAGTTTCCTTCTCGCCACAGTCTGGATGACGGCATTGGGTTGTGTTTGGGCGTCTACAGGGGATTGCTGGAACCGCCGAAACGTTGGACATTTTCAGGGCGTTTATCTATTCAGAGTTCAATAATGCAGTTCGATTTCTCCTTCAGAAGTTCACTTTGGGATGGTCTGCATACACTGCAGTGCCTTTTCCCTTTAATCTGTAAGAGGAACAGGTATCGAAATCTTTATAATTTCTTTAACTTAACGGGATCTTGAAAAAATAATTTCAATTTAGTAGCATTAAGTACTAATACCATGAGTATCGGTGGCCTGTGATTAGTATCACTATGTGAGGAACACCATGAGTATCTGTGGCCTGTGGTTAGTATTACTATGTGAGGAACACCATGAGTATCTGTGGCCTGTGGTTAGTATCACTATGTGAGGAACACCATGAGTATCTGTGGCCTGTGGTTAGTATCACTATGTGAGGAACACCATGAGTATCTGTGGCCTGTGGTTAGTATCACTATGTGAGGAACACCATGAGTATCTGTGGCCTGTGGTTAGTATCACTATGTGAGGAACACCATGAGTATCTGTGGCCAGTGGTTAGTACCACTATGTGAGGAACACCATGGGTTTGTGTTGCCTGTGAGTGGTACCATAATGTGTGATACATCGTAGGTTTACATTGCCTATGATTGGTGGCACTATGTGAGCAACACCATGAGTATCTGTGGCCTGTGGTTAGTACCACTATGTGAGCAACACAATGAGTATCTGTGGCCTGTGATTAGTATCACTATGTGAGGAACACCATGGGTATACGTGGCCTGTGATTAGTATCACTATGTGAGGAACACCATGAGTATCCGTGGCCTGTGATTAGTACCACTATGTGAGGAACACCATGGGTTTGCGTTGCCTGTGAGTGATACCTTAATGTGTGATACACCGTGGGTCTACATTGCCTATGATTGGTAGCACTATGTGAGCAACACTATGAGTATCCGTGGCCTGTGATTAGTACCACTATGTGAGGAACACCATGGGTTTACGTGGCCTGTGATTAGTACCACTATGTGAGGAACACCATGAGTATCTGTGGCCTGTGGTTAGTATCACTATGTGAGGAACACCATGAGTATCTGTGGCCAGTGGTTAGTACCACTATGTGAGGAACACCATGGGTTTGTGTTGCCTGTGAGTGGTACCATAATGTGTGATACATCGTAGGTTTACATTGCCTATGATTGGTGGCACTATGTGAGCAACACCATGAGTATCTGTGGCCTGTGGTTAGTACCACTATGTGAGCAACACAATGAGTATCTGTGGCCTGTGATTAGTATCACTATGTGAGGAACACCATGGGTATACGTGGCCTGTGATTAGTATCACTATGTGAGGAACACCATGAGTATCCGTGGCCTGTGATTAGTACCACTATGTGAGGAACACCATGGGTTTGCGTTGCCTGTGAGTGATACCTTAATGTGTGATACACCGTGGGTCTACATTGCCTATGATTGGTAGCACTATGTGAGCAACACTATGAGTATCCGTGGCCTGTGATTAGTACCACTGTCGTACTCATCGTCCCAAAGTAACCTCATGAAGTACATAAAATCATCTTTGATTGTAATTCCCCCTGTGGATGTGTTAATCCAAAATCATAAGTTCAAGGCCAGTAGAGGTAGTCCGATTTTAAATGTGGGAAAAGTATATTCGTCACTCTATGTCGTACGACCCTGGTGTGGAAAATTGCTCTGATGACGCATTTGGTGTTTATCCCATAAAATTACTTTTTAACTCGGCAATAAATCACCCAATAGAGTTCCGGTTTCTCTGCCATCTGGAAGAGTAAATCGGAACGTTGAAACGGTCATACATACAGTCTAAATAGCATAAATTGAAAATGCTTGCAGTCCATAGCTGAATATTATTATTATTATTATTATTATTATTATTATTATTATTATTATTATTATTATTATTATTATTATTATTATGTACACAATACTCGTTTCTGGGGTCATATTTCCTTTACCATTGTATTCTGTCTTTTTTATTCTTACTCGAAATGTGACTTACTCTAATATGTTATCATCTCTTCCAGGTGAGTCGTGTTCCAGTTACACGTCAGTCCACGTGATAGTAAGTACAAACTGTTCTTAGTAATGTATTTCCCGTGTTATTTGGTGGATTTTATCGTCAGTATTCGTAAATATATGCGTTGTAAGAGCGAGAAGGTAAAGGAGATGGACATTTTAAAACTTGTCTTGGAGAAAGAAACACGCTTCTTATCTGTATAAGGAGAGTTATTACTTCAAATAATTCATAGACTTACATCTGGCTTGTCTTTAACAACTTCTAACTGTTTGTTACACGACTTTAAACACCATTTACTTTTTCGAAGGTAAAAGCCTTGGTGACGCAAGCACAATTTCTGGTGCTCTTTTTATCTCGAGAAAACTTTCATGTCCTACGTTATCACGTTGTAAATAAAGGGCAAAGATCTCTGCACATGGTTATGAGGGAATTTAGGGGTTGTAGTAAGGATGTAAAGGAGAGGGCATATAAGTCTCGGGTAAGACCCCAACTAGAGTATGGTTCCAGTGTATGGGACCTTCACCAGGATTACTTGACTCAAGTACTGGAAAAAATACAGAGAAAAGCAGCTCGATTTTTTCTGGGTGATTTCCAACAAAAGAGTGGCGTTACAAAAATGTTGCAAAGTTTGGACCGGGAAGACTTAGGAGAAAGGAGACGAGCTGCTCGACTAAGTGGTATATTCCGAGCTGTCAGTGGAGAGATAGCGTAGACATTAGTAGACGAATAAGTTTGAGTGGTGTCTTTGAAAGTAGGAAAGATCACAATATGAAGATAGAGTTGGAATTCAAGAGGACAACCCCCACCCATGGCACTACAGCCCTTGAAGGGCCTTGGCATACCAAGCGACCGCTGCTCAGCCCGAAGGCCTGCAGATTACGAGGTGTCGTGTGGTCAGCACGACGGATCCTCTCGGTCGTTATTCGTGGCTTTCTAGACCGGGGCCGCTGTCTCACCTTCAGATAGCTCCTCAATTCTAATCACGTAGGCTGAGTGGACCTCGAACCAGCCCTCAGGTCCAGGTAAAAATCCCTGACCTGGCTGGGAATCGAACCCGGGTCCTCCGGGTAAGAGTCAAGCACGCTACTCCTACACCACGGGGCCAAATTGGAGCAAATATTCGTTTATAGGAAGGGGAGTTAAGCATTGGAATAACTTACCGAGGGAGATGTTCAATAAATTTCGAGTTTCTTCGCAATCATTTAAGAAAGGCTAGGAAAACAACAGATAGGGAATCTGCCACCTGGGCGACTGTCCTAAATGCAGATCATTAGTGATGGATTGTTTTCTTCCAAATGTGTTTCTCCTTGGCCCGGTTCCTTATTTCCGTACTAATAAAGTTTTTTCATAATGTTTGTGATTCATGTGAAAACACGGCTGTCTTGGTTTCGATTTCTGTGGTTACAAAACAACGTAGTCTACCCACTTCTCCCCCCATCCCATTTTTTGAGATATTTCCCTTCTTCGAAAGTGTCTCATTGTTGTCATTCACCAGAATATGTTGTTCGCCAGTAATTGTTTCATGATAACAGTGAGTATTTTCGAAGTAATTCCATTTTTGTAGCTTATACAGTTTTCTTATTGGAAGTTGTGAAATATATAGTTGTGATCATGTAAACTTAGTCCCCGAAAACCAAATATGACAGGGAAGATCGACATTTGCTGCCATTGTCCGGAAATTACCGAACATTACCAAAATAAACAATGTGATACCTTTTTATTATAATCAGTGAAGAACTCGCATGTATTTCAATGCTTGCTTAGTAATTTCCATTTCTACATCATTTTCTAAGTTCTAATCTCGGTAATCCTGCCGACATTTAAAAAATTATGTTCTGCAAAACGTAATGGGGTCGGTTTCCTGTCGCTCTTTTTTTCTGCGTTTTGTTTTTGCACTTGTTTGCCAAATCAGTATTTTGAAATATGTTACAGGTGTTGATCTTTTCAATCTCGTATTCCTATCGAAAAATTGAAAGATCAGGGATTGATCTTACTTATGTAAACTTTTTTTTTACGTTTTTCATTGGCTCTTACAGAAACATTGCTCTCCTTGAATCTGAGAAAGAGACGATCATTTCCTTTTCTTTCTGGTTTCACGTGGCTCTGACTTTTGGTGCTTTGGGATGGAAAGGTAGAAGTCGTGGCTTTAACTGAGGTACAACCCCAGTGTTTGGCTGGTGAGATGAAATGACGTATGGCTTTTAGTGCCGGGAGTGTCCGGTGACATGTTCGGCTCGCCAGTTGCAGGTCTTTTGATTGCACGTCCGTAGGCGACCTGCGCATCATGATGGGGATGAAATGATGATGAAGATGACGCATAATAGGCTACCATGGAAATCATTATTACCTCGCTGAATGTACTCAGCTCCCCGTTTGACATCTGTGTTAAGTGTTTGTGACATATACGTAATTTTCGCGCTTCAGATTTAGTCGAAAAGTTTAAAGTAAAGTGACTTAAATATCTATTGAATTATTTTCTGAGAGTGTGAATGGACGCGGGTTTGTATGAGGAGGGTGGAACCCTTCCCATTACTCGTTCTAATGAATCTTCACCAACTGACGTGTCTTCTCCTGTTGAGAGTGCTCTTCACGTACTAAATTATTATAATTGTCAGATATCAACATGTACAACGTGCTAACTCGTGTAGTTAATAAGCAATTGAGCGTCCGTTTGAGGAAACACCAGGTAACTTGGATGGGAAGAAAGCTGTTTCTAATGCAGTACATTCAGGTATGGAACTCGCTCAAATATCTGTTCCATCTGGTGCAGGCCAGAATACTGAAACACCTTCCTTCACATTTGTAATAAGGGAGCCCAGTTTTTATACAGTGGTCATTGTGGATGGCTCATCAACATCCGATAGTGCAACCACGAACATTGCACCACGTACTTGCAATTTATCGTCACGGAACAAAATCGTCATCATTATAAAATGGACTTCCAATGACCACATTATATTTACTTAGGGGAGGGGGGGAAATAGCAACATACGGAAACTCCACCCCATGGCCTTATGAAAAAGCTTCTCTACACTAACATTCCATTTTCTCGGAAATGCATTCTCAACATAACCTCGTTTGGCTGAAGTGGAATAGTAACTGATTTTGTATCTCCTCTAGCTACTAATTATTTTGTAGAGCTACCTTTTCTCAGTGAAAAACAGACGTATACATCCCAGCTCAAGGTCAAGAAGTGATTCGCAATGTTAATACTACCCTAGCAGACGAGAAATTGATGGAAATAATAAACTTTCCTGTTAAAATCCTGAAAATTAAGACTAACGGAGGTGGTAACATGACGGAATGACTCTTGTATAATTAAACTGCAAACGTTTATAGTTACGTTCGACTCACAGGATCTCGCAGAGATTGCTTCCATGTCTGCTCTGATCCGTCAAGTGACACCATGTGATGTCCCCTGTTTGTCAATGTTTTAATTGCTTTAATAGCAAATACCGATCCCAAGGTATATGTGTTAAATTAGGCAGTTTTCACCCACAAACACAGCGCACAGCTTTGCATCTAATCTATGTACATTGTCATGGTACTCATGATGAGCACGACAAAGAATTTATGGAATACATGAAACGGGTTCGATTCAATGGGGTATCAGCTAAACACCGCGTTCTTTTTAAGGAAGCACTCTCAATTGTGGAACGAAGGACATACACATAAGCGGCAGAAGTACAAACTCTGAAGGAATATCAGCGAGCCTTCCCTCCCCTGCCTTCTCGAGAATCCAACAAATTCGTGGTTTTTAAGTGACCTCGTCCACCCCTGTCACCTGCCCAGCCCAGCTTCTCGAACCCTCCCTTATTTTAACATCCTCGTGAAATAACCTACACTCCAATCTCGCATAACCTTTATCCTCCGTCACAGCCTCATCGTGTATCTGTTCAGGTGAATCGTAATGTTGTTCCATCGCATAATCAGCTACACTTCATGACTCAGTTAGTCAACGACATACACTAACTTGTCCTACATATACCACAGGGAATAAGATCACCCAATAATAATATACCGTCATCAGCTGAAATACATCATTTGAAGGCCCCCTCGGAAGAAGGGTCTAAACCACATTTTCCAGAAAGTTGAATTTTTTGCGGAATAAGGGTCTATATCATCTCAGGATATTGCATACGAACTGCGATAGTCATATCTTTAACAGAAATAGGTCATTTGTTTGTTAAAAAACTTCTTTGCCTGGAAGAAGGCTCTATGCCACTCATTCAAGATGGCTGCCAGTGTGTTGAATGTTTCGTCCAACGAATTAAAAAAACTTGAATAAAACAAGAAAAAGGAAGATTAATATGAATAACTGTACGGGTAATGCACGTAAAAGGAAACGAAATAGGGGTGAGGCTTATACAACGAGGAAAGGCCTTATAAAAGAAGCAAAAACGAGGCCACAACAGGTGAGTGGAATAAGGGTCTATAATAAATGGGTTATGTTGTGCTAAGGAAGATACTTAGAATAAATTTGGTCTTTTTATATATAATACAGTATACAAACCATTCGTTTAATTATCATTACGCTAAAATAGTACATTATAATAATTTTCTGCCTCTTCGTTGTTTAGGGACCGTGTGTATGATCCAGAGATCTGTAACAGGAATGGGTGTATTCAGCTCACTGACTGTTAAAAGGAGGAGTGATGTACGGAATACTATGCCATGGACCTTACTGAGCAGTCTTGATTTCTTGCGAATAAGTGCCTCAAAATCTCTGAACCGAAAAGGATGTGTAATCAGAGAACAGATGCCACTTTACGTCGGAAATATTCTTTTGAATACCACATTCCAGCAAAAAGTAGTAACAGTAGTTCATTGCAGGTATGTGAAAGAACTTTTTTTGACATGTATAGTCTGTCTGCCCAGAATTCTGACTTCCAAGACGCGGAATGTTGGTCAAAGACCATAAATTCAAGGTTACTGAAGAAATGTGACTGAAGTTTTTCTGAAAATGATCCCACATCTGTGTTTATGGGAAGATCCCACAATTGGATTGCTCCTCGGTAGAAATATACCTTAGTTAAAGGTGTCAAGAACAGACGGAATCAGCCACTCCTCCTGCCTCAAGAATTGCCACAACTCTATGGCTCAACACTACCCATTAAGAAAGGAAAAAAAGAATGACCTACTGAAGATGTGTGTCTGTATGTCTCAAGAATTCAGGGTATTCTATAGTGATTTGAAGTGATTCATCTGGCAATAAGTAACACTGTATCAAACCGTTAAAATGTGGTTTAGACCCTTATTCCATGATTTGAAAATGAGAAAATGCTTTTTTACTACATTAATAAGGTTAATTTGTGATACTTCGGTTTTCAAGTGGCCCCTAAGCATTCTGATTTATTTTAATATATGTATATTTCATTTTCTCATTACTCAGAAGTTCTTTCTGTTTCCCCCTTATTCCGAGGGGACCTTCATTTAGACACGCAGTATGTATCAAACGGCTTCCAGCCTTAACTATCGCAGTTAAGTACTGTGCAAGTTTATAAATTCATATATCATTAAATTGATGGCCATCTAAAAAGTATTATATTTATTGTAGAATCTAAATGGCTATTGAAGTCTTGCAGTGGAACGCCATATTTGTCACTGCTAACAAGAAGAGCTTCGAACATTAAATAAATCGAAGAGTCATCAAATTAGAAGCTCTTTCGGAGACTTGGTTTCCGGCATCTAAAAGCAGTACGCTTACTGAGGGCTGCGGAGGTGCTTCCAACCTCACATATTCATCAGTGGAATTTCAGCCTGTATCGCTGAGTGTGACTGTACGCCCTGAAATACAAGTAGTTACAGCTTGTATTCTTACCATAGACCTAGAATTCACTTTCATCTCATTGTATTGTCAATTGGTAGCAAATATTACATTAAATGAATTGGATACTGTTTTGTCGATCATAAAACTCCATATCTGTGGAGATCTGAACACTCATCACCTATATAGGGGTGTGCATATCCCGCGGTCCAGGGTATGTTCATTTATGTATGACGGTTCCCCAACACTGGTCCCTTCTCCACACCGAAGGCCTTCTGCAATGGGCATCACGCTGTGTTCACACATTCATATCCAACATCACTCACTGGAATTCGCTTTTTCAGTTTTGTTAATATTATATTGATCCTAAATCCGTTGAAAGATAAGTTATGGAAGTCAGTTTTACCATAGTGCAGATAAATGCCTCTTAGGAAATTTGAACAGGGTTAGTACAAATGTATTCGAATTTATTTGGGACAATACAGTCAACACGTACAAATGCTGTCCTAATTGAAGCGGCATAAACGCCTTTACAGTTTCACCAACTTCTTCTGTGAGACAAATTCTTCGTTAAACGAATTCATAGGCAAGAATCCACTCTGGTGGTTAATATCAAGATTCTGCTACAGTGAGTGCAGGACTGCGGGCGACATCCGTTAAAATAACGCACTTCACTCCTTCGAAGCTTATAATGTTAACAAAACTGACCAGTGTGTTCCCCACCAAGTTCGACTTAAAGCACGGATTATATTCATTGACTGTTCCAGTTTGGGAAAGAGCTTATGAAACTGAGACGTCAAATTAAGGCTTGAATCAAAAACAAGACCTACAAGCATTACATTCTGGTATTCCATATCACCACCGCACAAGGTCCCTCCACGTTCATCGCATAAATGGAGTTCATCATGGGATTCAATCACTGCAACAAACCTGTACGCCCTTCATCTCTTCATATTTACACTGTCGGCTCAGAACAAAATCATCTGCTGGTGTTGGATGTGCCTTCTACTGCCCATATACACACGATTCTCAATCGTTTCGTCTCCCAAACAATCTATCTGTATATGCTGCGAAAGCATTGCATTTGACGAAGAGTTATCGTACGGTGGAGCGGAGCAATACTGAAACGCTGCAGTTCTGTTTTATTCCATGAGTGTTATTTCTGCATTAGATACACCTCATCAGTATAGTCAAGAAAATCATACAGCTACGGCAACATGAGTCATACGTCAATTTCATATTGATCCCCTCACATTCTGAAATCGCCTACAACGAGCATGTCAATGTACTAACTAAAGAAGCACAACGAACCGGAGAAGAGCTGAAGATGCCATTCTGTCCTCAAGATTTCTCATCATCCGTCTATCAGCGAGCTCACATGGAATTGAGATGAGCATGGGAAGAATCGCAATCAACCAAGGGACATCAATACACCCTCGTACAAATATATCCCCCAGACGCCCATGGTTTTCCAAGTGGAACTCCCAACGAACATATACAGTATAACATCACTCATTCGTATGAGTTTAAACCACGGCAGTGTCCGAAGCCAAAAAGACATAGCTATTTTTCTTTACGTCGCACCAACACAGATACGTTTTATGGTGACGATGGGATAGGAAAGGCCTAGGAATTGGAAGGAAGTGGCCGTGGCCTTAATTAAGGTACAACCCGAGCATTTTCCTGGTGTGAAAATGGGAAACCACGGAAAACCATCTTCTGGGCTGCCGACAGTGGGGCTCGAACCCACTATCTCCCGATTACTGGATACTGGCCGCACTTAAGCGACTGCAGCTATCGAACTCGGTAGACATCTATTCAGAATCATTGTTGTGGATACTACTTACTGTTCTTGTGTGGGACATCAACACAAGATCTAAATCATATCAGAGTCGTTCACATTTTAAGCACCATTAAAGTGTCTTCGATATTGAATCACTTAAAATAGCACCACTACCAAGCAGTGTCACTACTCGTCCAGCACTTTATAATACGATAGTATATACAGTTATCAAAATTTAGGCTACATCAAGTACATTAATATTAATATCTAATCACAATCTCCGTACATTGTATTATTCATTGCTTAGTGTTATTATTGTTGTCTGAAGTCTTGTTAGTTTGCTGATGGCTGCACAGGACCAAATTTCAATAATGAAAAGAAATCATAATTAAGGCTGCCGACAGTTGAATTCGAACTCACCATCACCCGAATGGAAGCTAGTTACTTAAGAAGAGTTTCTGGATGCGTCTACCTATTAGTTAAGCATAAACTTAGCAGTGAGGACGGTAGACAAGGTAAGATTCCGAAATGTTCGCTCTGTATTATAAACTTCAGTATCAGATATGCTGTATAACCTATTCGGATTAAATGGAAGTTATATTTACTGTTGAAGATTTGTACGTCTGTGATCTGTGTGGAGACCAAAAAAAAATATGTAAATAAAAATTGTGATAACGTTTTTTGCTCGGTCTGTAAAATCCAATTTATTTCACGTAGCTAAATTTAATTTAATTTTAATTTAATATTCATTTACCATCAACTAAAAGGATTGGATGGAAGGCAGTAAGAGTAGCCCACAGAACGTTTGTATTCCATATATCAGTGAAAACGCCAGGAAATAATGATCATTGCGTTGTGATCGTTCGTCACACCGGCATCCCTTCACACACTTGAAATATATTTAGCCCACCCTCCCATCACAAAAAATGCCAATCTATAACTTTTTACATCAAGTAACCATTTCACTTCGTGGCAAATTCTGGGATGCTGCCTTTCTCGTCTAACCTGCTTTTATCACTTGTGTACATGGAATCATTTTACCCTTATCTGAGACAGACACCTAAACAACACGGCCTATGGTGTGTGTCCCATCAAAACCACGACACCGTGTAGTCTGTAGAAACTGGGCAGAAGAACATCAGGATTGGAGTCGTAAGGAATGGCGCCGGGTTCTGTTCACAGATGAATCAAGATTTTGTGTTCAGCCGGACAATCGTCGTTCCCTCATCTGGAGAAAACGTGGAACTCGGAACAATTCTGCTTATGTGCAGGAAACATCACCATATTATGTTGGTGAACGAATGGTGTGGGCAGGAGTCAGTATTGGCGGACGTGTGGAACTTTATGTCGTTCAGGATGGCGCTTTGACTGCTCAGAGGTATAGAGACGAGATCCTTCAGCCTTTCGTTGTGCCCTACGCTGGTGCCATACGAGATGGGTTCCTTCTGGTGGCCGATAACCCTCGTCCTCACAGAGCTGCACTGGTGGACAACATGCTTGAAGCTGAGGGAATTGAACGAATGGAGTGGCCAGCTCGTTCACCGGACTTAAACCCGATTGAGCATGTCCGGGATGCACTTGGCAGACGCATTGCAGCCAGACCAGCACCCCCCAGAGCTGGATATTGCACTCATGGAAGAATGGCCAAACATCCCTCAATAGCTGATTGATAACCTCATACTGTGCAACTGTACTGGCTCTCCCGAGGTGATCACACACCATATTAGAGGGCAACGAGGATTATTCTTTCTCTATTATGGTAGCCCCATGTGGCCTCGCTCTAAGTAAACGCCATGTAACCTCAAGTAAAGTGTTGAGACAGCAAAATATCGTACTGTATCACACATAAATTACAATTGTAACCGATATCTGAACAAAAGACGTTACCGTATGTATATTGTGTATGATATCTCACCTGATCCCCTAATTGTTTTGAGCAGTATATCATTGACCCAATACTCTGTCGTAATACGCTTCACTGGATTCTTGAGCGCTGTTCTCTCACATTCACGCTCTAGAATACAGAGTGGAGTTTACAATATTTTCGAAATACTATTGTTTTATGGGCCAATAATGGAACCTTTACTCCTTATAACATTTGAACGTTAGTGAAAGAATTGTCATTCTGATGGATCAGAGTCATGTATGGACATCGCTGGATGATGTAGTCACTTCTCTTTTTTCTTACATGTTGTTTTAAGTCGCACCGACCCATATAGGTCTTATGGCGACGATAGGACACGAAAGGGAAAATAGTGGGAAGGAAGTGGCCGTGGCCCTAATGAAGTTACAGCACCAACATTTGCCTGGTCTGAAAATGGGAAACTACTGAAAGCCATCTTCAGGGCTGCTGACAGTGGATACTGACCGCACTTAAGCAACTGCAGCTATCGAGCTCGGTTAGTCGTTTCTTAGAGGGTGCGCAAAAATCTTGCTTCTTTAAGTCGCCGGGCTGAGTGGCTTAGACGGTTGAGACGCTGGCCATCGGACCCGGACTTGGCAGGTTCGATCCTGGCTCAGTCCGGTGGTATTTGAAGGTGCTCAAATACGTTAGTCTCGTGTCGGTAGATTTACTGACACCTAAAAGAACTCCCGCGGGACTAAATTTCGGCACCTCGGTGTCTCCGAAAACCATGAAAAAGTAGCTAGTGAAACGTAAAGCAAAATAACATTATTCTTCTTTACGTACCGGTAGTAACTTTTGCCATGTTGCAGATCTCTTGCGATGTGCACTCCCCAACACCCTTAGAATTAGTCCAGTAGCATACCTCCTTTGCTTGCATATGGCATTGTAATAGAAATGTATACATTTACACTCAGGTCTCCTTAAAAAAAAAAAATCTTCAAATGGTTAGCTAAGATAATTTGATTATTTTACAGTCAGCTGAGGTGGCAACGGCCACAGGGGGTACTACGGTAAAAATTATACTATGAGACTTATGCTATACATATTTGAAACCTGTACTTTTCCCCTCAATTCCAAATAAGTGAACTTATTCTTAAATTATGTTAGTAGGCCTACATCAGTACTAGTTTTGACCGCAGATACCCCTTGTGATGTTCTCATCCCAGTCGATATTATTATTATTATTATTATTATTATTATTATTATTATTATTATTATTATTATTCATTTCATTGTTCAATTTTCAATGCACTCATGAATGAACTAAGCCATCACAATTCACATTTTACCATTTACACTTTTGGCTTGTTTACACCTTTTCTTTACTGACCTTATTCCCAATTACTTGGAATCGGTATCACGTGTAGATTTGACCCAGTTTTACGTCCATATCCCCTTCCTGATGTGAACAGTACCTGGAGGAGTCTTTACTTTTGAATGCTTTTTGAGGCGGTTGTTCTCATGGAACGAACTTGACAGGGTGATCCATTTACTGCGGACAGAAAGTGCGAATGCTGTCGCCATTCAGTGGAGGAATGTATCTATGTACAGAAATAAAGTGATACTTGGCTAATAACTGTGAAAGACGAAGAGCGGAGTGACCACCCATCACTATCAGGAGTACTACTTAATACCATGCACGAAATTAATCAGAGAACAGAAATGTGATCTTCAATCAGTTGGTTGTCTTCGTTGAGCAGGACACTCCTCATTTTACGTAATGTCATAGGGTTATTTAATTTTTTTAACTTCAAAATATAAACTTATGTTGCGGCAATGAATCAGTATTATTTATCTTGATCTGACCCATAGAAAGTTAGGCAAACGTATTTTTTGTCTCATTTTTGTAGGACGTTATATTCTGCAAATGTTGTGTCCCAGTCATTGCGGCAACGCCACACCTTACGCATGACTGCGATGACCTGAATGTGTTGTATCTACGTTCTCTACTGCGAACACAGATTTGGATTTAAGAACTTCTAGGACGGGGGTTGTTGATCTCCTATTATTAAGGTAGACGGGGTATAGACTGGCTGTGCGAAGCAGACTTGTCGGTACAATACAATTAGATGAAAGGAAAATCTGGAGCCGAGCAAGCAAATGAAATCTGGAGTAGAAACAGAACACTCTATTATTAAAAGCATGCCAAGTTTGTTGCAGTTCTCGTTTATCGCAGCCCGCCTCGACTCCCAGACTTACGTGACGTGTGCTCTTATTAATGGCGTTCTTCTCGCAGAACTGTTTCTCTAGAAATAATTACTTCTTCACATAAGTTCTCTTAACACAGACTAAATTTTCCAGTGATTGTATCTGCTTCTGCATCGAGACAGAAGAAGGAAATGAGAATGCCAAAACTCCGTAGCTTACTGCCATATCTTGTGAGAAGGTTGTCGCGCTCGCCCTACCTGAAGTACGAGCAACTTGTGTGCCGTCCACATATTGAATGGTCTTCCATGAAATCATCGGAGCCATTCCTGTCACTTTCTTAGTTTGTAGCACTGAGTAGTGGCTTAGTTCAAATACTTGATAGTCCGACTTTCAATATCCCTAGTTGAAAGGTACTTCTTCGAATAGCTTGATCAGATCACTCCTTCTACAGTAGGTATGTCTGTCTGTAAGCTCATCAACCAAGAGGCTGGTTGGATCATCAAATAGCACCGCCAAAGGTTATGCGGTTACGGGGAAACCGAAACTACCGATGGCGGCACCAAAATGAGGCGTACTAGGCAAGATATCTAGTGAGTGACTTATTCTAGGAATAGAAGTTATGAAGTCAACTACGTCACGCGTTACAAATTTGTGTTGTTCACATTAGCTCGGGGTGGTATAGGGACTTATACCCAGCACCGCTATGCTGGAATCACTATATTGGTCGGTATAGTTCGGTGATTTAAACAAATAGGGGAGCATTGCACACATTTAAGGAAGTAAGTTACCCCATTCTCTTCTTTGCAGAGAATGGTGATACATTATGATCAGAAATGAATGTGGTACATTTAGAAGAGTCACTACTTTTGTTTAGTTTTTCTTCCGGGTTGAACCATGTTGTCGATCTCTGTATCAGTGACCTGGGAGACCTCGCATCGAGTAGGAGTATTTCAGTCACCTTGACAATGAATACTTCAGTGTATTCGAAACATCGGCAAACTGTACGGAATGTACAGTAAACAACAACGTGGTTCAACCTGGAAGAAGAACTGAGTAACTCCACACACCGTGGAAGCTTCACATCTAAGTCAAGGTACTACTGCGTGCATTAAACTTCAGATCATCAGAGCTGCATTCACACGGCGGATTTCATTTTTCATACGAACCTGATGGTACATCAGTAAACAACTGAGGTCATCCTACAGCTAGCGTTTCTGAAATCTGCAGCCACCTTTAGGCAATATTTTGGTGCCTAAACTTCGTTTCCTACTTATCAGTGATGGTAATGATACTAATGCGCATAGTGTCTTCTCAGCGACTATATTGAGCAGTACTCAATTAGGAATAGGCACAGTTTCTTCTCATCAGATTCTTTGTCCAGCTGCATGGCTAAATGGTTAGCGTGCTGGCCTTTGGTCACAGGGGTCCTGGGTTTGATTCTCGGCAGGGTCTGGAATTTTAACGGCCATTGGTTAACTCCGTTGGCACAGGGGCTGGGTGTGTGTGTCGTCTTCATCATCATTTCATCCCCATCATGAGGCGCAGGTTGCTTACTGGCGTCAAATCGAAAGACCTGCACCTGGCGAGCCGAAGTCTTCGGACACATCCCGGCACTAAAGGCCATACGTCATTTCATTTCATCAGATTCTTTGAACCAGAATTTATTTTAAATTCTAGTCACGATATATTTTAACATTTCAAATAGCATGTCTTATCGTTACATCTCGTACCATTAGGGGACGGTGACCTAGTTTTTAGGCCCCTTTAAACAACAAACATCATTATCATCACCACCATCATCGTCATCATTTTCGAACTAGGTGTGAGTTACTATGACTTCATTTGTTATTTGAACTAAAGTACAGTTACCATAACAACTCCTAATGGGCTTGTTTAAACTAGAGTTTAGTCACCATGAAAACTCCGCATAGACTTCTTGAACGACAGTTTTGTCACCATGACAATTTGTCATAGACTGTTTGAACTAGAGATTAGTTACCATGAGTACTCATCATGGACTGGTTGAACTAGAGTTTGATTACGATGACAACTCAACATGGACTGTGTGATCTAGGGGTTAGTTACTACAGCAACTCATCATGGACTGTTTGAACTAGAGATTAATTCCCATGATTGCGCATCATGGATTGCTTGACCTAGAATTTAGTTACCTTGATAACTCGCCATGGACTGTTGGAACTGAGGTACATTCACTGTCATCGAAACTCACAATACAGATAATAAAATGCTACTTAATCTAATCACTACATGTTTAGAATAGCCCTGAAATTGGTATGATTTCCACGTATTGCATAAATTTAATAAAATGTGACTGTTTTTAACCAATGTGTCTTTCATAACATTCCTTATAGAATTGTTTGTTCCCATCTTTTGTTTTGCTCAATTAGGAAGACCACACCATTGGCAAGAGCACATTTCAAACTCTCATGAGAAAAACATTGTGTGTTTAGATCTCATTATGCCTTTACGATGTGAAAATCAATTTAATTTAGCTGTGTTTCTTACGACCAAACGCGGTATCAATCCAAGTGCTTGATAAAAGGGGAATAACCAGTCTGTTTAAAGCTGCATTGTGGGTAAATAAGTACGTTAGTTACATGATCGCGATAGGTCTAAATGATCTCATCAATTATTGGAGATAAGTGATCGTTTGTCCGCGGATATCAGTTGGGTTAATTGAAGGGACAAGTCAACTCTCTAAACACAATAATTATTCATTTTGAACACTGCTTGCTTACTACAAAGATGGTGGAGAGAGGAAAAAGGAGAAAGGAGAGAAAATTAAAAACATCGAACAAAGAGTAAGAAAGATTTGAAACACGCTTCAGAAAGGGGCAACACAGTGAATGGCTTGAAGACTTCCATCTTTCTCTGTGTGTTTCTCTCTCCTTACTTCCTTCCTCTTTCTCCTTTGTTGTTTTTATAGTAGAGACTAAAGGGAAAAAACAGAAGGAAAGGAGCGAAAGACTGAAGACATGAGCCGTGTTCAAGATTAAGCGATGGCTTCACGACCAGACTTCCGCTTGATAAAACCTTTCTAATGGCTCGCCTGCCTTCTGTCATCCTTCCTGCCTGAAGGCCTTGCTCGATTCCTTAATCATCAGAAAAGAAGAACGAGCATCCCGTATAAACTTACGGCCTTCACTCAAAGTTTGGACGTAAAATCATTTACCTGACAATTTGTTTCTATCTTCTTAGTGTTTATTTAGTTATCGCTCACCTCGTGCGAAAAAGGGCTGTATCAGTATCTACGTGTTCGTACTGTTTTTAAATTTTGACCGTGGCACTTTCTCGTTGCGATCTGGTCCTCTGAGCATTAGTCGACGGGTTCGATCCGGACTCCAGTGGTGTTTGAAAGTGCTCAAATAAGTTAGTCATTATTATTATTATTATTATTATTATTATTATTATTATTATTATTATTATTATTATTATTATTATTATTATTACTGTACCGGGCGGTACACCTCCACGCCGCCCATTCAAATATTGCGCCAATTTAAACTCCTCTACAGGAGAAGTTTGGAACCTTGAAAACTGAACTAATTCTACTATTTCTTAAAAGATGTCACTACGGTAAGTTTGGTAATCTTGAAGTGTTCTGAACTGTGTCTATTTCGATTTGTGTTTGTTTACTCCGTATCAAGAAGTGTGGACATTCTCTTCTAGATGGCACCACTTAAGAACTATAATTGTGCACCCTAGTGCGAAGTGAAGGAACTGTTTTTTGGAAGAAATTTGGTATTCTTAAGTTCGTTCTTTATTAAATTTCTTTCAGTCATTTTTTGGGTTGGCAGTATAACCCTTCTCTTTCCGCTTGTTTTGAAATTTAGCCAATCCCGAATTTCTCTAATTAATTTTTGACCAATAACGTATGTCTTCTCCAATATGGAGATGTTGCCTTAAGCTATCCAATAAAGTTGAGGGGGGTGTGGGTACTCATTCTTGAAAGGTCTCAAATGTTCCACGAGGGTATTTAAACTGTTGATTTTCTTGTCTCGGTGCCATTTCATCGACATCTTGCTTAGTGTGTGATTATGTAGCAGGGGGCGGGAAGCGCCTCTTTCTTCGGGCAGCAGTTCATCCACAAGGTAATGGCCGTTTAATAACCTTATTTCTTGCTAGCTCAGCAGTTTAACCCTCGGGCCAGGTTCGAAACTTTTCTCATGTAACCTAGCTTTAAAATGTAATAGACATCTGGTAACAATTCCGTCTCTTTAACTACAAATTGGGATAGAGAGTGCCTACCCTCTCGAGCTCCCACTCATATTGTTTTGAGGTGACTACGTTTTCATAACCGTTTTTCTTCTCTTCGTAATGTAATAAAGTTTTCTTATCGTGTCACCTCCTTAGTATGGGATTAGCCCTTGCGTAAGCGGCCTAGTGCCAAGTAGGTTTCAAGAGTGTATTTGGAGTGCAAGCTTCGCCTCCATTCTATTTTGTATTATGGGCCAGGAACTTAACCTGATGTTTTATTTTCCTCATGTAAAGGCCCTGTAGGTTGGGTATCAAATACCCCTGTTTCTTGGTGTGCCTTAAGGGCAGATTGAAATGAAGTTTGTGGTAGCCTTTGATAGGCTTGTCAAATTGAGAGCGGGTCTGCTCTTTTTCTTAACAATGTAATTAGGAGCAAGTGCTCCTTGTACTTAGGGGTTTTCTGCCCTTTACGTATTGTGGTGGTGAGCTGAGAGCTCAGAAATTAATCTTGGGGCTCGAAGCCCAAGTCTTGTAACTATTGTAATTTCTTAAATTGTTTTCCTGCTACTTGGTACCTGTTATTCTATTGTTGTTATCTGTTGATTTTGAAAAGAAAATATAGTCTAAGCTTGGTTAAAGTTTTAAATAAACTTTAATTTCGTAAGTTGAGACCGATTCCACCACCTTCTTTCACCTCTGCAAATCCACAAAACATCGTAACAATTATTATTATTATTATTATTATTATTATTATTATTATTATTATTATTATTATTATTATTATTATTATTATTATTATTATCAGTTTCCCGCTGGCTCCGCCCGCAGTGTACAAAGTATGGTGGTGTTCGTTGCTATCCTCACGGATGTATTTGCAAAGTTTCGAGTTAATGAAACATGATCTGCTGTGGTAACAGAATGTAATATTATGTCAACAAAACACTTGAAAATATATCACACAAAGAAATTTAATTAAACGTTCCTTGGAACAACACTACGCACCGAACTGTTAAAAAGTCCTTCAAAGATCTTCGTCATGGAGACACATGTACTCATAACTTTTCTCAGAATCTAGTGTTTACCTCAAAAGAAAGCGCTTGATCCACTGAGTGCTTTTAGATCAAAACGAACTGCGTACCTTAATTAGAACGAAAAATATGAATGCTTCAATGAGAAAAAATGTTGAAGAAATGAGACGTCAAATTGAATGTGCACTCATAACATTCCTCAGAATCAACCAGTTTGAATAGTTAAGAGCTGAGATGAAAGAGATTGATCCACTGAGTGATCTTAGGCCAAAACGAACTCCGTACCTCAATTAGAACCGAAGATATGATTGCTTCAAACGAGACAAAAAATTGAAAAAGTCAAATAATTATAGGAAGGCGGAAGTTAAATGATTTATAGTACCTGATGACAAATCTGTGCATGAATACCTTTCAGTTAAAAGAAAGAATGAAGGAAATCGACCGGACAGAATGGCCGGACTGACTGACTTTAGTTTTCATAATATTTTAATATATAGATTATTATTATTATTATTATTATTATTATTATTATTATTATTATTATTATTATTAATCTTCAAAAATCTCCTTTGGAGTAATAAAATTCAGTGCCCAAGTGTTCACTCTGAATCTTTTATCTGTACGTTTGGTGAGAAATGCACACAGGAATGTTTCCCAAGGGAGGAAGACATGTTAATTGTCGTCAGTAATTTCATCTTCTCGCATTGTGTGTCAAAATCGTATCATTGGAACACTTTCTAAAACTATTTCACTATTCCTTCATTGTTTTTTCGTACAAATATAATTCCATTTCCATACCTCTTACTGAGTAATTTATCAGGACCTGTTTTAAATTCGACGCGTGCCGGCATGTTGAAGGAAGGACCAAGGTTGCTTGCTGATGCGAGTCTCTGGAGTTTTGTTCAAGACAGCTGTTTGAAACATTGAGTAGACGATACTACAACATTTCTTCTTTTAAAGTAATATTCGTAAAATGGTACATAGAGATATAAATATCCTTTCGTTCAAAATTTTACGTTTTAATTGCGATATATTTTCACGAAGAAGTCGTCACAAACGAGCAACAACGAAACGATGAGGGTACGTAAAGGGTCTTGGACGTGCCAAAAAGACTACTGCTCATCCAAATATTGGAGTATTACGTAACCTCTGGATCCTCAAAGCAGGATTAAAATCCTTAGACAAAGCAGGAATCGAACGAATGGCTTCCAAGTGAGGACAGGGGAAGAATTTAGCACAAGTTAAATCAGTTCAAGACTGAGTGAAAAATGCAGTGGTTCAAGCGAATGACACTGATTGTGGATTGTTTGATTGGTCTGAAAATTAACCGCTGTCCAGTTCAGCGTGCCCATCTGACGTTGTTAATTTTGCTTCGGATCGTAACATCATTAGCGGCCGAAGTGGATGCAGTTTTTACGCACATATCCGTTGGCATGCGATCTAATGATACACCCCCAACCCCCACCAACTCTGGGTGGGAGTTGGGGGTGCCACAATGTATCATCAATGTAGCATGCGACGCGACTCGTTCACAACTACGGCTCCAGACAATTTTAGTTTATTAATTTTAAATATTTTATGTGCATCAAATTTTCACTGCCATTATTAATCTACCTGTTGACACGCCTTTAAAATAACTCCAATCAATCACTGTGCCTTCGGTACCGGAGTATAGATCGAAGATTGATTATCATCGCTTCATATACATGTATTTTTAGATTCTCTTTCGCCATTGATAATTCAATCAGCTGGTGAAGTCTGAAGAATGGTATTTTGGCAATCCATGAGCTTTTGAGTTTGTTATAGTACCAATCAGAACAGCTCTGACGGGGTGAATTACGCGAGACGCGTCATTTAGCTGTAAGTCCGTATTCGAGAGATAACGGGTTCGAATCCCGCCACTGACAGGTTGTACAACTAAGTTGCTTGAATGTGTTTTTTGACACTTTTCCAATGTATTTATCAAATGAGAGTTTATCACTGTTTGTTATAATATTCACCCCATAATAATTCACTTCACTCACATGGAACAGTTTGGAAATACATATCGTAACTGCCATTTTATTTTGTGAGAAACTGATCGACTATTTCAGTAGTCACATTGACACTTTAATGCTTTCAATTCAAGGGATCGTCGAATCTCAACATGAATAGTCTTGAAAATGTATTGTAATAATAATAATAATAATAATAATAATAATAATAATAATAATAATAATAATAATAATAATAATAATAATAATAATAAAAATAAAATTTTTACGACCCACTAACTACTTTTGACAGTTTTCAGAAACGCCGAGGTGCAGGAATGTTGTCCCAGAAGAGTTCTTCTACGTGCCAGTACATCTATTCACACGAGGCTGACGCATTTGAGCACCTTCTGACACCACCAGACTGAGCTAGGATCGAATCTGCCAAGTTGGGGTGAAAGGACCAGCGCCTTAACAACCTCAGTCACGCAGCCTGGCTATTTCCCTATTCGGTACACATTCATCCATTAATAGATGTATGTCACATCGAGTGAAATGGCTACTTGGTTGGAGCCTTGTAGCTTGTAGCATGCATTCGGAAGATCGTGGATTTGAACCCCATTGTCCTCAGCACTGAACATGGTATTCCGTGGCTTCCTTTTTTCAGATTTTCTTTTTTCTGAGGGCGACTAAGTGAGTTTCCCAGGACGAAAACTGTGCCCTTTTACTCATGTTTCCAAGAAGTACCGATGAGTCAGAAAATCATAGATTTAGCTGAGAGGCGGTATTTGCCCCTCGTCAGAGAAGAAACACAGTATTCGCTAAGGCATTAGGAGATTAAGGGAGGAAAACCTCTATTCGTAATAAACGGCCCCTTTGAGGGGTTTAATTTTGACCAGATGCTTGGGTTGTTCCTTAATTAAAGGCATTGCCGCGTCCTTTCCCACCTTAATTCTATTCTGTCCAAGCGGAGCGATATGACTTGTATGAGTCGGTGCGACGTAAAGCTTATAGCAAAAGAAAAAATGATATCGGTGCTCATTGCGTTGTGCACTTCTTCAGCCGTGTACAGAATTGTCCAATGGCATCCACACGTCTCATTCTAAACTTACCCTTGTCGTCCTTCCATTTTTCCGTTTGCAATTATCTGAGCCCGTGAAAAATTAGAGATTATATTTGTAAGGCATGATAAATGGTCTTAGAATTCTGAACAAACTGGTGGTAGGAGTATATTAGTACAATGATGGAAATACTCTAATAAATCAAATGTGAATAATTTAACTTAGTTTAGAGAATGAAAGTTTGAAAAGCACACGAAACCTAGCATGTTTTCTTTGTTGAAAATAACAGTAGAGTTATGTGTACGGCGGACTTTGGAATGTGGAAGAAGCTATAAATTAGAAATAATTCAATGATTTAACAGTGGTTGAATTAGTTCCGCTCGCATTGCTCTCACGGTCCAGCGCGACTTGGCTCGGTCTAGAGCGCCGAACTGTTCTTTGATGTCACAAGGGGAACTCCCATAAACATCATCTAGTACTTTGCAGGATTTGAGCAATGATCCCTAGTATTTACAACGACATGGTGCTTCAGGGGGTTGGAAACAATAAAAACTACGACTATTAATGTTGAAATCAGGATCTCAATTTTATCATTATCCTCGTTGTCATTATACAGGGTGGTCAGAAATAGCGTTAACCGGGCATTTGAGCGTTAGGGGATTGGATGTGCTGATAACTAATTTGAAAGAAATAATTTGATATCTCGCTTCGCTGTCATATTATCAGCTGCTCAAGTTAGCCATTCAGATCGCTTCAAATCGGCTTTGCGCGGCTGTGTTCCTAAACCTGTATGAGACTTATGAACGGCTTGAGAGCCATACCGAGAAAGAAGCATCAAACACAAACACATCGTTGGTCTCGGCCAGTGTCACTGTAGCGTACTTGTTTTGGGGCGATCCTGTCAGTTCGGAGGTCTGCATTCATACCCCTCCCCTGGCGGAGTTCCATTCCTCGACTGGTGCTCTCCCGCTCGTCTTAAGGCACGTACAGCCCGCAAAGGCCATTTGAATTTGCCCGCGAATTGATGTGATTGGCTAACTCCAGCAGCTCATAAAACGACAAATCTGCGAGATAATGAGTTCATTCGTTCAAATTACGAAGGTTGGAACTTAAATAGTGGCAACTATTTATTTAGAACACGTACAAAAGAGTTAAATGTTAGCAACCTTTACTGTCCTTCAATGTAGTCACCAGCGTTGTGTATAACACGTTGCCAGCGATGTGGAAGTCGTAGTATACCTTTAGCAGAGCCTGTTCTGTTGATGGTGCGAATGGAGCGGTCTACTGCCTGTCGAATCTCTGCAACAGTTCTGAGCTCACGAATCGTCCGGTTTCGATCACTGTCCAGTAACGCGGCAAGAGCATGCATTTCTTCACCGACGTTCGTAGGACGACCTGCCGGATGAATGTCCGCCACAGTTTGCCGACCATCGTTGAAGGCTTTTACCCAATGTTCCACTGTTCTGAAAGGCAATGCAGGTTCCCCGAAAGCCCTCTGAAGACCTTGATTACACTGTCGTGCTGTACGACCTCTGGCACATTCAATCGTGATCCAACTCAGTTGTTCCTGTTTGGAAAACATAGTGACAACGTTACGTTAGACCGCTAGCTCACACGTGACTGTGTTTCTCTCGCTTGTGCGCACGCAGGTGATGTGAGAAGGGCGAGTCCTTTTGCTCTGAGGTAAGGTAGGTATGTAACCAACGTGTGCTATCAGCGACAATATTCGATTCCGATTCATAGCGTCTCATAGTAGTGTTGCCACTATTTAAGTTCCAACCAACCATCTAACGCTCATATAACCGGTTCACGTTTCCGATCAGCCTGTATACTGTTGTGACTTTCGGGTTTTAGTTTTTAAGCCTCTCTGAATCAACAATACACCTTCACAATATTATATTTGAAACTTGCTCTGTGGTGTGGTTTAGTTTTTCCACTCTTTATCTTCAAATAATTAAAAACCGAGTCTATTCCTTACTTTTTCTTTGCTTCTCTTACCCTCCATGGTCAGTCCTTTATTCTCCTAAGTTGCCTATCCTACTCCATTCACCTCACATGATCCTACCACCGAAACTGGTTAATGCGGACAGCTTCATCCAACGAGTTCATTTCTAACTTGTACGGTAACCTTTATTTTCTTGTTCCGATGACCTTCCTGCCATCATTACTACCTTCTTATTCCTGCAATAATTCTATCTACTTTCATATCCATTACTTCCAACTTATGAACGAAATATCCTTAATCCACTCAGCTTTCACTCCCGTACAGGAAATTATAACAAACCTCTTTTTTTGTTTGTTAGAAAGGACGCCATATTTTCCAGTACCGACATATTTAACTGTAACTTAGTTTTAAGTCTGTCGAATACACAAGTTAAATATAAATTTTACACTACAACATGCCATTAAAAATATGTGTACTTTATTCCTCGTTTAGTAATGTGTTTTTTACTGGTCTGTTATAGTGTAATATTTATATTTATCTTGTTCGACAGACTGAAAGGCTTTTAAGTTATATAAAGAGACCTTGCATAATTTCGTTCGGTAGCTCACTTCGTTCTCATAGAATGCCATTATTTGCAGCTGTGAGCTCAGTGAATTAGTTTTGCAACAACATCTTGATTCAGTTTCTTTTACCAGACCTATACTACCATCTGGCCAACAGCCGTAGCCGTATTGAAACACCGGATCCCGTGAGATCTTCGAAGTTAAGCAACATTGGGCGTGGTCAAGATTTGAATGGGCTGCCACGCGCTGTTAGTGGGGGTAAGGGAATGGAGGAGTGGAAAGGAACTGGTCACCCTACCGTACGTAAATTCCGGCTCAGGCACACCTCTGCGGAGGTTCGGACCTGCCTTCGGGCAGAATACATCCGTACCTTACCCTTACCATACTACCATCTCGACAGAATACACATCCTAAACACGCGATATGATACACCTGTTCCAATTTCGAATTATCTACATTAGATTCAATCCGGTTAGGTTTTCCTCATCCGACATTACTTTAGTCGTGGAAATACCAATTTCCGTACCATGCTCTCTGCCATCCTTTACTACTACTGCTACTACTAGACCAATCTATTTACAAACCCGCTATTCAGCGGGAAATTCTGTCATATTCATTCTCCAGGGATTTGCCCAAGGGGTTTGACTACCTACAATGTTGTGACCTTATCTCGCGTAGATCGAAACATTTAAAAACAAAGAAGCTATAGATGTACGTTTCTTTCGTTCATAAATTCAGACTTGTATCAGATTTACCTTTATCTCATGGCGGAAAATTTAAAATTCATAAACATAATACACTTACAATAAGGAAAGTTTCCATGATATTCAAATCTGGATAAATATGCGTTGTATAAGTTAGGCTCCTCCATTGACCCACCTGACTGGTTATATAATCCTGTTCCTTTAGTTTTTCTATGGAAGGAATTCATCAACGTGAGAAGGGTAGCTGCACTCGTACTTCTTCTATTACGGTTTATGGTGTAAACAAAGGTTTTGTTTGGACTATTTTCTAAATTCACCAAACTGTAATTTTCGAAATGCAGTATCTACATTGCTTGAATGTAACGTTACCTTGTTGATTTTGTTTTCATATCTAATCAGCATCAGGGCTGATAACCTGACAGACACACAGAACTAATACTTTAATTCGGATTTTTTAATTAATTTTTGCGTCTTTAACTTGTACTCAAATTTTCTTTCCTCTCGGTGCCCAGAAACCATTCTTCATACATTGCTGAAATTTTGAATGGATCATATGTAGACCCATAACATTGTTCATCTCGATATATGGGGTGTTGATGGGGAAGTATTCCTTGTCAGCGCCCAGATTATGGATAATCGAAGCTCTCACACTCTTCTCCAGGGTCCTTCATACTTTGTTTTGTATATACTCACAAAATCCGTTATATTGAGCATGGTGCAGTGCCTAGATCTCGAGTCACGAAACATGCAAAACAAATATGTTTCTTACGTGTGATTAGACAATAAAGTGACCTGAGATGAAGCAGGCAGATTATGTATTCAAGTGCACTCATTACATATTCACCCTCAGGACTTGGTGACTCTGTAGGTAGGGAACATGAAATCACTGTAATCACTTATTGCATTATAACACTCATCCAATGAAAACATGTCAGCTAGGCTTTGCACTCGTCGAAGCCAATTAGGTCTAGCCACAGCACTCGTGTCATTACGGAAAGTAAATCCCTTCATCACCAAATTAGGTATTTAACTTTCAAGTAATTGGCAGTCCTGCTTACGTGTGTTTCATGCTAAAGTTTTTTCCTCAGACTGGATTATTTTACATAAATATAATAAACAGCAAGCAGTTACGTAATAGCATATTTAATGGAACTACATCTACCTAACTTGCATAATGATCTTACCTCGATCAACAAATTCACTCATACGGGAAGAGTTGGCCTTGCGGTTAGGAGCGCGCACTTGTGAGCTTGCATCCGGGAGGTAGTGGGTTCGAGTCCCACTGTCGGTAGCCCTGAAGATGGTTTTCCGTGGTTGCCCATTTTCACACCCGGTTGTACCTTAATTAAGGCTACGGCTGCTTCCTTCCCACTACTAGGCCTATCCCGTAGTCGCCATAAGACTATCTGTGTCAGTGCGACGTAAAACAGCTTGCAAAAAAATCACTTACGGCGAAAGCTGAAAAGAGATGTACAGTAAAAGACACCATAGCTGGGCAGGTACAGCACTTTACGACCACAGTATAGACCTACGTTGATTTCATAACACTGTTGCGTATCAACCACTGTTCGACTCCTTGGATGAATGGTCCGCGTTGAGGCGTTCGGTTTAGAGGGTCCCGGGTTCGATTTCCTGTCGGGTTGGGGGTTTTAATCACGTCTAATTAATTCCCCTGGCTCAGGGACTGGATATTTGTGTTTTCCTCAGCTCTCTCCCCTTCACATTCACACAACACACCACACTGCCAACCACAAGAGGAATACACAACCGCGATTACATACCTCTACGTAGGGTTGGCGTCAGGCAGGGCACCCGGCCAAACAGGGCCCATTCCACATGCTCGTCGCAGTTCCCAACCGCGACTGCACAGGTGTGAGAAAAACGGTAGAAGAAGATGAAGACTTAGTACCAACCTATGATATTGTAGAGGACAGGGGGCAAGATGGGGACGCTAAGAAAAAACTGCTTCCTTATTGATAATATATTCACAAGTTCTACGAAAGTACACTAACATGAAATTTCCAAATTGAACACACAATATACAAAAATGTTTTTATTGAAATAATGACAATGCCCCACACGTGAGGCGAGATAAGGTTCTGTTGTTTACACACATGCTACACAAATACGCGTCTTCGTCCTCATCCTCATCCTCTTTCCTACCACATGCACGGTGACGGACTGAAGCCACCCTTGGTATTCCACATACTGTACATAATCTACCTGTCTGTAGATTCAGAGAACAAATGGGTAGAGAAATTTCTGTGAACACTATGACTTTTTTCAATGACAGAAACTTCTCAGGTTTACTGTTCTCAGGTTTCCTCTTACTGTCCTCGAGGTTAGTTTCCTTTTGCAGGAAACTGCATGCTTTTCCTCATTTTCTCAAATCTGTACGGTGATTCATATAGAATGGCAGTTCTTCCACGGTGACGAAAACATGGCATGACGTCTTTGCTTGGGGGTGGGGGTAAAATGTCTGATAAAATGGATTCTTTTCTGCTCTATATTCTCCTGTTTATTCAAAACTCAGAGTAACTTTTAAATAGTTTATTTATCGTATCGCTTTTACTGCCTGGAGTGTCTGAAGTGGTTCGCCTGGTGAAGGTCTTTCTATTTGACTCCCATGAGTGACCTGCGCTGATATTGAGATATGGGGAGGGTCAAACTCAGTGTCGGGACAATCTTACTTCTGTTGAATACCACCAAGGGTTCTGCTCAAGTTTAACTTCGCCGTCCGACGGAGAGGTTTAGAATACTATCCATGCTTTTGGCACGCACTCGAGTAATTGAAAATTGTATACCAGCACTCCTACCCTGTCGGCCAACATTTCGTTGGTGATATTTTTTCCATCAATGGGAATTGAACCGGGTAACCACGGTGTAAGTCAGGATGAACTCGCTGCCTTAACGATCATGGCCACCGGGTGGGCTATTTTTAAATATGAAACAGAGGTATTTAACACTAAAATAGCCACAAAATTGCTCTTCAGAGGGGGGAGATGGAAACGTCTCCGTCTTGCCTCATGTGTAACACGTCGACTAACAGAATGGCAATACGTTTGTTATTTCCTGAATGACCTCCGTAATCTCAAATATTTTAATAATAATGTTATTAATTTTACGTCTCACCTAGACACCGAGATGCCGAAATTTTGTCGCGCAGGGGTTCTTTTACGTGCCAGTAAATCCACTGACACGAGGCTGACGTATTTGAGCACTCTTATATACCACCGGACTGAGCCAGGATCGAACCTGCCAAGTTGGGGTCAGAAGGCCAGCGTTTCAACCTCTGAGCCACTCATCCCGGCCTATTATATCTGAAATTGTAATTTCCTTCTTGAAATTTACAATATGCCAGAAAATTAGATCACAGCGATGAGCAAGGGAAAACTATCACACGACAAGGAAACATCTGTTAAATAGCTAATATACATGTTGCTTGCCCTTTTTCACTAGACCGTCCATAAAATTGTACTATTTGTGCCAAATAAATGATGATGATAATAATAATAATAATAACAATAACAACAACAATAATAATAATAATAATAATAATAATAATAATAATAATAATAATAATAATAATAATAATAATAATAATTGTTCCGGGGTATCTGTGGAACGCAGAGGTGAAAGAAGGTGCTGTGTGAATGGGTCTAACTACAATGTCAAGGAATTGAATTAAAACTTTAACAAATGTTATATTTCTTTCATTATTAAAAAAACAAACTTAACAAATTTCCGCAATGGAAAAACAACAATCAGGTACAATGCCAAACTAGAAACCAGATTAGGAAAAAATCCAAGATTCTGAACCTTAACCCTTTGGGCTTTAAGCCCCTAGTTTTACAATTTTACAAATAGAAGAAGAATTATTTACTTAAGGGCAGAAATACCCTAATTCATGGAGCACTTGCTCCCGAAATACAATTTCTAGTCTTCTAGAGGCACTCTTTACAATTACAAAATTTGACAAAGAGCTAACAGGCTCTCGGTTCCATACTGCCTACTCAGGGCAACACTACATCAATCTCGAGTCTCTTAAACCACCATTTACAAATAGAACTTATTTTTACAGGGGTATTAGTACCTAACCTGCTGGGCCTTCGTGGAATAATAACAGGTGAAATTAATGGCCCGAGCACAAAATGAATGGAGACGTATACTTGCACTCCTAGATATGAACACTAAAAAAACCTAAGGGGCTCTAGGCCGATGAAACAGGGGCTATTCCCAAACTACTGAGGTGACTCGTATAGAAATTACTTTAACACATTACAGGCAGAAATCCGTTACGAAACGAAGTCACCTCAAACCAAGATGAAGGGGAGCTCGAGAGGGTACATCACTCTCTATTGCTGATTTATAGTTAAAGACTTTATGAAATTTATGTTTTACATTAGCCGAAAGAAAATTTATATTTTAGGAAAGTATGTTACATAGTTAAAGATTCGGTCCTTTCCCTCGGATTAAACACGCACACTCAGAAAGATGACGATGAATTGGCCAAGAACCGTGAAAAGCGGCAGTTTATAAACCCTCAGGGAAGTTTCGAGATCATTCAAGATTAATCAGGACACACCCTCTTAATTTTATTGGTTGAACTCAAAAATAACACTCAAAATCGAAAAAGAAGCCTGTGATAGGTGGAAAATTAATTACAAAAATATTTCATTGGCCAGATCCAAAACTGGCGGAAAGGAAAAGGAAATATTGCCAACCCAAAAATAAATGAACATCAATCAGGAAAAAAACTTAGGAATACAAAACTTCCTTAAATTATAAGTTCTTACACCTCGCACCAGGGTGCATGGTCATAGTCTTTAGTAGTGTCATCTGTGGAAGCATGTCCAAACTTCTTGATGTATAGCTAACAAAACTAGTAGGAATTCAGTCAGTTTAGGAAACTTCACAATAACAAAATTACATCATATTTCTGTGGTGACATTTTCTGAGTAAAGTTCTAAGTTGGTGTAGTTTCACTGTTTTACCAATAGAGGGGTTCGTTTAGGCGCTAAATTTGAATTCGCGGCGTTGGGGTGTACCTCCCGGTACAATAATAATAATAATAATAATAATAATAATAATAATAATAATAATAATAATAATACACTGACTGGAATCAAGATCTGATAGTTTTCCAAATGGTAGCTGCACCATGCAGACGAATAGGTACACTCCATATCTTACCCCATGGCACAATCTTTCGCCCTCTTCTTCTACCTATGAATTTGGTAGCCAGATGAGATTCTCACTCTATTTTATTGCAAGATTTTATCTTCATCAAGACAAATCCTGCGGACGGTGACATTTAACCTCACAGGTAATGAAGTTTATGCATACCTATAAACGGAAGTCAAAATATAGCGAAAGTACGAGTATAAAAGTTAGGTATAAAACTGAAATAGACATACGTTATTTAAGTACTTTTAGTCATCCTATGGACTTCAAATATGGTACCAGAGATATTGATACCCTCAAGATTCCTAGAAACATCGAACTTCCAAATACACAGCGTGGGGCCGGTAATGGACGAAGGGCGCTCGAAATTAGGGCCGAGGAATAGTACAGTGTAAGTAAACAAACGTTAGATATATTTTTCACCCATTGGAAAAAAAATTCAAAGGTATACCCTAAAGTCGTGTACATAGGAAAAAAAACCCGTGTGTCGACACAATAAAATAAATTCCAAATAAATCTATTGAAAAGAAATAAAATATGCACGTATCTCACTGAATGTTCCATATGTTTGGCCTTTTAATTACTGTAGAACCAAGTGACTTTCTACGCGGTTTGCGTGACATTGGTGTCAGTTTGCATTCGGGAGATAGTAGGTTCGAACCCCACTTTCGGCAGTTCTGAAGATGTTATTCTGTGGTTTTCTCCACTTTCACTCCAGGAAAATGCTGGGGCTCTACCTTAGTTAAGGCCGCGGTCACTTCGTTCCCACTGCTAGCGCTTTCCAATCTCATCGTCGCCTATATTTGTCAGTGTGACGTAAAACGAATATTGTAAAAATAAAGAATGCCGTCGTGGACCTGGTTCGCCTATTTATTAATATTATTGTGCAACACGGGCGTTATATGCGTTTATTATTCAACGTATTTCTGAAAACTCATCGCCATTTGTGCAGGTAGTGAAGTGCAGGATACCGTTAATAAATAAATAAATAAATAAATAAATAAATAAATAAATAAATAAATAAATAATCCTTACATCGATCTGTTTTTAGTCCGATCGCTCAACGGAAGTGATAGTTGGTTACTCAGGGCCTTTTATAAGTTGAAAGCAACGGATATTAAAGTAGCGAATATGATTCCTGGTACAGACAGATGGGAGTAATAGCATGAGGGTATTCGAAATGAGGATATAAGGGCTGAGACAGGAATGAACTCGTCGAACGAACCTGCATGCATAAACCGACATTCTTTGATGAGGGAATGGAGAACTTTAGGTTACCTAAGAGAATTATGACTTCAGCAATATAAGGTGTAAAAAGCAGAGAAAGACCAATCTTATGATGGTTAGACATAGTTCTTAATAACGTAAAGAGATAGGATGTGTGAACTGAACGGGGTCACAGAGCTAGTTGCAAATGGAGGATTATGGGACACTTAGTTAATTCATAGAACCTGACAGAGTGAATAATACCAATACCAGTGCATAATGAATAATAATGTACGCATTTTTAATTTGTTTTAAACGCCAAGAAAGTATTGGACTTCGTCGTTCCTTGAATACTGTTGACTTTCTTTTTTTGTGTACGTACTGGCGATATCTTTAAAACCCGCCACCAACACTGTGCCATTTCACCGCAGTAGTAGGTAGTTAGACAGCTGTTTGCACGCCTCAGGGAAGGGTTTTTTAAAGCCAAAGGATGTGCATATGTTTTGACTGGCGCCTAGCTCCGGTCGATGCTGGTCAATTAATGGCCGAGCCTAATGGGCTTCCGTTCGTTCGTGCCGACGCCGGAGGCCCTCACCTCTAATGGACGTCGAGGAAGTGAGACGAACACTTCTTTTTTTCTTTCTTTAAAAAACTGAAACACTCCCCTTACACGGCTTCATTATAAGACATAAGACCCCAGAAGATGAGGTACGTTATTCGTGGGCGATTAGCCTCTCTCACTGTCGCAGCGAGGGCGAGGTGGGGATGTGAGCGAACACCGAATAATTGTCGTGCATATCTGGGGAGATGATGACCGAGTCAGTAGAGCGGAAGTTTATTAAAGAGCGGAAAGAATTTCTGTTTCAGTAGAATGGAACTATGTTCCTTTTGCGCGCTTTAGGTAAGATCATAAGACTATCAGCGAAGTAACCAATTCTTACATACTCCTCTTTATTGGCTGAATGATCGGTGTTGAGGCCTTCTGTTCAGTGGGTCCCGGATTCGATTCCTCGCCGTATCTTGGTTTGACATTCGTGGGTTTTATTTTGGCCGAGTGAGCCGATTCTTGAATGACGATCAATGCCAGCAATTTAGAAAATTTACAACTTCTTAACTGAGGCCATCCGGTTATTTTTTCTTTGGTAACTTTGACCTCTTACCGGGCTGAGTGGCTCAGACTGTTGAGGCGCTGGCCTTCTGACCTCAGCTTGGCAGGTTCGATCCTGGCTCAGTCCAGTGATATATGAAGGTGCTCAAATATGTCAGCCTCGTGTCGGTAGATTTACTGGCACGTAAGAGAAATACCGGCACCTCGGCGTCTCCGAAAAGCGTAGAAGTAGTTAGAGGGACCTAAAGCAAATAAGATTATTAATTTACCTCTGGTGATGCACTCTGTGAGCCGGCCCCGCAGTGTAGGGGTAGCGTGCCTGCCTCTTACCCGGAGGCCCCGGGTTCGATTCCCGGCCAGGTCAGGGATTTTTACCTGCATCTGAGGGCTGGTTCGAGGTCCACTCAGCCTACGTGATTCCAATTGAGGGTCTATCTGACGGTGAGATGGTGACCCCGGTCTAGAAAGTAAAGAATAACGGCCGAGAGGATCCGTCGTGCTGACCACACGACACCTCGCAATCTGCAGGCTTTCGGGATGAGTGGTGGTCACTTGGTAGGCCATTGGCCTTTCGGGGCTGTAGTGTCATGAGGTTTGGTTTGGTTTGGTTTGGATGCACTCTGTGTTACCCAACCAAATTACCTCTGCGATAGGGTATATCCAGTAGAGCTCCACTCCATGTTTGTTGGCATTAACAATTAATTACATCTCGAAATACTGATAAAACCTTCCCCGCTTTCCCTGAAAATTTGTCTTGGTATTCCCTCTATCATAGGTAGTCTGTAGCCACCACCTCAGAGAGTGGGACACGTTTAGGCCGAATCAAAGGGAAATGGGGTGAAGATAATCAAAATGGAAGATGAAAGGATGGAACGGGGGCAAGTGAAAGGGCAGAGTGGGAGTGAACGCGGAGATCAAAATGGAAAAACAGTACAACTATGGACATAAATGGACACACCAGCATACTAATTTACAATTCTTTAATAGTAGGAAAAGTTGAAAGTGAAGGGCTAGCAGTTGTATGAGAATAATTTTTAGTTTCCTAGGATATGTTAGTGAATGAACACGGAAGTAAATAAACATGGCATACCCAAATTTCCCTGCACGAATTCCATCCATAACTTACTATGATCCTAATTACTTGGGATCATAAATTTGTATGAATTTAGTGACGTTTTACGGCCGGATGCCTTTTCTGACAAGAACCCTATGTGGAGAGATGTATTCACTATTGCGTGTTGCTGTAGTGGTTTGTTGTGTGATTTGTTTAATGAGAGGAACACAAACACCCGTTCCCGGAGCTAGAGGAATTAACCAGACGAAATTAAAATCCCTGAACTGGCCGTGAATCGAACCCGTTGCCCTCTAAACCGAAGCCGAACAAGATGACCATTCAGTCAAATAGCGGGACCATTTCCAAATAAAGTAACAACTCAATATAACATTGTTCAGGAGACTATTTAACTTATAGTGAAGTCGTTTATGCAAGTAATAGTGCCGTTTTACATTTTAAAGTCCATTCGAGCGGAATAAAAGTGTATAGACTTTCTACATGTCCTCAGCCTAGTTATGTAGCTCTTACCTTTTCTCCTGTGGAAACAGCGATCATTAGCGTCTCAACAAGAAATCTCACATCATTGTGTAACAAACGCTTGTCTGGAGGAGGAGTAGGCCCTTCGCATGTCGGGTCCGCTAATTACTCCAACGCTTCATGGGGAAGGAACTAACCGCTGGAGTATAGATTATTAAAGTATGGTGGAAGTCTTCTCTAAAGGCTTATAACTTCATGGCGTAAAACTCGTACAAAGATGAATTTACTCTCCTTGGCTCTTGATGGTTACTGCGTGATTTTGTGATATGGAGTGTATTTGGAAACTCAGGCTGACATTCTCGAGTTCTAACAATGGGCCGAGATTGTTTAGTAGTTCGGTGAAAACTTTTCTTTTCACTGCGCATGCTTTTTGAGCAATTCTGGGCGCAGAGAATGGGACACGTTTAGGGCGGAATCAAAGGGAAATGGGGTGAAGATAATCAAAATGGGAGATGAAAGGAGGGAACGGGGGCAAGTGAACGAACAGAATGGGAGTGAACGAGGAAGAGAGAGAATAACATATATTCCTCTGTACTCATAATTAATTGTGTGTGTTTGTGGCAAGAGATAACTAGTTACTGCTTATCTGCCTTAGCACCTCATCTAACGATATCAGAAAGTATTAAGCACCGTGCACCGTTCCATCTCGCTCTCACGCTCTTCATATTATTACCCATTAAGAAGGAAATTGAACGCCAGTGCATGTTGGTGTAAGCATTTGGTAATATCATTTGTTCCATTACATATGTTTACCTTTTATTTTTCCTTTTACCCGCGGCTGCACACACATCTACTAGGCTTTGCGAATCCCAGCGATTGTGTCCTTCGAGATTCGCAATAATTCACTGCGTGGAACACGAAACTGTACAAGTTTTTAGCTGTTGCAGTGAAATGGGTTTAAATGAACTTAGAGGGAAACCTTGACTGTCAGAGTACCGAGCGAGTTGACCGTGCGTATAGGGACGCGCAGCTGTGAACGTGCATTCGGGAGATAGTGGGTTCGAACGCCACTGTCGGCAGCCCAGAAGATAATTATCCGTGGTTTCCCAATTTCACACCAGGTAAATGCTGGGTCTGTACCTTAGCCCTCTAGTGCATTGTGTTACAGATATGTAACACTGAGCTTTAATAGCTCTGCCTCTCCTATACATTGTTTCTTTCCTCTAATACCCATTGTTACACAACAATAACAGTGTTTGGAACACTCCCTGGTGGCCATCCTTCAAATTGAACCACTCTGCAGTTTGTGGTATAGCATTGCAGTTCAGTTCTTTACCCGGGAACAAAGCATGGCTTCGAATGTAAGAAACAATTAATATTTTTCTCAAAAAATGTAATTGTATAGTTAATTATACCTTGAATCCTGGTTCTATAAGGCTTAGTAGTTGTTGTAGGACTGACAATAAAATTGGCCAATCAAAGAAAATGGTGAGTACAGGAGACGACACAACAGCGATCTGTACCAGCATATGGAGAGGATAACGGACACGATTCGGAGAAGGAGAATTAATTTTTATGGCCATATAGCACGCATGAGCACACAGAGGCAGATCAATAGGATCTTTTCCTACTTTCTTAACAAGAAAACCAAGGGGCCCTGGTTTATCGAAGTTGAAAAAGACCTTCAAGAAATAGGAATCACACTCGAAGACATCCAGAAACGTGCTCCTCTCCAGAAAAAGCTCCAGGGATACAGGAGGTTCCAAGAAAGGCCAAAGTTGAAAACAGGCAAGAAGTGGACTGATGAAAGAAAGGAGGCTCACAGAACGAGAATGCGTGAGTACTGGGGAAGAATTAAAGTTCAAGGATGCAAACGGTTGAAATAACGTGGTCCACAGCAGGCCGAAACGAAGAAAGAAAGAAAGAAAGAAAGAAAGAAGAAAATTGTCCAAGAGCGTTGTTCAAAAGTATACGTTACACATGTGTAACACTGGGCAATAAGAACTATGTATTGTAGCCAAAAGGATAAATATGAACACTGGCCTGTTTGGAAATACACGAGAGGACGTTGTAAAATATGTATTACGCTCAATTCATATGTGTTGTGTGAAAATGCGAGGTCTACCTCTACTTCAGCAAAGACACAAACTCTTTCAGGATGTTCCATGTGTAAACTTAAAAGAAAATTTTTATTTGTAACTAAATTTCCAGCATGCAACTCATCTGTAAATACATTATATTGTTTAAGAAATGTTTTTAGAAATGTGGAATCAGTTAATATATCCAAGTTTACCTCGTAATCATTTCAAGAAAGGAGATATCACCCTAAAATGGTATTTTCATTGTAAAATGTACTTCTCCCTTTAATGCCCAGTGTTAGATATATGTAACATCCCATAATTTCCAAAATACTTTGAATTTTTTTTCTCTGTTTATGTTATTAGCAATTATGAGTGAATAAAACGTAATAACACCAGTTTTTTTTTTTTTTCAAATTCGTGATAACTATTCTAGGCACTAGAGGGTAAACTAAGGCCACGGCCGCTTCCTTCCCACTCATATCCCTTCATCGCCATGAGACCTATCTGTGTCGCTGCGACGTAAAACCAAATACTGTACACAAATTTTAAAAAGTAAAACTGTCAGAGGTTGTACGCAAACTTGTACTTCCATGAGTTTCGTTATTTTCACTAATCGCTGGGTTCATGTGTTGGACCCGTAGCTGACAACACGCCATACAAACATTTTTACGAAGTGTTATTTTACCGCAGTGTTAATGGTCTTAGGTGGTGGTAATGATGATGATGATGATTACGATGACAGCAGCCTACACCAGATATTATGATTCATGAACTTGAACAAGTTCATCGACCTGTATCAGTCTGATCTTTGGTAATGAGAATATGAAATGACAGATATGAGCATTGTTCAAGATTTACTTTCGGTATGTTCGGCTTTGGATCAGCCTTCCATCTGAAATTAAACAAAACTGTTTGTGCCTCAGTTCTGATGAAATGAAGACAATAAGAAGACAAAACTAATGGGGTGAAATAGATTATTATTTACGACAATTTGCTGTAAGTCGCACCGACACTGATAAGTCTTATGGCGACAGTGGGGTAGAAAAGGGCTAGGAATGGGAAAGAAGCGACCTTGGCATTTATTAAGGTACAGCCCCAGCATTTGCCTGGTGTGATAACATGGGAATCCCCAGAAAACCATTTTCCCGAGTGCCGACATTGGGGTTCGAACCCACCATCCCCGGGCGAGTTGACCGTGCGGTTAGGAGCGCGCAGCTGTGAGCTTGCATCCGGGAGATAGTGGGTTCGAACCCCACTGTGGTCAGCCCTGAATCTGGTTTTCCGTGGTTTCCCATTTTCACACCAGGCAAATGCTGGGACTGCACCTTAATTAATGCCACGGCCGCTTTCTTCCCATTCCCAAGCTTTTCCTGTCCCATCGTCGTCATAACACCTATCTGTGTCGGTGCGACGTAAAACAAATAGCAAAAAAAGAACAACCCACCATCTCCCAAATGTAAGCTGACAGCTACGAGACCCAAATCGCGCAGCCACTCACTCGGTGAACATGTTGGTTGAGAGAGAGAGAGAGAGAGAGAGAGAGGCGGGGGAGGCTACCTAGCCAAGATGTGCGCGATTCACGTAAAATATAGAATAACATGGGTTCGATTGGTTAGCAAGACTAAAAATGAGATTTTCACTTCTGGAGAGGCGATGCCCCTGAGGTTCACCCAGCATACACCAAAAATGAATAGAAAAGTTTCTAGCTTTACGTGACTCTTGACATCGCAGTCATGGCGACGAGACCTCTACCATGGAGTACGAACCACAGCAACGTGAATTTTCATTTCAAAAAACCAACTAGCATTGACCGAAGTCGAACAACGACAAACTCTAGGAGAAGCCTGTGACGATGTCACTCTGCTATAACGCCCCCCACGTTTACATTTCTATCAGCAGCTTTGTTCTCATAAGCTTGACTGCACAATCCATTCTCCTACTCATTCAGTTACAAAGGTAGTGAGACCTTGCAACTGAATTCTGATTCCCACCGATAGAGAAACGTGGATAAAGTACATGTAGGGATAAAGGAGGAGAAGCGGGGATGGAAGGAAACTGCGAATTGTAGTAATGTTTGGGACGAGATGGCGAGCGATTTCCGAGATGGCAAAAGCGATCTGCTTTCAGTCCCGGCCACACGAGGAGCTGCTGCCGGTGCTCTGCACTTCAACATCATTTGAATTCGTGTACGAGCTCCGGGCTTTACAGTAACGAGGATTTTTATCGTGTCTTCATCTGAGCTTTATCTCCGTGATGCTACTTTACACCAGTGGGCAGGGTTTGGACTGCTCCAGACTTCCCGGAAGGCCAGCATAGTAAGGCGTTCAATTTCTCATATTTCTTGTTTTGATTCCATTTTATTTTAATTACCAGTTGTTTCATCGAAAGGAAGTAAATCACTTTTTCACCACAGTTAGAGATGTTTCCGGAGAAACGCGGCTATCGTATCGTTTAGAATAAATCTCATGGAAATCAGTAGAAAAGATAGTTGGTTCGAACCCCGCTGTCGGCATCCTTGAAGATATTTTTTGTTTGGTTTCCTAATTTTGTACACCAGAAGACAAATGCTGGGGTTGTACCGTAATTAAGGCTACGGCTGCTTCTTTCCCACTCCTAGGCCTTTCCTATCCCTTCGTCGCCATAAGACCTATCTGTGTCGGTGCGACTTAAATCAAATTGTAAAATATATATTTATTTTGTTTTTTATTTATTTAGTTAGTTATTCCTTCTCACATCAAGAAGAATTGCTATACAGCAATGAATTAAAAACTTGTGAAAGGAAAGAGATCTAAATACAAACTTAAAATAGTGTATTATGAGTTGAGCGAAAGCATAATAAACAACCTATGAAGTAATTTACAACTCATTAATGCTGAGTACCACAATAGTTACGAACATTCATATGAGTTAATTGTTTGTAATAAAGATTTATGTGGAGAATGGACGAGGAGTTAACTTGAATTTGTAACTACAGCAAGAGGAAAATAAATTACAAGTATTTATACAATTTGCTGGCTTATGGACAACTCGATGTCCGACTTCTTGGCTGAATGGTCAGCGTTGAGGTCTTCGGTTCAGAGGGTCCCGGGTTCAATTACCGGTTGGATCGGGGATTTGATTCGCCTCTGATTAATTCTTCTGACTCGGCGACTGGGTGTTTGTGTTTGTTCCAACACACCTCCGTTCACCTGTTCATATTCAGGCAAAACACCACACTACTCACACTATAGAAACACTCAGTAGTGATTACATCCCTCCATATAGGGTTTGCGTCAGGAAGGGCATCCAGCCGTAAAATTGGCCGAATCCACATGTGCGCCACAGTTCGCACTCGCAACCCCATCAGGATGCGGGAAAAGTGGTAGAAGAAGGAGCAGAAGATAGATAACTGGATTGTTTAGCTAATGCAGCATACCAAAAATTCTTCACTAATTAATGTTACACAATGAACATACACGATACTCAGTTAATGCATTTGTCCTTGAAAGCCCTATAATAGAGTGAACAGCGTACAAGGTGAGTCCGGTACTGTTCGTTATCTGAGACCTGCATGAACAGGCAGGAAGTATGCCACGAATCTTGAGGGAATATTAACATTGGGACGGGAACCACAGTGTGATATTTTACCCCAGAGTATTTCATTAATTCCTGGCAAATTCGGTGACAATTTCTTCTACCCAAATATGCAGTACCAGCCGTAGATTGGTTAACTCTATGCCTGGCCACATTTGCGCCTAAGAATGAATCTGGAACTTAGTCAAAATTTTACTGTAGACTGAGTAAACCACAGAGCCATGCGTCTCTCCAAAAGACGATAATAATGTTATTGGCTTTATGTGCCACTAAGTACTTTTGCGGTTTTCGGAGACGTCGAGGTGCCGGAATTTAGTCCTACAGGAGTTTTTACGTGCCAGTAAATTAACCGACACCAGACTGACATATTTTAGCACCTTCAAATACCACCGGACTGAGCCAGGATCGAAACTGCCAAGCTGGGATCAGAAGGCCAGCGCCTCAACCGTCTGAGCCACTCAGCCCGGCTCCAGAAGAGGAAATGTCGTTTCGTAATTTTCAGTGTCCTGGCAGAGAATCGAACCCACCTTCCGAATGTACCAAGGGCCCCTTTACCACCTTGGCTAAGCAATTCTCTCCCACTTTTAATCGATGTACAACTTAAGTTACCACGCACTATGAGAGCGACATTTGCAGGGACGTAAAATCACACGTTTTCTTTCACTCACGTCACTTGTCACCAAAGTGATTAAACAATAAATCAATCCGTTGTTTCAAAATTGATTAATGAGCGAAGTCAATAAAATAAAAAGTAAAGTTTTTAAAGCCACGGGTATTACAGTGAATGTGTCAAAGGGAAATAAGAAACAGCCACAGCACAGGTGGCCATCCTGAAGCCGATCCATCGTGGAGGAATATATTCATTCTTGCGTGTCGATAGTGGTGTGTGTGTGTTTATATATATTGTTGTTGCTTGCTTGCTGTTTTAAGGGGCCTAACATCGAAGGTCATCGGCCTTTATATATATTAAGATGAACGCTAGCTAGAGGAATTAACCAGACATGGCCCGACTGAGAAACGAACGCAGGATTCTCCGAACAGAAAGCCGATACGTTGACCATTCAACCAGAAGCCGGGCAACGAATAATCATGAATTATAATTACCACGTGATGACAATAGTCAGTGTTGAAATGGTTAATATCCATTTCATTCAGAGTTGTTTAATTCCAGCGTGTGGGAATAATACCTGCCGTCTTTCCGAATGACTTAAGACCTTCTAGCCAGAACCAAAACTCTCACCATTTCTAATTCGTGATTTAATTAGAGTGGTCATAGAGGAGTTCTTCTTGATCTTGACGTGATAAGGTCGAGCTGTTGACACAGATGAGAGCTATGGAAACCAAACATTCCATTACAAAGAAGAACAAAACATGTTATGGGCCATTTTGATCACAATCACGTGAGTACTTCAGAAGGGGAGGATCTGATAACACACCTCCTTATCCCACCTCCTCTCCATAAAATGATCATAATTACAACATAGTTCGGACAGAAAATACTTTTATACATTCTCTTACACTTATTTTGAAAAACAACGATCAGGATGTAGCTAGGACTGCCGGTGGCCTCAACCCATGGACTGGCAGATAGATACGAAGAGTGCTAGAACCTTACATTTAGAACTACTCGAAAAACATGCCAGATTTACTAAAGAGAAATTTTTACACCTGTCATTAACAGGTGTTCTAGAAGTCACCAGAGCTATGTTACGGTTGACTTCAGTGTCGTTATAGATTAGTTGTTGTTGTTGTTCTGTTCCAGAGATACTCGACTTGATCCCAGCCGACGGTGATGCCATTTTTTCAAATATTTAAACTCGTCAAGTACGTGTAATCTACTTATAGCCTGTTAGGAGCTCCTGAAGGACAACATTCAGACACTCTGGCACTTCTTAAAACTGTTAGAACTTAGCAGAGAGTCCCGGTTTCGGCTTCCTTTCGGGCCTAGGATATGTTGACCATTCAGCTAGAAGCCGGGCAACGAAAAATAATAATAATAATAATAATAATAATAATAATAATAATAATAATAATAATAATGGTTAACCGCTTAAATAACTACTTTTACGGTGTTAGGAGGCACCGAAGTCCCGCATGAGTTCTTTACGTGCAAGTAAATCTACCGACATGAGGATATCGTATTCGAGGATCTCCGAATATCACTTGACTGAATCGCGATGAAACTCATCAACTTGAACTCAGAGGCCAGCGATCGTAAAACTGGGCCAGATCCACAATTAGTACCGAACACGAATAATTGGGAACAAGTCAAGAGGAGCAAGAGTATTACTGGGGAACTCCTACCCGGGGCATGTACTGTGTAACGTAGTGATTGTTTCACTCATAAGCCTGCGGTTTCAGTTTCCCTCAGGAAAACGGAGGATTTGGAAACGAGATTTCCAGTTCACATGCTACATTGTCCTAGGGCTCACTTAACTAACCCTAGAAATGAATAGCTGGTTAATTCCTAAGGGCATAGGGATAGGCACTGTAAACCACCTATACTAAGGTCCACGATAGTTGGAGTCTGACGTTTAGTGCCACCGGCGAGAAAATGTTGACGAACACTGCTCGAAAATGGTCTGTTGCTATGGCGACGATAACAGCGATGCCACATTTAAGGAAGCTGTCGCCACGTGGGTTGGCTTGCTCTCAGACGCTTTTGTGATATTATTTGGAGTGGTACTGTGTTAGCTGCGTTAGTTGTTGCTGCTTTGTGTGTTTATTTTCTAAATATTATTTTCGTTCTTAATTTCCTTAATTTTGTAAATTAATCAATATATTGTTGTACACTTCTATATTTAACAAGTGCACTTTTTGAGGTTATTACCGGAAACTGATGATTTTGTTAGTTATTATGAAATGTTATCAGCAATGAGATCTTCTGTCTTAAATGCTGAAATTATTAGCACGAACATACGAACTGCCGAACGGTTCAAAAGCTTATTGTATTACATTAGCTCTACATGTTCTTTTAAACACTCAGCCTGTATGAAAGGGCGATATGCCGCAGATGGAAGTAACTGTGACAACGCAGCATACTTCATAATTCCTGCATTCGCCGCTCAAATGTCAGACTCCAACTGTCGTGGGCCCATCTGTACAGCCGAAGTTAAATATTACATTCGTTCATGGCCTTGAAGGCTAGTACAATATTTAGACGTATTCTACACGAATAGTTTAAATTCGAATTGTTTCGTTCTAGAACAGAGTCCCTCGGTAAAATTCCATACATCCCAAGAAATAATTTCAAAACTATGAAAGCTAGGAAAAATAAAAGAACTGTCCTGAAAAGAGGAAAGTCCTAAGAGTCTACTGAAATAGCTTTCCAGGTCAGATGGTGCAATAGTGAGTGTACGCGCATCCGCCATATTGAGGTGAAATCGAAGCTTCGAACGTGCGGTGAAATTAGTAGAACTCGGGACCGCGATCTACTAGTACGTACTGCAAAATATCGTTCGTTCTCTCTCCACGGATCTATCGATATAATTTGTGTGAGGCCTACAGCAAATGAAAACAAATAGGAATAATTAGTCCAAGAGTATCGAGCAAGCCAAAAATGTTCGAGGCTGAGCGTAAGACAACTAAAAGACAGCGTAAGAAACCACAACTGATAAAATGTACTTCTCCCATCTAGCCGATTGAGATAAGATAGGGACGCCCGAAAATACTGAAGGAGGTGTCATCGAGTCGATAGAGACTGAAAATAGAGTGATTCCACGACATTCCCAAGAGGAGGTCCCAGCTTAAAAGAAAAAAAACTATTTGATCTGTAACTCTTTGTATTCACTTGTTTCGTTACACCCACCCAACGCCCCCGCGTCATATTATTATTATTATTATTATTATTATTATTATTATTATTATTATTATTATTATTATTATTATTATTATTATTATTATTATTATTATTGCGAGAGGCAATCCGAGTTTATAACCTCAAATTCGAGGTAGAACAAATTTTTTTCTCCCTGTGAAAGGAATATTATTCTTGCACAGGACGGCTAAGGAGGTGTAGTGTGTGGCGGGAGTAGAACTGGGGTTTCAAGCACGGGGGATAAACACATCAGCCAATTAACTGGACCGCCTGGGGGGCACACAACGAGGGGAATCAACACATCATGCAAACCCGCAACTAACCAACTGAAACAAAACAGTCTAAAAACAACATGCTGCATCCACTCCACTTGTACGCGTGTTAAATGAATGTTGTACTCATCGGAATAAAATAACGATGGACAGGCTTAGATTCCGTTAAAGAATTGATATATATAGATATTCACTGGAGTATGGAGTAGACTAATACACCGGTTGAGACCATTTAGCTGTTATTTTGCATTCGCGAGATGGTGGGTTCGAACCCCAGTGACAGCATTTCTGAAAATAATTTTCTGTAGTTTTCCATTTTCAAACCAGACAGACAGATACAGGGTTTTAAGACCTCCTTGTGTCGCTGTGAGGTAGAACAAATAGTAAACTAAGAAAAGAGACTACTACACAATATGTAGAGTACAGAGAAATTTTGGGTAAATGTTGTGTAAATTATTATGTGGCAGTGTCGCAAACACAATTTTAAGCCAGTTGTAAGTTATCGTAACACTCAGAGTACCGTATATCGTAGTGCTAACCCTTAAAGTGCCAAATACGATGTAATCGTTTCATTTGTTTCCTAACCATTGCTCTCTTATTTTAAGTCACCGAATATTTAGGAGTAAGACTGAGTAAGACTTGACTATATGGCTTGTAGATCATGGAATAAAAGAAATGAATATTCTCTGAAGCCCGTGTTCATTAGCAACTAATGTGAGGAGGAAATACTGAGATTTTTGATGGAACGTGATGAATATGTGTCTAAATCATTCTTGTTGTTATGAAGAGATACGAAAACTGAAAATTAATTTACGAACTTTGAAAATCCGTGTTTTCTTAGGAATGTTTCCTACCTTGAAATTGTTCAGTTAATTTATTTGTATAACAAGGCAGACATCAAACATGACTCAATATATTACAAGATTTAAACAGTGTGCATTTAAGGTAGTAAAATAGCTTCGTTGTTTACGTAGGGGTATCCGTAACATCGAGTGGCACCTGGAGTTTATCTGTGGATTTATACTTGATTACGATGTAATTACTATGCTGCATTTCTTGTCATGGAATAATTAGTTATATTTCGTAAATCTTGTGTGAATTTGAATTTCTGTGTGACTATTGCGCTACTTGTGGTGGAATATTTGTACTATGTTTTGTAAATTTATTGTGAATACCTATGCGATTGATTACAATTATGTAACACTACTCGAAAGTAATTATTAATTTGTATGTATTTTTGTCTCTAGTTTTTCATAAACTTCTCTTCTTTGTTCTTTCCCTTACGTCATCGTGTAATTTCTTGTTTCGATATAATTCCTCGTAATAGGCTTTTATAATTTCACATAATTTCTTGTAGTTATGCAATTTACGATTTTCCTTCATTTTTGTTTCTATGCTATTGTAAGTAAGCATTACCACCCTGATAGCTCCCAATAATAATAATAATAATAATAATAATAATAATAATAATAATAATAATAATAATAATAATAATAATAATTTCGTGTGGCTATTTCTAGCCGAGTGCAGCCCTTGTAAAGCAGACCCTCCGATGAGGGTAGGAGGCATCTGCCATGTGTAGGTAACTGCGTGTTATTGTGGTGGAGGATAGTGTTATGTGTGGTGTGTGAGTTGCAGGGATGTTGGGGACAGCACAAACACCCAGCCCCCGGGCCATTGGAAATAACCAATGAAGGTTAAAATCCCCGACCCGGCCGGGAATCGAACCCGGGACCTTCTGAACTGAAGGCCAGTACGTTGACCATTCAGCCAACGAGTCGGGCATAATAATAATAATAATAATAATAATAATAATAATAATAATAATAATAATAATAAAACAGACATTCGAAATAAGCAGAAAAGTACACAGTGAAATTACAAAATTTTCTTGTCATAAAGAACCTGCTTCCTTTATGTTGGTTGATCTTTTAGGTGCCAAATTAGTGAGATTAATACCCAGGCGATACCTTCTCAAGGTTAAACATCGTTAATGAAATATAATAAAATTAGCTACATCTGTGGATCAGCAGTACAAAATCGGCTGCCGTTTCATAACATTACTGGTTCAAACCTGACAGAGGTAGTTGAATGTTTAAAGGGCGGTAAAATTTCTCCATGACCTGTGATTACGGTGTGTGATGGTCTCTGGTGATATATTGGATGGTTATCCGACAGAAGTAATCCAAACTTAGCAACACGTTGCCCATATTATAATATATAATGAATTGCACCGCATCTAGAAAGCTACAATCCATCATTTGTAAAAAGCAGTATTACTTCACATCGAATGTTATGTGAGATCTTGAACCGAACTCTTAGGAACGGAATTGAAGTACGGCGAGGTGCAACAAGGTGAGATGAATACATAAAGCAAAGATCTACTTTTTGACCATCAATACTACGGAAATTAACTGTGAATAATAACTTAAATATCGAAGTTAGCTGAATTAGCCTATATAATAATGCTCTCTCTGAAACGTTTTCAACTTTTAAACACCTTTTGTAGTGGATACGTCATAATGTACACAATTTACAAATCTATCTACGATTAAACATATTTTAACATTGTTTTGAACTTATATCCTGTTTCAAAATAGAGAAATTATGATATGCGAAAATGTTTGAATAAACACAATCACAGGAGTTTTCAAGCATTTTACACCTTTTCATTTAAGTTTTTTGCATTAACCAGCTCCGTAACTTTAAATCTAAGAACTGGTCCGCACCTTTACTTACAGTTGTCACAAGCAACCATTTTTGTTTGATTTTAGGACTTTGACTTGAAATGAAGTCGTATTCAAGTCTTATTTCAGAAAATCTACATCTCAAATAACATGTGTGTAAGGTGCCTTGCTTTCAGATTCTTTCTGTATACTCTGTATGTGCCCAAACAAGATCTGATTACAAGCGCAAGTCGTTGATCCAACGAAATCACTTGTTACCAGTGTATGAAAGGTAATCAACGTTTGCTAGAAGTCCTTAAGGGAAGAATATGGCACATGAAAACTCCACTCTGACTGACGGTAGGTAAAGTGTAACGAGAATTGTATTGGATAATCAATACAGCTAATGAGAATGTAGTTTCCGTAGCCGTAACTCGTTAAACGAGTAAAACTGAAGGCATGTGTGAACCCAAACCGAAGGCTGCGTCGCCCATCATTCATCAAGGAGGTGATTATTATTATTATTATTATTATTATTATTATTATTATTATTATTATTATTATTATTATTATTATTATTATTATTATTATTGTACCGGTTGGTACACCTATACGCCGCACATTTGAATTTTCCGCTTTAAAGTTCTCCTCTATAGTTAAAACTCTGAACTTTGAAACTGAATTAATTCAACGGTTTATCTGAAGATGTCACCGTGTTAATTTCGAATTGTTTTTGTTTTCTAATTATCAAGAAGTGTGGACATTCTCTCACAGATGTCTCTACCAAAAACTATGATCATGCACCCTGATGCGAAGTGAAGGAACTTTTCTTGAAGATATTTTGTATTCATAAGTTGTTGTCTTTACTAAATTTCGTTCTTTCGTTGGTGGGTTGGCAATATTAATCCTTTCTTTCCGCCTTTTTTGAATTTACCCAATCAGTAATTTCTGTAATTAATTTCCCTCCAATTACAGGTTTCTTCTTCATTTTTGACTTGTAACTTTTAGCCGACCAATAAACGCATGTGGGTGTGTCTTAATTATTCATGAAAGGTCTCGAATCTTCCGCGAGGGTATAAAAGCTGCTGATTTTCTGGTTTCTCGGCCACTCGTACAACATGTAGCTTAGTGTATGAAAGAATAGCAGGGGGCGGGAAGCGCCTCTTTCATCAGTCAGCAGCCCTTCAAAACGGTAATGGCCGTTTAACATCTTCAGTTTCTTGCTAGCTCAGCAGTTTAATCCTCGCGGAAGGTCCGAAACCGTTTTGATGTAACCTATACCATTTCGATGTAAAATTTTCATGTTACTTTAACTGTAAATCGGGGATAGAGAGTGCCTTACCCTATCGAACTCCCCTTCATTTTGATCTGAGATGACTACGTTTTCATAACCGATTTTCTTCTCTTTCCTAATGTATTAAAATTTTCTTATACGAGTCACCTCCCTAGTGTGGGATTAGCCCCAGTTGAATCGGCCTAGCGCCACTTAGGTTTTAACAAGCTTTCATGTAGGAGTGCAAGTACTCGCCTCCATTCAGCTTTGTATTTTGGGCCACTAACTTAACCCGTTTTGTTTTCCTTCCTGCGAAGGCCCAGTAGATTGGGTACGAGATACCCCTGTTTATATTTGTAAGTTCTGCCTTGATGGCAGTTAATTGTAAGGTCTGGTATTGCCTTTAATAGGCTTGAAAGATGGAGAGCGGGTCAGCTCTTTCTGGTATTTTGAGAGGTGCCTCTAGGAGGCTTGACATTACTAGGTGGGAGCAAGTGCTCCATGGAATTAGGGGTTTTCTGCCCTTTGGTATTTTGTGGTTGTGAGCTGACAGCTCAAGGATTGTGAAATTGGGGCTCGAAGCCCAGTTTTTGTAAGGACCCCTTAACTTGTGCTTTCGTTTGTAAAGTTATAATTGTACCTAATTTTCTTCATTGTTATTTCACCTAGTGAAAATTTGTTAAATCTTGTTGTCTTCTTCTTCTTCTTCTTCTTCTTCTTCTTCTTCTTCTTCTTCTTCTTCTTTTATGACCACATAGGATCACTTTAGTCAGTCCGTCGTTCAGGTCTCTTTGAAGGGATTGTTCGGGCTTTGCGGTCCTCCCAGTACTTCTTCAGACGCTCCGATCTTCGTGCCCTTTCCTCAGTTGAAAATGTGCGTGTTGTTGGTTTGTTTTGTGTAAGGGTAAAGCGGAGGTTTGTATTCTTGAGTTTTGTATTCAATTTTATCTTATTTTTGGTGTCTTCTGTTGTAAGGCCTATTTCCTTCAGATCCTCTCTTACTTCTCTGATCCATTTACATCCTGTTGTGGTATGTTTTGAGACGAGATTGTGTTGTACTAGTTGTTTCAGAAGTCTCGAGTCCTACATCCTCATGATATGTCCAAAGAATCCCAGTCTCCTCTTACGCATAGTATCTGTAATGGGTTCTAACTCTTTGTACACGACTTTGTTAGGTATTAACCGCCACTGTCCATCTTTCTGATATTTTTTGTTGATACAGGTTCTTCCAATCCTCCTTTCAATTTTCTGAAGTCTGTCAGTCTTTGATTGTTTATTCAGGTAAAAGAGTGTTTCTGCTGTTTCTGTTTCTGTTGTCTATTGAAAATATAAACTTTATTTAAATTTTTAATTCTTCTTTCGGACTTGTAGTTAGACTCATTCCAGCCCGCACCTACTTTCACCTCTGCTGTTCCACAGATACCTCGGAACAATTATTATTATTATTATTATTATTATTATTATTATTATTATTATTATTATTATGTATTTAAGTAATATAAGAAAGAAAATTCGCTGAACTATTTACGTAGAGTGGTCTTCAAATATCAATATTCATAGCTGTATCTTGTAATATAAGTTTGACAACGTATAGTTTAATTACATTGAAATAATAGCGAAGGAACTCGCTACAGCTCAGTGTTGTGTAAAGCAAATGCATTGGGCTTGGCTTGACAGTTAATGAACTCAGCTGCTTAGAAATACGCTTAAGGTATTCAAAATTGGTGCTGGTGTGCTAATGTTAGGTTGTGACGGAAAAGCATTAAGGCGCGTACGTAGGAGCAAGTACGATGCAAAGGTGAGACACCCGAGATTGCTAATAGAGAAAGTTTCATATTTTACGTAACGGCTGTAGGAAACTGCTTCTTGACGCGGGCTAAAGTTTTTCCCGCTGTGCCGTTGTAAATAAGAAGGGATGACGTTTATTTAGCTATAGATTTGAATACGTAATGAGGGTTGCTGGTGGGCCGTAAAGAAGGCAAGGTACGGCAGTGTCGTCCGTACGCTACTCAGCTAGATTGCTTAGTGGCACACGCACAGCTCAGAGGGACCACATTCACACGCCGTCCTGCTGTATGGTTGGCTCAGGGTCAAAGTATATATGCCAGTAACACATCTACCTGTACAACGGCTACACACAAAGTGTTTCAATGTTCGCAAAACCAGGACCAGGACCCACCCCTCCCCACGACAAACCAAACATAGCGGGCCCGTCCTTCCTAACTTCATCTTATTTGTAAAATAATGGATACATACGTAAGAATATTTGGTTTTTATTTTTCAGAAAAACAGTTCAATATATTATTCACTACAAGTGAAATATGGACATAATTACGTAATATTAATGTCAAATAATAACATTAGAAGTCTGAGTTGGCCTACAATATCTTGAATATCTTCCGCTGCTTCGGTGACAATTTTGAAGAAAGGATTCACATCTCAGCCGGCCCCGTGGTGTAGGGGTAGCGTGCCTGCCTCTTACCCGGAGGCCCCGGGTTCGATTCCCGGCCAGGACAGGGATTTTTACCTGGACCTGAGGGCTGGTTCGAGGTCCACTCAGCCTACGTGATTAGAATTGAGGAGCTATCTGACGGTGAGATAGCGGCCCCGGTCTAGACAGCCAAGAATAACGGCCGAGAGGATTCGTCGTGCTGACCACACGACACCTCGTAATCTGCAGGCCTTCGGGCTGAGCAGCGGTCGCTTGGTAGGCCAAGGCCCTTCAAGGGCTGTAGTGCCATGGGGTTTGGTTTGGTTTGGTTTGGATTCACATCTCATGGCATATTGATGAGGTATCATATATACAATATCGGTGACATCTTGAGTTTTCTCACCTTGATAGCCACGAAATCACACGCTACTTTTCCTGAGAAATAGAACGGTAAACGCTAAAGGTAATATTGGCTGAACCAAAACACCTGAATTTAAATTGTCAACGACGAACGAAAATAATCAGATTTATCAAAATATAGATAAAGAGATGTGTTAGGAAATACTAGACTAAATACCGTACATCAATGCCTTTAGTCGGCCTTTTGTATTGGTCTTCAAATAATATAACCAGTCTATTCACGTTTTGGACCCCTTGAAAGCCTGGACTGTCGACATGCGAGCAGCCTCTTTTTGCTCCGGCTTTCGGATGGCTCTGTTAATAAGGATGAAATATATTCGTGTGAACCTGAGTTGAGTAAAAAAAAAAAAAAAAGGCATCCACTTGAAGTGAGGTATCAGTCCGATAGACTTAGCCTCAATATATTAAGACTGTCAAGTGACAGTAGACTATAAACATGGGTTACAGCAGAGTAGTTGAAACTTCGATAAATTTACAATATCAGTGCCGCCCAATATCCCAAAAAGAGACCAAAGCTTGTCAGTTGGCACCGATCAATTACTAAATCCTACCCCAATGTATTCTGTGTCGCTCCCTCGGGATAAGTGGAACTGTCTCCTGTAAGGTTATTAGAGAGCTCATGTCTGACGACGATCAGATTTGTCACAATATCTTTCCAGATTGTGAAGTTTTCTAGTAAAATTGCTTCATACTGTTAAAAAACTAAGAAGTGTGTTGGCATCAGAAGGAGCACTCGGCAGTGAAATTGGGCCAAGTCTTAATGTGCAACACGGATCGCACTCAAATTCCCAGGAGGAAGTGGGAAGTGTGACGGAGAAAATGTACCTAGATTACGTTTACCTGTTCTCAAAGGAAATGAAGTTGTCATGTATGCGTTGTGTAAGATTTCACCGAATACACTGTAGGCCTACGCCTTCTCATAGAAGGATGGCAAAAATCATGGAGTAATTTCTCCTATTTTTGTTCCCTACATTAGAGTTGATTTATCGTGGATGTCGAACCATTGTAGGAGGTTCTGCGCCTAGGGTAATCTTCTTCACCCATGTCACTGTTCCTCTTGTATCTTGCCTTGTGTGATCAGTCGTATGAGGTCATAATTGTTATGTATGGGGATGTGTCCGAAATAGGCTGCTCTCCTGCGTTTTGTGATGGTTATTTCACGTTATTTTTCGGGCTCGAGGGAGTACGCCCTCGTTAGTGACGTGATCTACCGCTGAAATCTGCAATGTCCTTAGATATATACACATTTCAAAGACGTGGATTCGATTCTTTGACGAAGACAATAGCGTCTACCTTTCGACACTGTAATGCAACACCAGTAACACACGGAGTGGTGCACCAGTCCCGTACAATTTAGATTTATGCAACCCGAAATTTGTAGCCAACCTAAAAATATCGGTCGTTGTTCGTACAGGATTACTTCTGTGGTACGTCTGGGTATACTCTCGACAATACAACAGATGGAATCGTTAGTCAATTGTAATGCATCGACAGAAACTCTAATAAACACTTAAAGCGATTACAGCTACGAATAATACTTACGTTAGTTTAAGAAGTGTGCATCACGACTGTGAGCGAATACTTTACAAATGGCGAAATTTTGGATTTATACCAGGTCTGACTCTAGCTAAGGTGATTACGAAGCCAGGCTGAGCAAGTTTCGAATTCCAGGGCAGTTATAATTGTTTTGTTACTACCTATTACCGTATATCTGGTATGGTAAGCTACCTACTCGGTTCCAAAGAACGGGTTTTTATTTAGCTTCCGCTGCCTGAATGAATGAACGAATGAATAAATGAATAGATGGATTAACATTTATTCCAAAGCATGGAGTTCGTTCCAATAGGGACCGTTTAGTCGTGCATATGTACAGTGAATGTATCAAAATATTTGCATAATGATGTATTCGAACCGTCGATCAGTTTTCAGATCTTAACGGTTAGGGGTGCATGAAAAATATACCACAAGTAGGCCTACAAGTTTCTCTACAGAAGGAAGTACCGTACTGACCCATGTCCTTTTTATTAATGATTTATAGCGTGCATTCAGGATTTAACACGGTAAATATACTTCGTACAGTCTAATAACTTATTGGCATTACAGATACACGTACTATATTACAACAGCAAGCGATGCACAGCTGGTTCGTTGGCTTTGGCGTGAGGATTGCATATGCTGTACAGTAGTTGCTGCCATGTAGGTAGTAAGCAGACCAAAGTCCACCCTGGAGACTAAGTGTCGGTTGTATGGATTGCGTATCTTCAAGAATAAAGTACTGGTAGATCACTTCACGACAGGCAAGCAAGTTCTTAATCGGAGGTGACAGTTACATACAAGATGATGTAATTTCAGAAACGCACTTCTAGAAACGTCGATTCCCGTTTCGATTTCTACATCCTGGGCCCAGCTTGTATTAGCCAGCATTCTAGGTACTTAAATTGTGTGGTGCTTCCGTCGAGGGTAGCAACAGCGCTGGAGATTTTCAGTTTGGTGATTAGCATGCTTTTTGTTCTCTGAATGTTTGTTTCATGACCAAACTCCTTGCTTACATCTTCTCAGAGTGAAATTCGGAAGGAATTGAAGGTCTTCTAATTGTCAGCATGTGCAACGCTGTCATCTGCATAGTGGATGGTGTTTGTTTACTTCTGTTGATCTTGATTCCGCTGTCATCTTCATCAAGGACAAATTGTAAATTGGCTATAGAGTATTAGTTAAAAAAGGATTGGAAAGAGAATACAACGTTGTCTCACACCATTCTTTTCCATTACCTCTTCCGTTTCCTGTAGGTAGGACGCATACATTTCTAAGGTTAATATAATAACTTGCTCAATACTGACAATTATGGCCATTTAAAATGTAGATGATGTTCGTCATGTCGTCTCTTACAACGTTTATGCCGCCGTAAGTATGATTTGTTCTTTATGAAGTCATCCAGTGCGGTAATTTGTCCTGTGTAATTAATTAAGAGGTGCGATAGGAATCTGGAGTTCTAGCAATTAGGAGCAACATGTTGACGGTGACCGCAGGTGGGCGTGTGCTGTGTCTCAGATACCATCACTGTCTCAAACCAAGTTGAGCTGCGATAATGTGTATCTGGCCACGCCCGCGTCGTGTACTATTGTCAAGTCTTCCATTAGTAGCACTTGTTGTTAGTGGGTCACTGACCCCTTCTGGCGAAGTTCACTATGTCACATGGCCAATGCGAGCGTGGCGTACACAGAGATACTCAGCTGTATTCATTCACTTGGTGTTTAAACATAACAGGGTACGAAAGTTTTGTGAAGTATCCACAACAAAATAGGAGCTGCCTGGCCGAGGCGGTAAAGGCGTGCTCGGTTCGCCCGGAAGGACGTGGGTTAGAATCCCCGTCAGTAAGTCGTAACATTTAAGAAACGAGATTTCCACTTCCGGGGGTGCATATGGCCCTAAGGTTCACTCAGCCTACACCAAAAATGAGTACCAGGTTAATTGCTGGGGGCAAAGGCGGCCGGGCGTAGAGCTAACCACTCTACCCCATCGTAATGGTGGAAGCCTTTAACTTCCACTCCTCCAAGGGCCTTCATGGCCTGTACGGAGGTGACTTTGCTTTGCTTCCACAACAAAATAAATAAAACTCTTGATCTATACCGCCCATTAAGGGCACTGGTCTGTCAAGAAGGCTGCTGCCAATCAGATGGCTTGTACACATTTCGGTAGTGTAAACGAAATTGTATTGTTCAGAACAGTATTTTCATACTAAAGAACCACATCAGATATTTGTATTTTCAATCTACAGTAGGGCCTATCAGCATTAAATAATATCCGCCGGGCTGAGTGGCTCAGACGGTTGAGGCGCTGGCCATCTGACCCCAACTTGGCAGGTTCGATCCTGGCTCAGTCCGCTGGTGTTTGAAGGTGTTCAAATACGTCAGCCTCGTGTCGGTAGGTTTACTGGCACGTAAAAGAACTCCTGCGGGACTAAATTCCGGCACCTTGGCGTCTCAGAAAACCGTCAAAAGTAGTTAGTGGGACGTAAAAACAATAGCATTATTAAATAATATCCAGGCATTATGCTTAATGGTAATACACACACACAGTATGTGGCAAAACAAACAGTACCGAAATTACAAACATGCTCCGAACGTCGTGATACGTCATTATAACATGCAAGGTGACGAAAGCAACAGGCACAGCATATGTGTATACCCTCACATCTATACATTGTTCATAACGGTCATGTAGATTGCCGGGAATGCTGATGAACGCAGGTTACCGCAAGGATACAAACATTTTCGTTATTCGGAGCATGCTGAAACAATCCGTTTTCCTGACAAAAGACCTACCAAGGTCACCTGACCGCATCATCGTCGAGACTACATCCTCGGGCATAGTAAGCTCACCGGACACAAATTAGTCACCGTAGTGTACACGCGAGCACAGAAATGGTGTTCCGGTATATATAAAGCATGGTATCCCCCACCTCCTCGCTTAGCGCATTGCTGTAGGTAGACAACCTGCTACAAGACTGTTGTGACTGAAATGAGCACAGTGGTGGATGTACAGCAATACACACACTGTGCCTTCAGCACTACCCGTTCACTCCATCCCCTCCTTTCCGGTACTGGCCTTCGACATTTCCCCCTTCACTCCCTCTCGCCCTTTCTCTATACTGGAGTGGGGTAGAGTTGATTGGTTACGTCGGGACACCATTTCTGTGCTTGCATGTACACGCACAGATGGATTGTTAAGGCTGTACAGATGGCGCAGCGAACGAGTCCTGTACTCAACCGCATGCGTTCTACCTCTACGTGAGCATAAGGCAGTGCGATCAGTGACACATTGATGTTTCTAGGGGATAGTGTACGTCAACATGTGGATGTGACAGAGTGGACAAAGAGAGCAGTCATGCTTGGCCGCGCCCATGGCCATACGGTGCCTGAAGTTCCTGTAGTTGTTAGTGTTTCGCAGCGGACTGTTCAACGTGTCTACTATACGCCGTCAGAATTGTGGTCGGAAAAATATTCTAAGTGGGACCAGAGACGTGTTTCACGGCTTGTGAATCAAAATCGCTTCCAAAACCCGACAGGAATTGCTGCAGTCAGTGAATGAAGGTCCATCCCAACCTGTTAGTGAGGGAAAATTGCAAAGTGAACTGCATGCAATGAACATTTGAAGTCTGTCATCTAGCAAGAGGCCGTTGCTCACACAGGCACATAAAAATGCACGTCTTCAATGGGGAAGAAATCATCGAACATGGACAGTAGGTGACAGGCGGAACGTAAGATGGTCTGACGAATCACGTGTTTTCCAATGACACACGCCGTCGAGTGCCCCGAAGGCCAAACGAAGCATTTCATCCTGGATGTGTGCAAGATCAGGTTCAAGCTAGAGGAGAGTCTTTGAGGTTTTGGTGATGTTTTTCGTATCATGGATTGGGCCCGCTCACTAAAATGAACCAGCAGGTTTATTTAAACGTTCGGGATGATCAGATGTTTCCTTTCAGTCAACATCCGCATGATGAGTATGCTATTGATACCCCGATTTTTCAAGATGACAACAGCAATGTTCATCGGGGTGGACGCATAAGTATGTGACTGGTTTTATGAACACTCTCCCACCCTATTACATCTCGACTGGCCTGCAGAATCACCTGAATTTAATCATATTTGTTTTACGTCCCACTAACTACTCCTTTACGGTTTTCGGAGACGCTCACCTGAATTTAACCCCATTGAAAATCTGTGAGACATGTTGGAACAGCGGGTAAAACGCCGTCATCAGAATCCCCGCAATTTGGTGGAAATGCCCAATCAAATCCTCAGCGAGTGGCTTAACGTGGATCCGAGGGGCCTACATAAACTTTTGATTATTTTAAAACATTTTTAATTTTTATGACCCAATCTGTGCACAATTGGAACATTTCTATCAAGTTTTTAAACTAGCGTAGGCTATTCTCATTATTTCAGAAGACAAGTGTCAAGTGATAATTCAAGAATTTGAATGTGGACTAAAGTGTTTCATTATGTGTTTATACTTTTAGCTCAATGACTTTTATTCAATGACTGTCCCTATTTTAGTTTAACTTCTGTAAATTAGTATCTGAAGATAACCGTTTTATACGGTTGAAACTAGTCCTATTCTTAAAAAATATCTGTACTGATGAGGTGGAATAAAACATCAAGTTGCAAACCAAGATTGTAGAAAGTGAGTTACATCCATCAATACGGGCAAAAGCGAAAATTATTGCTTACACATGTATTTTATGTGCAGAGTAATTAAAAGTGCAACGGCTCTCGACGGGAGTGTGTTCCACAGATGCTACTTCATGTCAGGGCATGTATGTATGTACTGTAAATATATTTTGAAAAGTATTCTCCGGGTATGTTTGTTTATTTCGTACATTAACTTATTATTACAGCAAAGTTGGTCATCGGCACTTTTCAGTAATTTCGGTGGTCAGCGGATATTGGGCCCTTATAAATTCTTTCGACCATCGGTGCTACTCAGTATCAACCGAAATAATAAATGTTTGGTGCGGTACATGGACACCCGGCGATGCGTTGACCGCTGTTGTACCGCGGGTTCGCGTGGCTCGCCTCTATTGATTGTTGGCCGCTGCATGCATGATGGCTATTCTAATGCTCACCTCTCTCTCTGGAGAGAAGGAAGGGAAAACTTGGCAACTTCGGTCTTTTATCTTACAGTCAGGCAGCCATGTTGCTCTATGGAAGGGAGTTTGCAAATCTCGGTTCTGTGGCCAGGGGTTTACAAGCCGCGCGTATATTTCCACAATGTAGCAGGCAAATAGCTCAAGGGTCCACGTGGTAAGTGGCTGGGGTTGGGCGCCGCATTTTATATATTAGATTTTCTCTACTCAATTCTGCGCACGTTTTGTTCATAGTCCTCATTAGCTGAGGCAGGTAGAATCTGGAAACGTTTACATTCAGGGCAATTTTTAAAACAGTTTATCATTAAATCATCATGTTTATAGCAATAAAACGACACAAACATATAAATAAAAATAATCCCTTTATTTTATATCATGAGCTGTATAGTCTAGGATCACCTTGTATTCTACCAGAAAGTCAATCCGACTTCATTCACTCCTTTTCAGAGGAACGTTTACCTATCCCAAATATCAACTACCGAGGGATTAAACTCGTGCGTTATTGTTGTATTAATATTGCGTGACTATTTACAACGTGTTTGCGATTATTACTATTAGGCCTGCTACCTTATTCAAATAGGCAAATATTATTAGCTCTAACAGTGTTAAAACGCAGAATCAATAATAATAATAATAATAATAATAATAATAATAATAATAATAATAATATTAAAATGTGGCGGGAATGTATGCCGGTACGAAACAAATGACGTTAGTGGCTAGAAAGCGCTTGTAGTGAGGACATGAAGGCTGAGCTATGAATGTACTCCATGCATGAAGTTGTGGATTTGAACCGGTCTCGGTGCCATGGTCAATTTAGGCAAATTGTGGGGGTGGTGGTGGTGTCTTAATAGAAAGTATAATTGTGCAAGAATTCTCTCAACACTTTCAGCGGGGGAGGGGGGGGGGGAGGTCCAAGCTTTCGAAAATTGATGGTATCGGCAAAAGAAAGGAAAGGGCAACGAAAGGCGTGAAAGACACCCTAGGTCTCATAAACCCAAAAGAGGGTCAGGTACGAAAGATGAATGCGAGGAGTCAGAGACATGTAAGTGCAAGTAATCCCAATAACAGCTAGGGGTCCTGTGGTCGTCAACCCACGCTCCCAGTAGAAAGTCCCGGGGGTACCCTTTTAGACGCCTCTTACGAGAAGCAGGTGATACGTTGGATGTATTAGACAGCTGCTACCCGTAGGCATTTTTGAAAGGAAACAAAGAGGATGAGTTAACTAGGTGAATAATGAAATCCACCATCGACAGTAAGAGAAATAGATGAAGAGCAAGGTGGTCATCGTTAGGCAGTTTTTATTTATTTCAAGATAAGTGACGAGACGGGGAGAACTTGGAAAAGGTCATTTTGCAAGGCAAAACCGAAGGCAGTAGACCACGAGGAAGAACAGCAAGAAGATGAATAGATCAGGCGAAGAAGATCACTGGTCTACCACTTCAGATCATATTAAAGAAATGTGAAAACCGCTCGGGATGGAGACATCTTGTCAAGGTTACAAAACGGAAATGGAGTTATGAGGTCACGACGCTCAGTAATGAGCACAACGACTAATGATGATGAAGTGATGTGAAACTAAAAGAAGACGCACAGTTAGTTCCTAAAGGATTGTGTACGCGTTCAGTTCATTCACAGAGGCTTGCAGACTGAACAGGACCGAGCTCGATAGCTGCAGTCGCTTAAGTGCGACAAGTATCCAACATTCGGGAGATAGTGGGCTCGAACCCAACTGTCGGCAGCCCTGAATATGGTTTCCCGTGGTTTCCCATTTTCACACTAGGCAAATGCTGGGGCTGTACCTTATTATGGTCACGGCCGCTTCCTTCCCACTCCTAGCCCTTTCCTTGTCCTATCGTCGCCATAAAGGCCCCTCTACACTTGACGTTTTGTCGTCAGTCTCGCATGATCAAGTAAGACTAACAGATAAGGCTGTGCAAGACAAGGGACCACAGTGCTCAGTCTCCCGCTAAAACTTTTGTTCATTCTTACGACGATCACCATGGATGAAATAATGTTGTTAATAATTTCTCTGTGTGCTACTAAACTGAGAGAATCGAGAAGATGATTACTGAAGAGAGGAATATTCTCTCATGTCAATTTGGTACGTGAGTTACGACAGGAACCAGAATATTGGCTTAATTGTCTGCGTTTGGATATTGAGACTTACTGTAAATTATTAACACTAGCAAGTCCCGAAACAGGAAAACAAGACATTGCTATGAGGAAAGCTATCACTCAGCACGAGGCACTCATCGCAACATCAAGAATTTTAGCGACAGGACGGAGTTACAAGGATCTTGAGTTCACAATAATAATTTCTAAACAAGCTCTTAGTCGACTTATACAGGATGTATGTCGAACTATATACAAAGTTCTGAAATACTTAAAGGTACGTGAATTAACCTTCTATTGTTTGAGGTTTATTGAAAAAATCTGAAATATAATAATACAAACGTTATACCAAATACAGTAGACAATACGCGACACTTACGGACTTCGCCTTGCTAAAACGGAAGACAATTCGACGGTGGCGCTCCTAGTGACTTGACCTGAACAAATCGCGCTAAATTCAAATATCAATGGAAATGTATATACGGAAGTGGATAAATAAATTACGTCTAGAAAGAAAGTGGTATTAAGATATTAACTTCGAAGTTGCTAAAGCAATTCTGGATAAATGAATGAAGAATTATTTAAAAGGTTATTATTCAAAGACTGAAATTAGACACATAAACAAGATATGAAATGGGCTGCTGTGAAATGGCTTGATTTTTCATTTATGCGTTACTTTTTTAGCTTTAGCATTCCTGCCTGAACTTTTACGGTTGGATTTGTCTTTTTTCTCATTTAAAAAACATTGTATGATCACATTAAGACACTTGTCAATAAAAATATCGGCACATTCCTTACACACATGATGCAATGAATTAACATTTAAAAGCTGGACAATTTTCCTCTTAACATGAAGCCTACTAACAGAAAGAAAAACTATAAAATTCCGGCTTTTATATGAGAAGATGGATTAAAGAAAGAAAAGTATGAAAATGTTGTCGATAGTGATGCTTTGAGTAATATTTACGTACAATTAGAGTAAAAATGTAACATACCCTTGGCTGTATAGTCGAGGATTTTTAAAGTCGCTGGCCTGGAAATGATCTGAACAGATCTTATAATTCTTATATAAGCGTAACGTCCCTTCTTTCTTGTACACCTTATCCAAATCACTTCTGTGACATTTCAAAACCCACAGATCACACCTACAACAACACATCGGTATTGAAGGTTAACTGCTGCACTATAGAATAAAATATGCGTATTACATTTTATGCCAGTTAAAATATGGGTCGAGCAGGTCAGAAGATTATGAAGTACTATAAAAATCTCTGTCCATGGAAGAATATATATGCAAACACGAGGGAACCTGAAGAACGATCGTGCATTTTTCTCTACTTCGTAATTACTGCAGCCAAACACAGCACATACCTTTCCCCTCATGTTGAGAGGAGATATCAAGGAATGACACACGCTACTATTTAATTATGTCAGCTCACTGGAAACGCATAAATAACACCAAAAACTTCACACAAAAATGCACGTGCTCTTATGAGAGAATCAGTAGTTCAGGTCTATCCGCTAGAGTGAGCTCCAATAGCTGTCCCTCAATATCTCGCTCAGTGTCGCGTATTGTCTCTACTGTATTTGGTGATACCTAGACAATTCTAATTTTTAAGAAGAAAATTAAAAATAAACATTTCTGAAAATTGTCATCTGAAAACAGAAAATCGTAAAGAGTCGCTTGGCGAACTAGTTCTTTACGTAAAAATTTATAGATAATTAATGATATTGGATTTACATCACACTAACTACTCTTACGGCTTTTGGAGCCGCCGGGGTGCAGGAAGTTAGTCCCGCAGGAGATGCCGTATTTTACGCACCAGTAAATCTACCGACACGAGGCTGATATATTTGAGCACCTTCAAATACCACTGGACTGAGCCAGGATCGAACCTACCAACTTGGAGTCAGAAGGCCAGCGCCTCAACCGTCTGAGCCACTCAGTCTGGCTGGTAGAAAGTTATAATGAATCAAATGATTCGTATGCATCCCATACTTGGAAAATAAATTCGAAATGTTTGTCGAGCTCAGCGTAATCACGGAAGAGCTTGTATTCTCGAGATTCGTGCATGGACTTTCCAGCGCTTGTCGAAATGCCATTGTACCACTGGCGTCTTCTAGACGGAAGTAATGAGGAAATCCATGTGGTGTGGAACACTTTGCTCCTCAACAACTATCAGTAGTTCTCTCGCTCAGTATGCCTTGTGCAGTCAAGAATTTTAACATCCTAATTCGAAGATTCCATTTCGGCCTCCAAAAAGCACATCGTTTATGAGCTTTTGCGCAAAGACATTGTTTCCCTTGAAGGCCATGTGCTACATATCTTCCATAAGCATCAAATACATTTTCAGAATGGAGAGCTTTTAATTTGTCTTCAGCTAACTGCAGTACTTATCGTCCGTCTTGGATGAAGACAAAGCTCTCGCCCTTCGGTCTTTTGCTCAGTTTTCAAACCTCATTCATTTCAAGTAGGACGTCACATTTGCCGTCCATACGTAACGTTTTGCATGACCGATCAGGCATGATTATGCAAAAGTGACGATAAAACGTTAGTTGTAGACGGCCGTTAAGAGCTATCTGTGTCGGCGCGACGTGAAACAACTTGTAAAAAAAAAAAAAAAAAAAAAAAAGACAACAGGCTAATGAGGAGGTCGGCAGCCCTGAAGGTGCTTTTCCGTGGTTTTGCATTTTCACACTAGGCAAATGCTGGCGATGTACCTTAATTAGGTCACGACCGCTTCCTTCCTATTTCTAGGCTTTTCCTGTCCCATCGTCGCCATAAGACCTATCGGTGTCGGTGCGACGTAAGGTAAATAGCAAAAAATAGGAGTTATTATTATTATTATTATTATTATTATTATTATTATTATTATTATTATTATTATTATTATTATTATTATTATTATTATTATTATTATTATTATTTCTGCCCACGAAGATCATTGACATGATTATTCTCAGAGTACTGATTTTCACATATTTTCTGATTTTTAAATATTATATTTTCTCTCTTCTCACCATACATACTGTGCATACAACCGAGCTGAATAGCTCAGGCGGTAGAGCGCTGGCCTACTGAGCTCAAGTTGGCGGGTTCGATCCCGGCTCGGTGTCTCTGAAAACCGTAAAAGTAGTTAGTGGAACGTAAAAGCAATAACAATTGAAAAACAATTTAAAGTTGTTCATTTACGATTGTTATGACTTTCAGCGTTCAATCAGCAGGTTTGTGGGAATTAAATCTGCGCTTCCGTCATTCTCCATTTGCAACTGGCTGTGTGAACTCATTTAGTTCTACACATCATTTAAAAATACCACATGATGTATTCATTGTTTGGTAGTTACTAACACTTCAAATTGTCTAAAAGATACTTTACATATCCATAGTTTTTAACGTTGACTAGACGCTGCAGGAAGAGCAGCAGCACTTGCGGATTAATGGGCTGGTTGTATGTGTCAATCTGTGACAGGCAGGAAGTCGAGGTTGTCAGAGGGAGATAGCGCTTGTAAGAGGATGTGGAGTGTTCTGTCCGAAGGATAGTTGCCAGAAGCCTTTCACTTCTTTGTATATGTTCCTTGTGGAAGAGGAGCATTGGACACTAATGTGGAATGTAAATGGGACTAAAAAATTTGCCCATTCAAGATGCTTCTGTATGTCGAACATGGTAAAATTCACATCATCATCAAATTATGGCCACAGTAGTGATATGATATCATTCTTCGAATGCCAAAGATCGAAGGCTCGAATCCAGGAGGACTAACGGGAGTTTTTTGTGAAAGGACGGGAGAAAATCCATTCGGCACTTCATGTCATAAAATATTGGCATTTAAAAGATCTCTGGTGACACCTTCGGAGTTTATCCGACAAAATTAATTGAAAAACTCAGTCTGTGGTCGACTGGATCCTGGCTCAGTCCGGTGGTATTTTAAGGTGCTCAAATACGTCAACCTCGTGTCGGTAGATTTACTGACACGTAAAAGAACTCCAGCAGGACAAAATTCCGGCACATCAGAGTCTCAGGAAAACCATTCAATTGTAGTTAGTGGGACGTAAAAGCAATAATATTATTGTAATGTTGTTTGGGTCACCGTACACAGCCCGGTTTGATGCAGCCTTCCACGCAACCCCATCCTGTACTTCTCCCCCCTTCCCCCCCGCCCCAGCATCCTTTCGATGAACCATTCGTTAGTCTTATTTCTCGACAGATACCCATACACAGCAAACCTACGGTTCGGCTATCTGATTCATTCGGACGTGCAAACCTCTCCTTCGGGGCAGAGTTACATGGTTTACAGGGCAGGATTATTATTAACAGTAATGAAAACCATATACTCGCCGATTTCGAAGTCCCAAGTACTGTAATTACGTTGATAGATGTGAAGGTGGATAGTCCAAACAAAAATAACACAACAATGCTCTCCCTTCCTTCTTTCCTTTCTTCCTTCCTTCCTTTCTTCCTAACATTATAAAGTGACTTTCCTACTTTTTGGTTCGGCAGAGTCCTTTATTACGATTGCTACCCGCCAATCACCCGCTGGCCGCACGAGGTGATTCATGCGTTCTTGCGGCATTCCATCTAAGAAAGTTGTTCAACAGGCAAGGCCTTATTCCTTTGTCAACTGTATTTTCTATGATTTTATTAGAAAATAAGGCATTGCGAATTAGAACCACTGATTGTTTTAATCTCACAATCATTTTTCATCACCATTTTTTAAAACTCCAGTCAGTGGATACATTTTAAAATTTTAATTAACATATCATATTATGTCGTCCATCTTGTTTCATTATGCTAGGGGGCTTTACGTCGCACCGACACAGATAGGTCTTATGGCGACGATGGGATAGGAAAGGCCTAGGAGTTGGAAGGAAGCGGCTGTGGCCTTAATTAAGGTACAGCCTCAGCATTTGCCTGGTGTGAAAATGGGAAACCACGGAAAACCATCTTCAGGGCTGCCGATAGTGGGATTCGAACCTACTATCTCCCGGATGTTTCATTATGGGCCTATGTTAGGCCTCTTTAAACAACAAGCATCATCAAGCAAATTTGTTCAAGACTAAAAAAAAGTTTCTATTTATTTATGTATAATATTTTGCAGCGCTCGAAATAAGATATTTTACCAGTATAATTTCCCACGTTCGAGTTCCGATAATTTCTTTGATAACGAAACCTTTGCACTTAAGCATTATCTGCAATGCGCTGGTTAGAACCAAACCCACGTTAATGTACATTTTATAAAAGTGAGTAACTCATTGGTTAGCACCGAAATGTTTCTGTTGAATCGGAATTTGAAAACGATAATCGACAAAATTAAATTATTATTTATCTCTTCAAAGTTACTCTAAATTATTTCCTCACAGCATTTTCAAATAATACTTTACATCAAGTTATATTAGGTTTATATCTATAGGATTCGGATGTTTCCGAAAATTCATATTTTGTTCCCAGCTTTTATTTGCATGCATAACGGGTGTTTTGTGCTAATCCGGTGATTACTTTTACAAATATTTATCAAAAAACCTACTTGTTTTATTTTGATATTAGGTCGTGTTTTGAGTATTTTGATATAAGCGTGTTATTCTAGTCATATTTGGGTGGTTTGGCGGCAGCTCAATCCGTGCATTTCTAGTAGTAACTAGGAAAACAGTAATAATAATAATAATAATAATAATAATAATAATAATAATAATAATAATAATAATAATAATAATCGTATGGCCTCAGCTACCGTGTGCAGACATTTCGATTTGACGCCATCTGGCTGTCTGCTCGTCAATTTCGACGTTCCATTTTACTCTAGGCCCACTAGATAGCAGACCGAGTAAACCGGATCTCTCTTGGGCGTCTATGGCTGAGATTTAATGAATTTTGTCGGGTAAATACCAAATGTATCACCAGAGGTCTTCTACATGCCGACATCGTACGACATGGAGTATCAAATGGACTTTTTTCCGCCCTTCAAAAATTCCACTGAATCGCTTTAAAGTTACAGTTAGAGATATAGCTGGCCCCCAAAATTGTGGAATATCCCCCTTTTTGACTGTCTTGTCCCTCATTCCTTCCTTCAACAGTTTGTAACCCTAATACGAGCCATAGTTATATACTATTTTTTACAAGTTGCTTTACGTCGCACGGACACAGATATCTATCTTATGGCGACGATGGGACAGGAAAGGGCAAGGAGTGCGAAAGAAGCGGGCGTGGCCTTAACTAAGGTACAGCCCCAGCATATGCCTGGTGTGAAAATGAGAAACCACGGGAAACCATCTTCAGGGCTGCCGACAATGAGATTCGAATCCACTATCTCCCGAATACTGGTTACTGGCCGCACTTAAGCGACTGCAGCTATCGAACACGGTATATATAATATTTTAACTGGGCCATGTCGCACACTGAAAATTTGTTTTGTTCCTCTACTTTTACTAAATTAAGAGAATAAAGGCCCAATTAGGGACCGGGTTCGCCGTTACCTTAAAACGACCTCGAGTACAGCATCTAGTAACTGATACAAAAGTGGAATCGGGTCCGAATCGGCGGATGGAGACGAGATATGCCCTGCAACTAGCAACCCCACTAGGTACTATTGGAGTTCTACCTAACCACGGAAATTATTCTTCCTAAAATGTTAGCTGTTATTTGCCTGGTGCTAATTACGCTTTTTGTTGAGTGTGTGTAATTACGTTCCACTGGTGTGTCAACGTTCCCACAGTGTCGGTCGCTATGCAGCGTTGCCACCCGCAGCGTCCTCGGTATGAACAATGCATGTACAGCTTGTTCATCTTTAGTGGCGCAATCTCTCCAGCAAAATTAAAAACATAGATTGTTGGGATTTATTTCCACTACTAGGAGTGATCCGTACACTCGAAAGGATTTGCTTTTGGTTTCCTTTCAGAAAGATATTTCTTCTTACGGAAAGGCACATGGCTCTGAAGTTCACTCAGCCTGCAGCAAAAATGAGTAACATGTTAATTCCTGGGGGAAAGGTGACCAGGTAACGAGTTAACCATTCAGTCCCGCTTATTGCCTAGGTGACAGATAGTGCTGGGAAAGTAGTGAGCAGCTTGGTTATGTGTTCATGATAAACCCTAAAAAGTAAACCAAAGAAGGTATAAAATTATTATATCTGGACCATATTCCGTGAAATATACACAAAATAGAGGGACGAACATGCTGGTTGGCAAATATTAGGAAATAGCCTGAAATTCCTAGAGCTGAATATTCATTTCATATTACAATGCTGCTCATAGCATTCGACGAAGTCATCGCAAACGTCAAAAGAGTTCCGCCATGGTATAAGAAGAACAAATACTATCTTCCAACAAAATAGGTTACATTGAGAAACTCAAGGCATGGGTGCTTATGAGGCTAACAACCTATGGCTTAATCAACATTTTCAGATGATGTGAGTTGTGAGATACCGGCCTATTTATATTCGTCCTTTATAGCACGGGAATCAGGTGCACAAACAGATTCTAGTGCTGTCACATCGTGAATGTTGGCGACAGACTGCTTTGACCACTTTTTTTGCTATTTGCTTTACGTCGCACCGACACAGACAATGGGATATGAGAGGCCTAGGAATGGGAAGGAAGCGGCCGTGGCCTTCACTAAGGTACAGCTCCAGCATTTGCCTGGTGTGAAAATGGGAAACCACGGAAAACCATCTTCAGGGCTGCTGACAGTGGGGTTCGAACCCACTATCTCCCGGATGCAAGCTCACAGCTGCGCGCCTCTAACTGCACGGCCAACTCGCCCGGTGCTTTGACCATTGTAGACAGTTAGTTTAGGCCATGAAGCGTAGGCCGATATCTCACGTCATCCAAAATATTGGTTAGGCCACTATTGCATTGATAGTTTTCAAAATTTTGTAGTAACGGTAGATGAGGCCAGAATTTTTCTGGTACAAAAAAGAAAACATTATTACTTAAAGAAGACATTGAAGCTCAGGTGTATATGTCAACTGTAGTGGAGATGCCTATTGGGCGTTTCACCTAAACATATATAGCGGAAATTAAATGCAACGTAAACGGAATTCAGAATTACAAACAAACAGTTGGGAATTGCTGTTGAAAGTAGAACAACATACACGTTGTTGGATAAATATTGTTATACGCGTACTAGAATATTTAGCTCTTTGTACAGTAGTCCTGAATCTGTTCACGAATGAAATGTTGAAATATTCAAATTCCCATACCTTTATATAACTAAACCTTCATCCATCCCACTTGCATATATTTCTGAAATAGCAATGTTTGTGAATTAATACTATGAAGTAATTCCTTAGCAAACTTTACAATCAGAAACACAGCGGACATTAAGAGCAGATAAAGAAGGCTCTACATGTGCCGAGGTGTTCTGTGTAACTGAGAGACTTGGCTGAATGGTCAGCGTACTGGCCTTCGGTTCAGAGGTCCCGGGTTCGATTCCCGGCAGGGTCGGGAATTTTAACCAGCATTGGTTAATTTCTCTGGCACAGGGGCTGGGTGTATGTGTAGTCTTCATCATCATTTCATCCTCATCACGACGCGCAGGTCGCCTACGGGAGTCAAATCGAAAGACCTGTACCTGGCGAGCCGAACATGTCCTCGGACACTCCCGGCACTAAAAGCCATACGCCATTATTTATTTTTACTGAAATTAATTTTCGATTTATAAAGATAGAAGTACTATCATTTGTGTAGTAAAAGAACTGTTAACTGGAAAGCCTTCAAACTTAATGTGCTGGGTCGTAAGATGAATGTTTTATTACATCGAACTCACTTGAAATGATTATGAACTTCCTCCAATGGCAATAATGACACTAGATACGTAAAGCGGTGTCTAAAAGTGAAAAACATTTCTGTAGTGATTGATTCGCAGGTGCCAGTATTTAGTGTTTAGCATTCATTTTACTTCTCGCTGTCAGTATTGCCAGTACATCACGCTCCTTATAATTTATTCTGTTAATGGACTGTTATATCGCATTGAGGTTGTTTTTTAGACATCGTACTGACACAGATAAGTCTTACGTCCACGATGCGATAGGAAAGGGCTAGGAGTGGGAAGGAATCAGCCGTAGCCTTAAGTAAGGTACAGCCCCAACATTTGCCTGGTGTAAAAATAGTAAAAAAACGGGAAATTATCTTCAGGGCTGCCAACAGTGGGGTTCGAATCCATTGTCTCCCGAATGCAAGCTCACAGCTGCACGACCCTGATCGCGCGGCCAACTCGTTCGGTGCATTGAGGTTATAATAATGCTATTGTTCTTACGTCCCACTAACTTACTTTTGATGGTTTTCACAGAAGCTGAGGTGCCGGAATTTTGTCCCGCAGGCGTTCTTTTACCATTGACCGGGCGAGTTGGCCGTGCGCGTAGAGGCGCGTGGCTGTGAGCTTGCATCCGGGAGATAGTAGGTTCGAATCCCACTATCGGCAGCCCTGAAAATGGTTTTCCGTGGTTTCCCATTTTCACACCAGGCAAATGCTGGGGCTGTACCTTAATTAAGGCCACGGCCGCTTCCTTCCAACTCCTAGGCCTTTCCTATCCCATCGTCGCCATAAGACCTATCTGTGTCGGTGCGACGTAAAAGCCCCTAGCAAAAAAAAAAAAACTTTTACCATTGGAATTATGTTTGGTATGGAAACATGCGTCCGGCTCCTAGGATATGGTCAGTGTCCGAGCTTCGGTTCGGAAGGTACGGGGTTCGACTCCTGGTTGGGCCGAGAAGTTCAAGTGCGTCTGTTCAATTCCTCTGGCTCGGGTACTGGGCGTTAGTGTTCGCCATAATATACGCAATATATACGTAAAATTCACACTACCAACTACCACATACACACATGATAGTGAATACATCCTTCCACATAGTTTTGGTGTCATGAAGTTATTTGACCGTAAAACATCTCAAACTCAAAAACTTAGGGAAAAGAACTAAATAAGAAGAGGGCATTTAATGGAGGGTCGTAAGATGGAAGTTTTATAAGACCAGACTCACCTCACCATTGTACAAATTACAAATCATGTACCTGGCCTGAGAGATAGCGTCACCATCTAGGAGGACCGCCTCCTCTTTTTCAGGGGAGGAAATAAATCTTTGAGGAGTAATATATATAGTAATGAACTATATTTTGATGATTACAATTCTCTGATAAAATATTAAATGCGATGAACATACAGTGTCATGCACATTTTTTGAGTGACTATACATCATTTTGTCAAGTTTTTGCCTTACCGCTATGATGATGTTTGTTGTTTAAACAGGCCTAACGTCTACGGTGGTATGGAGACGATACTTCAGACGAACAACCAGTAGGCGACTTTCGCTGACACTAAAATGGTTTGACCTATTCTCTAGTTGCGGGCTACCTCTCATCACCGTATGTGAAATCGAAACACAAATGTTCATTACTTCGCTCCTGAAATGAAATGAAATGACGTATGGCTTTTAGTGCCGGGAAATCCCAGGACGGGTTCGGCTCGCCAGGTGCAGGTCTTTCTATTTGACACCCGTAGGTGACCTGCGCGTCGTGATGAGGATGAAATGATGATTAAGACAACACATACACCCAGCCCCCGTGCCATTGGAATTAACCAATTAAGGTTAAAATCCCCGACCCGGCCGGGAATCGAACCCGGAACCCTCTGAACCGAAGGCCAATACGCTGACCGTTCAGCCAACGAGTCGGACACTTCGCTCCTGATGATAAGACATGAATGGTAAGAAAATGCTAGATTGTCTAGACTTCGCAAACACAGTACAATCGGGGACGGTAAAGAAGAAGTGATGGTCTGTGGATAAGTGGAAGATGAAGGAAGGACTACAGCATTTATAATACCGGAATCCACCGGTATCCTAATAGTAACCACCCAAATCCCACAAGCCTCGAGCCACAGCAAACGTTCTCCTGCCTCCGGTGTGGACTGTAATTATTATTTTGAAGTGTTCTCGCCACCCTCACGTGAGATTTAACCTCCTCAGCTGTGTTTATCTCGGACGCCATTCTATTTTTTCTTTTATTGCGGAGTTCTCCCTAGTGGCTGACCGTGATACCGACTGCACTCTCTTGGGAGAATGTGACCCAATCGTGGCACCGACTTGCTGTACACCCATGCATTGTTTAAACCAGGTGGATTTCTCTGATAACCTTTAGAACGTTAGACAGGAGGTATTACCTGGATTATCGTTGAGGAATATGAATTGCTCTCGAAAAGCTGTTTGCTTGTTTGCGATGTACTCTATGCTCTTCCCTTTGCCTCGCCTTGCGGCTTCCCTTCTTCGATCGGGACCATACGTACATTACTACATCTCTAAACGTAGTTTTCATTTTTTAAATTTGCTCGCACGGATGAGAAATGTAAATGCCATTTTGGTGACTTATTATTATTCTTCTTCTTCTGATTCATTATTCTACCTTCGTGGTGAAGTTGTTGTATTATTGCCCCTTGCCTGGAGGACGTAGGATCGATTCTTGCCTCATCCAAGAATCATAGTTCAAAATGAATTCCAGAAGCACTAGCCAAGGGTGTCATTCATATTTTGTGTCGAAAAATTTCTAAATAACGCATATGTTCAGTGATTTTGTTCTATCTTTTGTGCAGGACAGCTCTATGCGTTGCATTTGTCGTCTAGAATCTTTACAACCCAGTGAAAATAACTAATGAAACACAAAATCGATAATTTAAAGAATTCTAAGAGTGAAAGTACGTAATTACGAATGTTAAATTTCTGACTGTTAGAAGTACCTAACATAATTGCTTCATTTCCTAAGCTATTTACGACTGGTTCATCATCGTCCGTAAATTAAAAAAAAAACATTTATTCTACGTCACTGTTTATGTCGTGATCATAGCATGGATTGCCAAGTTCACAGGTTTACAGGGAATCCAGACAACAGAGACCTGCCTCTTTATTTCAAATATTTCACATGCTTTGGCCAAGATTCAAACCATGACTGCCTAGGAGGGAAGCCAATGGCTAAACTACTCGGCTATCACGACCCCGCCCATAAATAGTTTGCTGTGAAAGTCATTCATCGCCATTGATAATGAATACACATTTTTAAAATTCCAACACAAGAACAAATACTCTTGTGTGGCTTCTTGATGTGAAATGGGGAAACTACATACATACCTTCCTTGATAAGTTCAATGACATGTGCTACAATCTACGTATTATGATCCTGCTCCCGAGATAGAATATCATTCGTGGGCATTTCAGCAACTTCACAAAGGAATGAAACATAATTCCTTGGCATTCCAAAGGCTAGTCCTAGGCTAATAATAATAGTGTTATTGGTTTTACGTCCCACTGACTACTCTAATGGTTTTCGGAGACCCCTAGGCAGATGACTGGAATAGGGTATAGGGTAAAGGTAGGCAATACCGTGATAAATTTTAATAAATCATCATTTATTCTGGAAATAAAGTCAACAATAATGCAAAATTAACAAAAATAGATTCCGTGAATGTATACACGTATATAACCATAATGAAAACAGAACAAGAATAACATCAATGGCCAAAACAAAAAAAATACAATCACTTACACCTATAGACCAATACCGTGATATGAGTGGTAATACCGTGATATGGTGTCGGTAATACCATGATAGATATAAACTTCATATATACGTACATACAACTCCATAAGCAAAATAAAACATTTTATAACATTAACATATGGAAAATAGACAGTACGAAAAATAGTTTAATAACATGCAGGGCCTATTTATGGATGTTTAATTGTCATCATCGGACGTCACAACATTGTCACATTTTCCGCACATTAATTGCGGAGATTCACCCACTTCAACACAATTTTCATGAAACGAGTCTGAACAAAACCCACACCGAATCCATTCCGCGTTTCCTTTTTCCTCATTAAAGGGGGACACTTTCGTAGATATTTCTGCCAACTGAAATGCTAGTCGCTTTATAGTGGTGACATTCAATCCGAAACCCAACTTCTGCATTTCTATGACATGTTTGACCAGCTTTATTTCAACGTCTTTCGATAGAACAGGGCCTTCCGAGTTTTGGTACCTCATGAGGTTCTTCGTCATTATGACGACTCACGTGGTCTTTTAGGGTACTGCATGGTACGCCAAACTCTTTAGAAGCCTTATATAATGTCCATTTCTCACTAACAACCTTTCTAACAGCACTTAAAAGCTGATTACAGGTATAGCTGCCACGCCGCAATTTTTGAACTCCCATTCTCCCAGGCCCACCAACTCGAGATCTGTACGAAAGAAGGCTGAATTCGTAAGCTTCCCAAGCTCCCCCCATTGCTCGTAACTTACATCAAAGCACACAGGTAAATCGAGCGTTCTTTCTAGTATATATAATGCGATTATCGTTTGCCTATCAGGTACACAGAATATACAACACAATTTACACTAACTTCAACACATTTAACATAGTACTTACCTAGTTTCTTTCACCAATACACAGTTGGACTTCCTCTGTCGTTGTGTCTGTGGCTTCTTGGCCGGCGCTATTACGCTCACTGCAGGGTCATAGAACAAAGAAACTATTCTCCTTAAAACATACCTCTGCTTCGCTTAGTATTACCGTTATAGAAATTCAAATAAAGTATCACGATAATACCTAATTTTACCCTACTCAGGTTTGCGATTGCAGTTGAGGTCTGTCTGATATGAGACCTGCTTGTTGACTCGGAACTGAAATGATGGACTGGAATAAAAGAAAACAGCCCGAGAGAAAAATTTTAAACAGTACTGGGTCGAGGTCAGGGGCGCGCATTTTGACGTAGAATATATACCACGTTATGTGTTGTCCAAATAAAGTATCTACTCAGTATGAGTTAGACATGTTATTGTTCACATTTTATTTCTTAATTGTAAACAAATGTATATATCTTCAATACCATGAGTCACATATCACGTTCCTCTACTGGGGCAGTAGTTGTGATCGGCTGGGGTTCCAATAGTGCAGAACTCACCTCACGACACTCGGCTGCCTTAATATTGAGACACTCCTGATAAACCTTTTGACGCTCGGCGTCGGTGGTTCATGGATTTTTGGAATTCTGAGAGCCACTGTAATGTAGGGAATTAGTTTCCGATGATCATGAACGCATTCATTGTCCATATGTCGTGACATTTTACGAAAAAATAAAGACATTTTTGCATTTATAACACATAATCTTGTTTCTAGGGTGTTGGTCCCTTTTCTTCATCAATGAGATATTGAACACTATCGTCGAAAATATTGTATAGAAATTATTTCGTTTTTAAAACGTTCATGTTTTGTGTAAAGCTCACCGGCCGAAGTACGATTCCTAAACTACAGACGTGAACTACATTAAAAAACTTCAGGAGAACATCCGAGACTTGGGCACAAAATCAGTTTATAGCTAAACATTTCCAGAAGCATGGCTATGAGTTACGATATATGATCATTCATTTCTTCTACTGTACAGTCAATCAGTTAACGTCTCATTAACCTTCCGGTTGAAACGTCTTTTTGTTCAGAGGAAGAAGTTCTCATTCCCCTGAAACCTTCACTCTCGACTTCACTTTCACATCATTATTCAGACCCTCCCTTCCCCACTTTCGCACTCAGAATCTACGACACGGGAAGCATAACATCCCACTCACGGTATGCTTCACGCTCGCTGGCGAACAACGAAGAGGGCGATTTATTGTTCATTGTTTTGCATCGCGTATCTCTGTCCCTACAGCAATCCGTGACGTACTATTTTGGATGTGTCGACCTGTGGGGTCTGGGAGACCTCAGTAGTGGCCATTGAGCTGCACTAAATACGGGAACTGCACAATATACATAAAAGTGTTTCGTAAAGTACATACCGGTACGTACATACATAACACAAGCAGCAGTTCCAACTACTAATGAGGATACAGTGGATATATTGATAATGGAAAAATGTGCTATGTATGATATAAAAATATCCATTTCCAAAACTCAAGGGCTGTCAAATTTGAAACTTGAAAGAAACCTGAGAGGTTTGAATATCAGGCGAGGAATACGATGCTGGAAAAGGTGGATCCTACGACGTGTATTCTCCTAGGATAGTGAAATCGAACCGAATATATGTGTAGCAAGTGTGGTGCTGTGAAATTCGAGATATGGTGTTGGCGAAGAATGCTATGTGTACAGTGGACTGAAGAATGAATTAATCCATCATCACGCAACATAACATCTCCAAACTTCTTTATTTCCAACCAGAAAGTCAGCTCTTCGGGCACATTACGAGAAGTAGAAAATATTGAATAATACATCACGTAGGGATGATTGAAGGTCCTGGACCACGGCGAAGAACAGTATTAAGAACAACACTCATTTAACTCTTCAAGAAATCTCAAGAAGAGCTGAAATACGCCTGGAGCGAACCCGCTGTCTTAAAGGACAATTTCATTGCCACTGATATTGGCTCACACACTGTATTAACTGGTACTCGAGTACATAATGTGTTGCAAGTCAAACATCACCAGTTAGAACGTACATACAAGTCTAAAGCTTGTTCCACTTTGCCTCGGGGTTTCTGTCCGTGTCGCAGCACCGTGTTCTTACTTTCACATGCACCAACGCTCCGTCTTTTGTTCTCAGATGATTCATTAAGCAATTGTCATTCGCGAGTTGTTCCGTAGAAAACAAGCAATCGCTGCATCACAATTCCTACCGGAAGGTTGCTTTTCTGAATTCATAACTACTTATCAGAAAAGTGACTTACTGCATCTATTGCTCTCCGCTTGATGTTGAAATAGAAGGCTCAGGAATGCGGAGGTCAAAGTAGGCTATTATTGCAGTATAAACAGCCTCTACTGTAGGCTGATTACTTCTCCGTTGCAGCGAGGCCTCCAAGAGGGGCTACTGAAATATTTGAAAAGAGTAGCCTATGTGTTTTGCCGGAGACATAAGGTCTACAAATAAAATACATGATTGTGGACATTTTCTGGCATAAATTACAGTCTGTCTGCATAACTCATTTTCTGAAGAAAAGAATGCCCTTAATAATAATAATAATAATAATAATAATAATAATAATAATAATAATAATAATAATAATAATAATAATAATAATAATAATAATTCGCTGAAACCCGTCAAGACATGAATGATTATTGAAGTATTTTCGGCACTTCATTGTACATACATACATACATACATACGCCATCATTATAGATTATTCTGCCCTTCAGCGTTGCTAGTCAGTGGCCTCATGTATTTCCACACCTGTCACTGTTAAATAATTAGAAACACACTCTTACCATCATCGCCTTTGTCTGTCTGTGGTTCTTAACCTGTCCTACATTTGCATCACCCCAACAGAAGTCGGTTCAAACGCAATGCTCCTCCTATTGAGTTAATTCCCTAATCTCATCTCATTGCGCCTGCCTTCCTACCGATGTTTCCACTTTTAGTACCAACAATCATTCTCCTTACCAGCTTGCGAATAAGATATCCTGAGTCCACACAAGTTTCTCTCCCGTACAAACCGATGCAAAGTTAATTTCCTTCGAAAGCTCAGTTTTTCTTACAAAATACTCTTGATCGCAACTGCGAGTTCAGTGCTTTAACTTCACTGCCCCTTTGTTCGATTTCACTTAGACTACCGTTCTGGGAGAATACACATCACAAGTATTCAGTCGAGTTTCATATTCCCCATCTGATATACAATCCTCTTAGATCTCTTTCTAATTGACATTACTTCAGTTTTGGAAATAGTAATTTTTGTATCACATTCACTGCACTTCTTTTCAAACTGCAAGATATTAGATTGCAAGCTTTCTGCACACTGCCATTAAGATAACGTCGTTGTCATAGCCAAATTGTCCTGTCACATTTCCAACCAATGATGTAACATTTCATGAATTACCGCAAGAAATGAAAAGGGAATGGACGATGTTGTAGTTATACTTGCAATACAGACGTGTCAGTTTTGGAACTCTCTCACTCCACGTCTCATTCCGTGTGCTTCACCTCATTGGGATCATACAAGAGTAACTGCCGAGTTATCCACTGACCTTGAATGGAGACGTTATCGGAGCGTTTATGTGCAAGAAATTAAACTGAGTTTCTGTAATTGCCGGACATTGCTCGTTAATGGGACGGCTGGTCAAATACTATAACCCCCAATTATTAGTGTCGTAAATATCGCCGACTTCAGAACGTATGGATAGCACTTGCCCCTTACATGTGTTGAACAAATGAGTGTCTTTATTTGCTGTCGCAGTCGACTTACGGTGGGGCGCAGATCAATAAAATCCCCCCGGACGAATCTATATCTTCATTGTCTTAGCTAGAGCTGACAGGCAGGGGAGTATTCAAGACAGGCTCCTCCTTCGCGCTCCCTTAATAAACATGTCCCATGGCCGGAATCGTAATTTAGAGGTTCTGTATAAATAAGGAAATGTTGTTACTATATCTGGGGTGACGTACATGCTGTGGCACACATTGTCAGCGGTGATTTGTTGGGGGTTTTGTTATTCCTGCCTCGCGATGTGGAAATTAGGAAAGACATTATTCTGAGACAGCAAAGATATATTCTTCTTCTGGCTATTCGAAACGTTAAGTCAAGGTTGGATTGAAAGGGGATAATCATGAACGGTGTTATCACCCTGGACGGAAACACTACACATTTCAAGTAACTAGGATGCTGGCTAACACAAGAATGGAATTCAGAGGTAGAAATGAAAACCAGAATCTCCCTTACATGGAATTGAGTTTCTGAAATTAAAGGGTATTGTTTTTTTCCATGACCGATTTAGCGTGCAATGCCGTGAAGTGTTGAAGTGTTGTGTTTTACCGTTGTAGCGTTATGGTGTCTTCACTGAACCGAATGCAGGCCTTTCAAATGTGAATGCCCGCAGACCATGCATCAACGAAGAAGTATATCGTCGTGCCGGGAAATTATGTCCGGACCTTCAGAAAAAGCAGGAAATCAGTCCATTTCGTAGATATTTTTCGAAATGGCAAAGACAGTTTGATTGAATTGATTATGAAAGAGAAAATAAGAATGGAAACGTAGGTGCGGGCGGAGATGATTATCCTGAGTACAGAACCTCTGGCATTGGTTCGTCATCCACGATACGGTAACTCTGATACTGAAAACACAAAATAGGAAGATTTACTCCATGAATGTCACCAACGTTCAGCGCTCCATAATTGGTTAATACCCTGGCGCGGGGACTGGGTGTATGTGTCGTTTTCATCAACTCATCCTCATCACAACACGCAAGTCGCATACGGGAGTCAAATCAAAAGACCTGCACCTGGCGACACATCCCGGCACTAAAAGCCATACGCCATTTCATTACCAACTTTCAGCGAGTAGAATACACAGGAAGAGGAAGAAGACGATAATTGTCATTGTTCTAGAGCTTTTTGTCCTGTCAGCCAAGAATTATCTAACCTTATTGGTGACAGTGCGTATCTGTGTATTTCCTTTACGTTATTACTCTACTTCACTAATACCAGCTCCGTTGATCGTGTGGTTAGAGCTCTTGCTTCTTCTACCCAAGATCAATGGATCGACTCCGGCCGAGGTCGATAAATTTTTGATAACCGAAAAATCCGTACAATGATATGATTTGAAAACTTGTTGACTATTGTTTTGTTGCTGTTAAAATTTATTGGGAAATAATGAAGTAATTTGCATCTTGCATTTTTGCATACTGTTCGTAATTTCCTAAAAAAAGGTAGGTACGGATGTTCTCATGTGTCATATGAATTTGTTTAACCCTATTCTAACATTTTCTGCGATAGAAATTGGCGTCTGAAGTACGTCACCCATCTTTAGGACAGATAATCTTCGTTGAATAATTAAGTTATGGGCTACATTCTCTTTTCCACTTATGTCTCATTAGATTCGTATATAAATATTTCATAATGTTATCCTATTGATTTACATATAGTACACTAACATTTAGGTTGCTCTAGAACAAAGATGGCCGGGCTGAGTGACTCAGACAGTTGAGACGCTGGCCTTCTGACCCCAGCTTGGCAGGTTCGATCCTGGCTTAGTTCGGTGGTATTTGGAGGTGCTCAAAAACGTCAGCCTCGTGTCAGTAGATTTACTGGCACGTAAAAGAACTCCTACGGGACTAAATTCCGGCATATCGGCATGTCTGTAAACCGTAAAAGGAGTTAGTGAGACGTAAGGCAAATAACATTATTATTATTATTAAAACTAAGATGTATAAACATAACTTCAGATATCACATAATGTGTATTCACTTGTTCTCTTTAACAAGATATTAATAATAGATTTAAGCCAAAATAATAGGACATAAAAACAATACTTACATACCATGTCCCATTCTTAGCTTGAAAATATGTATTAACAGTTATTACCGCAGTCAGTGGTAGCGAGTCTATCTCCAGGAGGATCCAGGTTCGATTGTGGACAATGTCAGGGATTTTTACATGGATCTGAGGGCTGGTTCGAGATCCGCTCAGCGTACGCTAACTGATGCGGCTCCGGTGTAGAAAGCCGACAATACAATGCCTTTACACCATGTACCAAAAATAAAGACCGAGAATATTCGTAGCGCTGACCACTTGCCACCTCGTAATCTGCAAGCCTTTGAGCTTAGCAGCGTTCACTTAGTAAGCCAAGGGTCTTCAGGGATATAGCACCATGCTTTGGTTGTATTAAGAATTATTCTTTCTTCTACTAGCCTTCCAACGAAGTTAAGTAAACAGACCACTAGCACAATATTGAGAAATCACAAATTGCTTGCTATTTGGTGAATGCTCATGACATTAGACGCAGCAGCCATACCTGTTATCCTTCTATATGTGGAACAGTAGGATTAGCTTGGTTATGTTAAGATGTCCGCCTCTTAGCTGAGCTTTAATGCGCTGGCTTATGGTCCGAGGGGCCCGGATTCGATTCCCGATTGAGTTTTTCGATTAACCGCGGATAGTTAATTGCTGTGTGTTTGTATTGCCATTGCACTTCCTTCACAACACGCAACACATTCCATCTTCATTACTAACCTCGTATAAAAGTGTGTGCACGGAACACTATCTGACCAGTTGAAAAGAAACTTGGTGTTGGATTTTGTGTTAAAAAGAAACAACAACAAAATTTTTTGAGAGCATCTGATAAGAGACATGGAAATTTGATAATACAGTCCTATTGTACCTTAAAACAGAGCAAAACAATCTTTGAACACTCCGTGAAGGCTCACGGAGGAGCAGAAGGTAAAGTATTCCACTATCCATTTGCTTCGCACTTTTTGGTGTAGGCTTGAGTGAACCTTAGGGCCATGTGTATGTCATTTGAATTGGATAATTCATTTCTGAGTTTTAGACTTTCCGACGGGGAGGCCCTAAAGCAAGGCAAAAATAAATATGAAATAAATTTATATTTATCGAAAATTAACTGCAGAATTTTGTTCAAATGGATCGAATCTATGAAATATTTTATATGAGGCATCGCAGTCTGCTATGGTTTATGTGCATAGGAGACTGCGATATATGAGTATAATACTGGTTAACTTGTGCCAGGAAATCTTTTGAAGATAAATCTGGCTGCAAGATTGCTGTTGTCCGTTGAGTCATGTGTAAGATAGGCCTACTGGTGGTTTAAACCTAACGTCGTGAGCAACTCCAACTCGTGCATGGTTTGAGGAACTGCACGTAGAAATGTGCATTTATAAATAAATTTAACATTATATTGCCATACTTTAATTATTCTTCTTCATTTCTTCCTGGCTTTGTCATCACTTAATGTGAATCTTTTCTGACGCGAACCCTATATGGAGAAATTTTTTCCGTATTGGGCGCTTCTTTGGTGTTTGGTCGTGTGTTGTGTCGTATATAGACGTAGATAAGTGTATTAAGGCGAACACGGACACCCAGCTCCTCAGGGGAATTAACATCAAATAGCTCCAATCGTCGATGTGGGCGGGAATCAAACCCAGGAACCTCAAAATCAAAGGTCAGTACGCTGACCATTCAGCTAAGGTGTGGGACGTTGTCGCTCAGCACTAAAACAGATAAATAAATTAAATAAATAAATAAATAAATAAATAAATAAATAAATAAATAAATAAATAAATAAATAAATAAATAAATAAAATATTTGATGAATTCATTTCCGAACCGAGAGGACGGAAACCTCTGAAGGTTTCACGAAGTCAAATTTCGATGCAGGTGCTTTACATCTTTGCCCGAATTAACGACTGGCAGGCGATACACGCTGTCACTGCAGGAACGTTGATGTTCGTGCCAGAAACACAATGAAAATATACACCTTAATTGTATTTTTGCTAATATAACTTCCAAAGCAAAGTTTATTTTCGTGAATTGACGTTTTGGTGAAAGGAGCGCTCTCTTGAATGCCATACAGACACACAAAGACAATTATTGTGCTGAAGCCGGCTTTATCTCGATGATAAAATCACCTTACATCTCATTTAATTAGTCTCTAACTGTTTTAATGTACATTACGTTTCTAGCTCACCAACTTTACGGCCTATTTAATTAAAGATTAATTCTTCTTGGAAATCTGCGTTAAGGCGCTCAGTCCATTAAACTAAGGAGAGACACTATGCAAATCTCCGGTCCATACAGTAGTACTTTGTTATTTACTTTACATGTGATAATTACAGAACCTAATTACATTTAAAATAGCCACGGGGTGTGATGATGGCTTGCCTGCATACATAATGTAAGACAGACACCGGAAGGATGGAACTAAACCTGAAATACAAAGTAAGGGCTCTTTATATATAGCCGAGATGGCAAGCATCCAGAGCGGAGGCAAGTATATATGGTGTATCCATTGCTCTTCCTCGAGGAATGTGATTTCCGGGAAATGGTGACATATAAAGCACAGAGAGCTTCTCTGGTCAGCTCAGTTCACGGCTACTTCTTATCTATTACTTCCCCTCTTCAAGTACTCGCCTGACTTCATGTGTTACCCTTAAAATAAGACGGTCGGTAACAAAGGGAATCATGTCTCATTTTTATAGGACATTTCTATGTCGGTAATGCAGTGCCGCACCAACATTGATATAGGTCGCTCCAGTGATAAAATATTCAATTGCTCTTGTTCACTGACTCTTCAGCTAATGAGTCAGTAATAACGTTACTCAAATATTTACAACGGCATGAATCCGAAACCCCGTGAACATATTCGAGCGTTAGAAATGTACGATCAGCCCCGCTGTGTAGGGGCTGCTTCTTATTAAGAGGCCCCGGGTTCGATTCTCGGCCGGGTCAAGGATATGAGGCCTGGTTCGAGGTCCACTCAATCTATGTGATTATAATTGAGGAACCTTTTGACGGTGAGGTAGCAAGTGCCGTAACACTCTTTTTCCTGATTCTTATTTAGTTTGTCTTGATTTCCGTCCCAAAATTCTCCTGTAGTTCGTATTTTGTTCTATTATTATGATTATTAATGTTTTTGCGTCCCTATACGTTTCTGTTTTCCAAAGACACAGAGTTGCCATAATTGCCTGGTGTAAAAATGAGAAACCACAGAAAACTAATTTCAGGGCTGTTGACAGTGGGGTTCAAACCCACTATCTCCCGAATGAAAGCTCACAGCTGCGCGACCTTAACCGCACCGCCAACTCGCTGGGTGCCGCTGAATTCAGCCGGCATGGAATCCGCCATCCCGGGCTCAGAAGGTCAACGCTTCTACCATTCAAGCCACTCATCCCGCCTTATTATCATATTTTTAAACCCTCAGCTCGAAGAATGATCAAATCTTCATCAGTTTCACGGTCAGTTCTTGTCATAAAACTCCTAGGCATCTCTGATGAAGCATAATAGGGAAATTAATAATATTATAGTTTTCCATCGCGTTCCTAACAGAGCCAGAAGACTTGTCACTCTGCAAAGCCCACTCAACAGTTGGCTATACAGGCCATACGTACACGCTCTTTACCACAGGGATTGTTTGCCATGTGTTACTAACATTACTCATACCTCCAGTTACCGGGTGAATTGGCCGTGCGGTTAGGGGCGCTCAGCTGTGAGCTTGCATCCGAAAGATAGTGGGTTCGAATTCCACTGTCGTTAACCCTGAAGATGGTTTCATGCTGTTCATGCTGTTCATGCTCTTTCCCCATTTTCACACCAGGCACCTTAAATAAGGCCGCGGCCTCTCTACCTTACCATCCTTGCTTCGTTGAAAACCTTCGAAATGTAAATACGACGCTAAACCAATTACCAAAATAAATAAATAAATAAATAAATAAATAAATAAATAGTGAGACTAACATGTACAGTGCCGGTCAAAAGTTTAGGACCACATTAAAAAATCATGAAGTTCCATCTGGAAGCTAAAATTTTGCTACTAGACCTCTGTATATTTTTACTGAGCTCACGCATCTAATATGATATACGTTGCCTGATTTCAGTGATTTACGCCAAGTATTATATAGGTTATACATTTTTAACTGTTGGAAGGTGACATTAGAAAGTCAACATTTTTGGAAATATTATATACTATATACTCTAATTGGTTTCAAGTATCACCACCAAGATTCTTTGATAGACTTAGCAATAGTTGGAGGTCATTTTAGTATAATAAAAATTCTGTAAAAATGCGGCACCGACTTTTATGCCTTTATTTTTTTTCAAACCAGTGCTAAAATGGTCAATTTTTCCTTGTTCTTGTCATAGGTATCGGTGTGAGCTATCCGCATCAGAAATGTGTTCTTGGATGCAATCCTCAGAGTGCAAATGAAACTATCAGGGCAGATAAGTTTGACGCCGATAGCTCGTCATGACAAAGCCATACATTACCCTGGTTCTAAAAAATTAAACACGCAAAAAACGGTGGCGCATTTTTTCGGAAGTTTTATATTTATACTAAAATGTCCCTCACCTATTGCTAACAATTAGAGTATACAGTACATTATATTACAAAAAAATTGATTTTGTTTTTTTGGTGTGACTTTCCAAGAGTTAAAAAATTATTTCATGATGTCTTTATGCGGAACTAAAATTTTGACCGGTACTGTACTGCGAACGTTGTTTTTAGCTTTCTCATTAGGCCTAGTTCAGTGACGAAACTATCGGATACTTCTAATACTCCATTCAGTTATCGCCGTGCCCTTCACGTAAATATTTTTATCTATGCACCAAGGCGCCATCTAGGATTCTAATGTCGTAGGTGTTTGACAGTACAGTATGTGTTAAGGGGTCAGCAGGTGAAAGCGGACGACCCTGACGTACAAAGTGACATAGGCTCTGACGTTATGGTACACAAATAGCGTATGAGCTACTCCAAGAGATATGTACTGCTTCCTGTGTGCTGTCGTCTTCCGTTACAAATGCATGCTTATCGGCGACACAGCGCCAGTTCCGTACCATAAACAGCGCAATTACTAGTCCCTTCTGCTGCAGCAGTTGCACAACGAGTTTTGGTGCTGCGGATCATGTATCCTTGTCGTCTTCGGAACCGTTAAAAGAACTCTCATTTTGATGTACGAATTGTTTTGACGTAGATACGTTTGATAAATTGAGATGTCAGTTTGAGAAGTTAAGCGGACAAAAATCAAGAAGACTTTGAAACGTTGTAAAATATAAGCGGTTCGAATCCCACTATCAGCAGCCCTGAAAATGGTTTTCCGTGGTTTCCCCATTTTCACACCAGGTAAATGCTGGGGCTGTACCTTAATTAAGGCCACGGCCGCTTCCTTCCAACTCCTAGGCCTTTCCTATCCCATCGTCACCATAATACCTATCTGTGTCGGTGCGACGCAAAGCCCCTAGCAAAATATATATATATATATATATATATATAAGCACGCGTAGTACAGTCGAGTTGCGAAAAGGCATACGTAGGGCAAGAGTTTAGGTGAATGCCAATCAGAACGGTACTGGAAAATATTTAAGTTCACCAAGAGGAATCTACACACATCTCAAGGGTTCGGTTCAGGGCGGCCAGTTTGAGAGTGCGTAGCCACCACATGCTTTAACTGATTTAATAATAATAATAATAATAATAATAATAATAATAATAATAATAATAATAATAATAATAGCTTTACGTTTCACTAACTACTTTTTCAATTTTCGGAGATGCCATGGGGCCAGAATTTTGTCCCACAGGAGTTCCTTTTCGTGCCAGTAAATCTACCGACACGAGACTGAGGTATTTGAGCACCTTTAAATACCAGCGGACTGAGCCAGGATCAAACCTGCAAAACTGGTGTCAGAAGGCCAGTGTCTCAACCGTCTGAGCCACTCAGTCCGTCTTAACCGATTGAAGTGAAATAAACGTTATTTTCTGCATAGAAAACACAAATCCCAGTCAATCAGTCAATCGTCTGAATTTAAGGCTATCGCTCAGTTGACAGATCCCTTATCAATTGTTTACCTAGGTTTTTCTTAAATGATGTCAAAGAACTTGAAAATTTAATGAACTTTTCTCTTGTTAAATTATTACAATTCCTAAGTCCTCTTCATATAAATTAATATTTGCTGCAAGTTTTCCTATTGAATTCCAAACGCACTTTCCTATTATGGTCTTCCCTACCTTTAAAAACCACATTCAAGCTTATTTATCTACTGATTTCATTCCACGCCCTCTCTCCACTGACAGCTCGGAACATACCGCTTAGTCTGACAGTTCGTCTCCATACTCCCAAGTCATTCCAGCACAAAGTTTTCATTATTCGTAATACTGTTCTTTAATTGGAAATCACCCACAACAAAACGTGCTGCTTTTCTTTGGATCTTTTCCATTTCTCGTATCAAGGAATACCGATGTAGGTCCCATACACTGAAAACATATTCTTCATTGGGGTCTTACCAGGCACTTCCACGCCCTCTCTGTTACATCCTTATTGCAAGTCCTAAATACCCTTATAGGCATATGAAGACATCTGTAACCTTTATTTTCAACCTCGATAATGCGATTACTCCACTGAAGATCTTTCCTTATATGAACACATAGGCCTAAGTACTTACGGTGATCCCCCTTAAGTGCTTTCACGCCATCAACGACAATGTAATTAAAGATGAGAGAACTTTCCCTCGCCGTGAAACATACAACCTGGCTCTTCATTCTGTTTACCATCACTCATTGTCTGCTGTCCATCTCACAATATTGTCGAGGTCCTTTTGCAGTCGCGCACAATACTGTAACTGATTGACTACTCTATCCACTATAAAATCATCTGCAAAAGTATCTGAGATTCCAGTTTTTACTCATATCATAAAAATATATAAAGTTCCAATAATACTGCTCTGCGGATTTACCTCTTAATCGTTACAGGATCAGCTAACGCTTCACCTGCATTAAATCTCAGAATTCCATTTTCTAGAAATATAGCCACCCATTCAGCGACACTTTTGTCTAGTCCAGTAGCCCTCATTTCCGTCAGCAGTCTCACATGATCTACCCTAACAAAAGGCGATACGGTCCAGTCCTGAATGTAAAAATATCTTCCATATCTTGCTGAAAACCTTTTCGAAACCAGAACTGACTTCTATCAAACCAGTTGATAATTTCGTAAACGCGTTTATTACCGTCAGAAAGAATGTTTCCTTCAGCTTACATGTAACACATATCAGGCTGAGTGGCCTGCAATTATCCAATTCATGTTTAGCAACCTTTCCTTTATGTACAGTATTTTTATGTACAGTAGGATAGCATAGTACCATAGTAATTTGTTTCAGTCTCCTTTTTTCATGTATTCAGTATTTTATATATTTTATGTACTTTATGTATTTCACTGGTAAAGTGTAAGACAGGGACACGTGTCCCTAACTTTTCCAGTTAAATTAAACCATATCTATCTATCTATCTATCTATCTATCTATCTATCTATCTATCTATCTATCTATCTATCTATCTATCTATCTATCTATCTATCTATCTATCTATCTATCTATCTATCTATCTATCTATCTATCTATCTATCTATCTATCTATCTATCTATCTATCTATCTATCTATCTATCTTTGTGCACTGGTGGCACTATTGCAACTCTCTATGCATTTGGCAGGCTTATATATTCTTCATGCAAACAGTTATCAAATAAATATTTCAGATACGGCACTACAGTATATACCAACTCATTGCCTTCAGTATATCCTCTGAAATCTTCTCAAGCCCAGCTGCTTGTAAGGCTTTCAACTTTTTTTTTTTGAATGTCCTTATTGTCATAAGTAAGTTTCAAAAATTACCACCTCTACCTGCACATTATACTCATATCTTTACATACTGCTGACTGAATAGTTCTGCCTTCTGTAAGTAAGTACCCAAATATACTCTACATTGACTATTAATGGTCCTAAATTGTGCGATATATATAGGCCTATCCGCGAATTGTTGCGAAATGGACAGCAGCTCGCGATATTACCCGTCAATTATATTTTCGAAGAAAAGATATGTTTTATAGAGTACGATCTAAATATTATTATTTTAAATAGAACGTGGCAATTTTTCATTCAAAAATTGTGTCAACATTTCTGCATATTTTATCATCGACCCTGCAGGTATTCTGTTCAGAACCACTGCAGGACATTTGTACCTGTTTACTCTTGTTGGCTCCATGGTTGATAACTGTCTACTAAGGCATCCCAGAACCAGTTACTGATTTCTCACCAAGGTGACTGCGGTTCGAATCCCTGCCAGAGAAGATGGGATTTAAAATAATAAAATATTCATATTCATGTAGTTCTGATTTTACGTAAAAGCGTAGATCCTGTCCGAATGGTCACACTATCAGATCATGTAAGACTGCACACTTGATTTGCTTTTCTTTATTCTTAGTTCGTGCAAACTCTTTTCTCATCGTAATTCTCTGATATCCTTTCGTCGTCTTCTTGTCATTATCAAGAGCAACACATTCATTGAATTTGTGAGGGCAGTGTTTGCTTACGATAATATAGGAACGAAATTAAATGAAAATACGTAAAAAGAAAAAAACAATCGAAATATAACAAGAAGTAATTTGATGACGAAAGAAGAATAAGAAGTAATTAGAAATACACATTAAAATGAGAAATCGCTATTCATTAAACTTACAAACAATTCATACGATAGTGGAATACATTAATTTCAATCAATCGCGTAGGAATGCCTGCATAATTTACGAGGTATAACTTTAAAATATTCTATTGCAAGTTAATAGTCACACAAATGTTACACACTTTAAGTTAAGATAATTCGTTAAAAGTAATGTAGCTTAAAAATTGCAACGCAGTCTCATAGAAATCCACAGGTAACTTAAATATTTCGAATACCTTAGGGCCTACACTACTATTTACAATAAGTTAAGCGGTACAATGACTTACTGGTACTATTAGTTTAAGTTTTTAAATACAACACACTCACACAGAAATTGAAACACCACTGACAGGAATCGGAGCTTTTTCTTGAAGAATCTTGCGTTATTGGGATATTTGTTTTACAATTGGCTTTACGTTGCACCGACACAGATAGGTCTTATGGCGACAATGGGATAGGAAAGGCCTAGGAATAGGAATGAAGCGGTCGTGGCCTTAATTAAGGTACAACCCCAGCATTTGATTGGTGTGAAAATTGGAAACCACGGAAAACCATCTTCAGGGCTGCCGGTAGTGATGTTCGAATCCACTATCTGCCGGATGCAATTATTGCGAAAATACTAAGGTATTATTATTATTATTATTATTATTATTATTTCAAGTAGAAAAAATCCATTCCCTCGATAATCGATATCAGTTCTCATGCTTGAAAATTGAAAGTACCTAAGAAAATTAATTTGTTATTTTAGGTCGTTGCTAAGATGTAGGGTTGATCAGTGGAATATTAAGTCGTAGCATGCTATTGTAACAGGAAGAACTAACCTATTAGGTGCTCCGTGAGTCAGCTTGGCTAATAGCAGTCAGTGCGCTGTGTGAATCATAGCGGTGGGGCAAATCCTGATATTGCTTCATGTAGTGACGTCTCGGGAGAGGAATTACACAGTCACCTGACGGGGGCGCATGGCATTCCAGTATTAATGAATTCCTGAAAAAAGAAAGGCGAAAAGGCAATACATGCAATCTTTCGTAACACCAGAAAAATAAATGTTTCCTGATAATTCCCTTAATTTCCTTTTCCACCAACCTTTTATATTTTCTTTCATATTCCACGAAGTACAAACTCCGTGTTTGATTCCACTCGAAACTGTTGTTCCAGGAATTCTGCAGTACAGCACTTCTCATGTAAAACCATAATGTCTCTCACTATTATTTTTGTTGACCTTCCTGAGTCAGGTAGTGTGGATCAGACGTTAGAGTGCTGGATTTCTTGGCCCAAGTTAGCGGGCTCGATTTCGGCACAGTCCGGTAATATTTGAAGGTGCTCAAATGCGCCAAGCTCTTGTCCGTAGATTTAATAGCACGTTCATAAACTCGTGCGAGACAAAATTCCGGCATCATGGCGCTCCAAAAACAGTAAAAATAATTACTGGGACGTTAAACCAAACCAGTGATGAAAGAGTTCACCACGGCCTTCACCTGCTAAGAAGAGTAATGCTTAGTCATATAGCTTGCAGAGAATAGAATTCTACGTGGTCAGCGTTACAAGATCCTCAGCAGCATTGCTTGGCTTTCTGACAGGCTGCGCTGTGTTCCGTATCAGATAGCTTTTGATTTCTCTCACAATGTTGAATAAATCCCATTTTTTATATAAGTATAATCCCTAGACTGGCCGGAAATCGAACACGGGACCTCCAGGAAAGACGCAAGCACGCTGCGCGTACAACACGATGAACTTTGAACTATTATTATTATTATTATTATTATTATTATTATTATTATTATTATTATTATTATTATTATTATTATTATATTTCAGATTCAACTGTGAAAACCGAGCGAGTTGCCGGCATGGTAGGAGCTGTGTTGCTTTAAGCTTGCTTTCGCTTTTTATTTTTTAATATTTTTATATTTACAGCGTAAAATAAGAGTCCCGCTTATCCGACGTAAGCGGCAGTCGGTTAAAAGGGAAAGAAAAAACAACAAAAATAATGTGAATTTTTTACAGGTGTATTATGATTGATACAGTTAATATTTAGATTCGTATTACAATAAAATTACACGTTTGAACATAAAATGATGTTCGTACAGGTTTTAATTTGCTTTTAAAAGTTTGTCGCCGTAATGTCGCGTATTCTCTGCGGAAGTAACACACCAGTGGTGGGTCTTGCTGCTCCACGTATTTAAATGCTGCTTTAAGGACTTCGAATCCTTCATTGTGTTAAATTTTTGCACCACCTTCTTCAACTCCGTTTTCTTCCTTTCCCGTTTCTTTTTAAACGTTGTTAACAATCCCGAAAATGTCTTTATCAGTCATTTCAAACATTCATCAAGGGCAAAACCACTCATTATGATCATCAGTCCCATCTGCACTTCCAGGGATTCGTTTCAGCAAAAGCAACATATTGTCCATGTTTTCCGTGCTGATTTCTTCACTGTCACTTTTTACTGACGCCGGTTTTCAGTTTGTGTGGAATGTCGAATAAGCGAAGGTCGATTAAGCGGAACTCCACCGTTCCTTCATAGAAGCCACTGCTGGTTCCTTCCTAGTCCTAGCCATTTTCGATCTCATCATCGCCAAAAACGTATCTGGATTTGCGTGATCTTAAACTACTAACAAAAATGAACTTTGAGAAGCTGAATAGTGTACACAAAATGTAGATAGTATTCGTGAATAATCATTTTAATATTCCTTTCCTTTTTCTTTCATCTTTTCTTCGGGTGTGTATTTATGTTACTTGTAGATATATTTTAACAACATCTTTAATCTCTTTCAGGTGAGTCGGTTCTGCTAAATGCTGTTGTATGGAAGATAAGTGTACGTACAATATATGTGAGTACTGACTGATCTATTTACTGGTTTGTCTAGATTGATCCGAATATTTTTGACGGTGGTACAGTATGTTTGGTCGTTCGATATAGTCGTATTGTTTCAAAGCTAACTTATGTTTGGTGGCCACTTAAGTTAAAAAATTTGACCGCAACTCGCAATGAAGATTGCTCATGATCATTAGAAACTGCATGTTCGTTTCTTTTGAGTTTCGATGAGCGAAGTGCGATTTACTAAACGACTATTCTTCGACAAGAGAGAAGGCAATACGCTGAACAAGCGTGTAAAATGAAATTAATGTTGAATAAATCGTTCAAAGGTTGAAGGATACAGGTTCATACACGAGAACTTACGCCGATTTTTGGTGGAGTTTCAATGACATTCGTGTTTTTTTTTTTTTTTGTGTGTGTCTTTCGCACAATCAGACAGTCCATTTTATCTGTCCTGCAGCTAGACAGTAAATCCGCAGGAGGTACCAGGTCTGGCGAGCAGAAAAGATGCGTCTTACGACAAAAGAATGTTAGATCCATGTGGGTTTTTGATCCTTCACAGAATTGTGCACGAGGTTGACCACCATATTTATCACACATGGTGTCATATGAATTACTCTAGTTCAGTTATTTGAATGAAAAGTCATTTTATGATTTCAACGCTATCGTAATGGCCACAATGACTTCTTCGACTCCGGGTCAAGTCTGTTCTACAGACAAAATTTTAATACTGCCTGAATTTCGTCATAGTAGTAATGGAGGATTCTTCGATAAATTTCAGGGTAGAGTGATAATGAGTGTAATGACAAGCTTGACGAAGAATATTTTAAGACAAATTTCTTCACGCGAGCGTGTGTAGTTAGAAAACAATCTCAAGGCAAAAAGTCTTGCCATAAGAGTAAGCACGGTGCATAAAAATGCGTAATACTTTCCTTCCAAGAATGTTAAAATTGTAACTGCTCTTGTCTGTTTAAAGCAGTTTTGTCTTCAATTTGTAAAAAGTCGCTAGAAAAGGTATATTGTAATAATATATATGTAACGACCACATCACTTCTCCTAAATGCTTGGACTAATGGTTTTAAGTCGCTGACAGGTTATTGATATTTCTATACCACAAAGGTTCGCCAGTGATGGAAATTAACTTGTAGATTTGTGATTAACTCCTTTGTATTAGCTCGTTCGATGAAATGCGTCAGTTATTAAAGATTGGAGACTTCTTCTATGTACATAAAAGTCTGTACTCTTTTAATATTAACCTGTTACTTGGATTTTATACTGGATAGTACAAATAGCAGCCTATGTCGAGTTCGGTTAAATTTTTTGTCCGGCATCACGAGAACGTATTTAGTTATAACCTCCTTCTAACGCTTGATAACCACTGGGCGGAACACGCAGAGCGTTTCCTGCGTTGTGAGTCTTTGTGGTCAACAAACACGCCTTGCTTCACATAGGAAAACCGCTATCTCGATCCTGACAGGCGGTACACAACTTTTTTCAGTGTCATAGAAACAATTAACTTACAATATTGCTCTGATCTTTCCACTTGTTTCTTTATATGGAGAGAAATGTGAGGATTCTGGCATATCGCCTGTATGTGAAATATTTCAGCTTCGAACTTTGGCCGGTAAGGTTCTGTCATCTAAGTTTCATTATTGTGTGAGTAGTTCAGAGAATTCTCGCTCTTGATATCAGATGTGTTGCTGGTCAGTATTTCTCCCAAAACATTATCTGTTTTTGCAGGCAGAACGATTATACGTATTACGAATTATCAACACGGTGCATGTTTGAATCGGTCTTTGGATTATCAGTTCATACTGTGCTACCCTTCTCATTTCTATGAATCTACATCCTACATCTGCTTTAATCGTTTTGTCATATTCACGCCATAATCCATCCCTTTCGTTTTTACCCCCTACACTTTCCTCAAAAATTAACCAAGCCAGTTAGTCCTGAGTGCTAAGAATCTATGTCCTCGTCTGGTAAAATTTCGTCAAATCGTTGTCGTCTCTGTACCCCTTCATTTGTGATCCGATCTACACATACTACCTTCACATTCTTTTGTAAAACCACATTTCAAAAGCTTTGGTTCTCTTCCTTTCTGTGTTAGGTATTGTCTATAATTCACTTCCAAGGAAATATCTTCGAAAGTATCTTTCTGATATGCATATCGTGATCACAGCCAAATATTTTCAGTTTTACGCAAATCTAAACACCACAGACACAAGATGTTCTATTTCAAAAATTGTTACTATATTTCCATCCAACTAAATCCCTTCCTGCCATTTTATACCTAAAAACTGTACGTAAGATAATTAGTTCAACTATTTCCATCCTTTTTTCCACAACTTGCCGGCAGAACGAGTAATTAATTTTGTCATTTCTAAATTCTTTTATTGTTTTACCGGGCGAGTTGGCCGTGCAGTTAGAAGTGCGCAGCTGTGAGCTTGAATCCGGGAGATGGTGGGTTCGAACCCCACTGTCGGCAGCCCTTAAGATGGTTTTCCGCGGGTTTTCCATTTTCACACGAGGCAAATGCTGGGTCTGTACCTTAAGGCCACGGCTACGTCTTCCCACTCCTAGGCCTTTCCTGTCCCATAGTCGCTGTAAGACCTATCTGTGTCGGTGCGACGTAAAGAAAATTTTAAAAAATGCTTTTTTGTAAAACAGGGTAAAGGGAGGGCATTTGAAAGTGAGGGTATTTTATTAATAATGTTATTGGAGACGCCGAGGTGCCGGAAGATTGTCCCGCAGGAGTTGTTTTACTTGCCGGTAAATCTACCGACACTGAGCTGACGTATTCGAGCACATTCAAGTACCAACGGACTGTGCCAGGATCGAAGCTGCCAACTTGGGCTCAGAAAGGTAGCGCCTTAACCGTCTGAGTCATTCAGCCGTACAAGGGAATTTTTATTTCCCTCGTCTGGAGCAATGCTGAATACACTCTTGCATGTAATGAAATTAATTCTCCTCTGAGTCCTGTGTTAACCTGTTTGGTTGTTCATAAGCTCAGTCACATGCGAACGCATGTCAACGTGTACTCTTGCTGCTCCAGTAATTGCTAGCATTTATCAAGCACAGCTTGCGGCTCGGCTTCTCTTTGCGTGAGGCAAATTACGGATCGCTTCCTTGTACAATCAATCGTGTGTTGTCAGTCTTGGCAAAGAGATCCCCGCTCGGTTCGTCCTTTAATCTGCTACTGGAGAAACGCTGTAGCGGACATACGCGAGGCGGACTTTCTTCGTGAAACGAAGCGAGATGTGATCTTCTAAACCTGGCTTGTGCAGCAATTGAATTGCTCCTGACACTGTCCCTTGTATGTTCGTGGATAGATCCGTGAAATCCTAGCTTCGGCCATCGTGTATTATCATCTCTATGTTTCATCGCTCATCTCCATCGCTGAGACGGTTTTCGTCATAAATCAAACCTCAATGTCAGCAGACAGAAAGTTCTTCGTGCCTTACTCATTATTAACGACATTCAGAATCGATCATTATGAAATGATAAAAAGGAGTTAATAGACAAAAATTCCACATGTACGGCATTTTTATTAATATGTGCAGATTTGTCTTCCATATTCTGACTGCTAAAACGTAGAAATTGAAAAGCACGGTTTCTAACCAATCAGATACTGTCAGTGTGACAGAGTATTTTATATTGCACATTAACACGTCATCGACGTAAATACAGTTTTCGTATGTGCACTTGAAATTATGTCTGATAGGTCGTTTTAATCTCAAAAAGTTTAAAGTTGATTCATTTTGTTTGTTTGTTTGTTTGTTTGTTTGCTTGATGTAAGGACATTACGAGAAAACGGCTTTGCAGAGCTTCACGAAACTTGAGATTTAAGTTGTCTGTAGAGTCATCAGCCCGAAGATTGGTTGGATCCTCAACAGTTCCGCCATCATTGGTCATAGCCTACGTGTCACAGAAGAGGTGTACTAGGGAAATACTATTTTATGAATATTTTCACGTTGCACAGACTCAGACTGGTATGTTGACGATGATGGGATGGGAAGGGGCTAGGAGTTGGAGAGAAGCGGCCGTGGCCTTAATTAAGGTTCAGGCCCAGCATTTGTCTGATATGAGAATGGGAAACCATCGAAAACCATCTTCTGGGCTCTTGACGGTTGGGGGTTGTAACCCACTATCTTCGGAATACAAGCTCACATCTATGTAACCCGAGGGCTGTTAGTCTCAAGCCTGCAGAAACATACAGGAAATACAATGTTCAATCTTTTACGTTTGATATGTTTTACCGTAAGAGATGTAATAATGTAGATATTTACAATTTAAGATTCTTCCTCTTAAGTACACCAGCAGCTGGCGTCGCTGACGTAAAAATATTGTTCAGTCGACATGATATCGAATTATCTGGTGACTGTAGTTATGATCGTTTCCATAAGCTGAAAAACAGCGTGGACATTAGCCCCTTATTCATCAGGGAGATGTCAATCGAAATGAGGAACAAACACTCGAAGAATTATTGGGGGATGTGGGTGGGTGCTAAGGAACCATGAAGTGGGTGGTGATGTGTAATTATATAGTTCATTTTAAATAGGGAATAGTACTTCTTGTATGAAAGTCTAACCTTTCGTGTTTATCATCCGAGAGTCTGCATTCATTCTGCTTAGAGGCAATCCTGGTACAAAGATTACTTCTCGTCCAGTCTCGGCTAGCATCTCTCGCCGTGAGCAACATGCATCACTGAACAAGTATGCTGGAAAGAAAAAGCTTCTTCCTTCCCTCGTCTTTTATACGACTTCTATTCTTGTATCTCAAAATAACGTTGATAAACGTTGTTCACAACTGCAGCCGTAACGCGGCATTCTCTCCACGGTAAATTCTGAAGAAAAACGGGAACGGAGATGAACTTCTTCCCCAGTTTGTTACGGTCCTCGGTCATCTATACATATTTGGTCGCGGAATATAGTATTCTATAATATTATACAGATTATGGACCAAACCTACAAATGTAAATTAAAATATTCATGACTCGTTGCAAGTCACATCCTTATTAATCCTATGTGATTTCTAAACACTATCCTTCTGGGTACTGGCAATAAGTCACAATTTCATATTTCAACGAATGCTTCTTATTTTCATCAACTATTTCTCTTAAAACATTGTTGGTGTAAATTGCAGAAAATTAATTCACACCACAACAAAAATTGATAATGTCACTTCAGAAAAGAAATGTTTTATTCGCAATAACAATTCAGGGACAGATTCTAAATCTAGTAAGATCTACCCCCTGTTGGTGGGGGACGCAGACGAAGAATACACCCACGGCATCCCCTGCCTTTCGTAAGAGGCGACCAAGCGGTGATTGTATTAGAACCATGAAACTACTCGTGATTAGTACCATCAGGCGGGGAACACCATGGGTGGCCTTTAATGCGAGTAGTACCGCTATGTTCGGTACACAATAGGTTTGTGATTAGTAGAAGCAGTGAGTGGTTCACTGTGGGTTTCCAATACCCGTGGTAGTACCATTGTGAGAAACACCACGGGTCTGGTCGTTACCTGTGATTAGTACCACTGTATGAGCGACACTGTCGGTCTGCGTTGCTTCTCAATACTGTTACGGGGATACCCGTGGAGCAGAAAGAGGTTAAAGAGGGTGCTGGGGTGAATGGATCTATCTACAAACTCAAAATTAATTTAAAACGTGAACTGAAGGTTATATTTTTCCAAAAAACAACAACTTAATAATTTTCACTTGGTGAACATAAAAACACATATCAGGTACAAAGCAATCTTGAAACTAGACTAGGAAAGTTCAAGATTAGTGATTTTTACAAGTTCTGGACTTCAAGCCCCTAGTTTTACACTTTTACAAAAGGAAGAGGTATTATTTAGTGAGAGGCAGAAATCCCCTAATTCAAGAGCAGTTGCTCCCTAAATCACAATATCTAGCCTCCCAGAGGCACACTTTACAGTTATAAAACTTGAGAAAGAGCTAAGAGGCTCTCAGGTTTCCAAGCCTACTCAAGGCAACATTGCATGAAAAGTGACAAACTCTGGCCTTTCAAGGCACTATTTACAATTGAAATATTATCACACAGAGGTATCTCGTACACGAACTACTGGGCCATTGAGAAAAGGAACAGGTTAAGTAAACGGCCCGAAACACAAACTGAATGGAGGCGAACACGGCGCTCCAGATAATGAAACCTTAAAATTCTAAAGGGCTCTAGGCCGATGAAACAGGGGCTATTCCCAAACTACTGAGGTGACTCGTATATACATTACTTTACCACATTACAGAATGATAAACAGTTACAAAACGTATTCACCTCAAACCAAGATGAAGGGGAGCTCGAGAGGGTAATTCACTCTCTATCCCCGATTCACAGTTAAAGGGTTTACGAAGTTTTTGCATTAGCCGAAAGATTATTTACATTTTAGAAAAGTAGGTTACATAGTTAAAGATTCGGACCTTTCCCTCGGATTAAACTGCGAATGTAGCAAGAAAGAATCAAGTTATTTGGCCACTATCTTGTAGATGTTCTAGCTGCCGTCGAAAGAGGCCTCCTGCCTCCTGCTTAACACACACACGAAGAAGATGACGATCAGTTGGCCAAGAAACGTAAAACGCCGCAGTTTATAAACCCTCAGGGAATGTTCGAGATCATTCAAGACTAAACCAGCCACATCCTCTCATTTTTATTGGTTGAGTTCAAAAGTAACACTCAGAATCGAACAAGAAGCCTGTGATAGGTTGGAAATTAATTACAGAAATTAGTGATTGGCTAGATTCAAAACTGGTGGAAAGAAAAAGGAAATGTTGCCAACCCAAAAATAAATGAACAACAATCAGTTACAAAAACCTAGAAATACAAAACTTATTTAAATTATAAGTTCTTTCACTTTGCACCAGGGTGCATGATAATAAATTCTTTTAGTGGTGTCATCTATAGAAAAATGTCCAATCGTCTTGATGAATATCAAAACAAAACAAGGAGAAATTCACTCAGTTTAGGAAACTGCACAATAACAAAATTACGTAATATTTCGGTGGTGACATCTTCTGATTAAAGTTCCAGTTGTATTAGTTTCCACTTTAGTTCGATAGAGGGGTTCATTTAGGCGCTAATTTTGAATGCGCGGAGTTGAGGTGTACCTCCCGGTACAAATAGTATTCACTATATGAGGAGCACCACGGGAATACTAGCGCCCGTGATTAGTACACCTAGATGAGGAACACCATGGGTTTGCGTTGCCTATGAGTGGCGCCATTATGTGAGAAACGCCATAGGTTTGCGTTACCTGTGCGACGTACAATTCTTGTCAGTCGTACCATGATGTGTGGAACACTGTGAGTCTACGCTACTTTTGATTAGTACCACAACATGACAGATACCATGTTCTACTTTACTAGTGATAAGTACCATTATGAGGTGCCGTTGACCTGGATTTTGGATCCCTTTAGACAACAAGCATCCTCGATTCTAATAATAATGTTATTTGCTTTACGTCCCACTAACTTCTTTTAAGGTTTTCGGAGACGCCGAGGTGTCGGAATTTTGTCCCGCAGGAGTTCTTTTACGTGCCAGTAAATCTACCGACACGAGGCTGTCGTATTTGAGCACCTTCAAATACCACCGGACTGAGCCAGGATCGAACCTGCCAAGTTGGGGTCAGAAGGCCAGCGCCTTAACCGTCTGAGCCACTCAGCCCGGCATCCTCGATTCAGCAGGATTGTGCTTTCGAAGCAGTCCCTTGGTCAGTAATATTGTTGTTTGTTAGTTTCTGGGTCAGATCCACTGATTTTTTATTTATTTATATCCATCCATTAATTCTTCAACACATTTTTATTATGGTCACTGGATGATTTCGGACTTTTAGATTTTCATTGCATTTCGTACTGTCAGGGGCCGATGATCCAGATATTAGGCCCCTTTAAACGAAAAGCATCTTCATCATCATAATTTTGTCTTGCATTTTGCAAAGATAACAGAAAACTCACAGCATTCTAGCATTATTTACAGCTTGTTAAAAAATTCCACAGCCTTTCCAGGGTTTGAAGTCACGATTTTAGAATCCATACGGCAACTCATAACTCACGGCTTCTCTTTGACTCATAGCTGTTATGCTATTTCACCATTGGACACGCATACGAGTATCTTACCGTCGCTTCCACATTACTTTCAGGAAACATATTTTCAGTACCTGCCAGAGGTAAGGTAAGGGTTGTTCTGCCCGAAGGCAGGTCCGAACCTCCGCAGAGGTGTTCCTGAGCCGGAGTTTACGTGCGGTAGGGTGGCCAGTTCCTTTCCGCTCCTCCATTCCCTTACCCCCCACCAACAGCGCGTGGCAACCCATCCAACTCCTGACCACGCCCAATGTTGCTTAACTTCGGAGATCTCACGGGATTCGGTGTTTCAACACGGCTACGGCCGTTTACCTGCCAGAAGACTACCATATAAAATGGGTTAATAATAATAATAATAATAATAATAATAATAATAATAATAATAATAAGCAAAAAACGCCAACGATAGTAATAGTTCATCATATTGTACATTGCATGTTACTTTATCTGTTATGTTTACTAGTTTATTATCTATTTATTATCCGATTAGCTTACATTTCAGGTTCGCTGTTCGGTGTAGAGCGCAGTATTAGCTGATGGCTCTGTCGTCTAATCTAGTGGGTGACATGTGCAGTCGTTGAGAGGTAATATTGAGATAATACCAGCAGAGGATTGTTCACTTGACCTGGTGATTGGTGCCTGAACAACGCGTATGCGTGTGATGTTAACGTGAGCCTTACGTAGGAAGAATGACACTGAAATGTTTAGCTCTATGTTTTATCTCCGTCTATCGGGACATTATCAGCTTGACGTAGTCGTTTTTTAAATCAATTACTGTCCTTCAGAATTCAATATATGCGTGAAACTGGCAGTTCGCTTGGCTTTGTGACAAGAGGACTTGATTTAATTACAGTCGGCACGGACATAGAGGGATCACGGCTTTCCTGTGACTCACAGCCCCTATTCTGTTTTACCACTGGACACGCATGCAAGTATCTTACTGTCACTTCCATATTATTTCCAGGAAACGTATTTTGCAGTACCTGCAAGAAAACTTCCATATAAAATGATACAACTGGGTGAGTTGGCCGTACGGTTAGGGGCGCGCAGCTGTGAGCTTGCATGTGGGAGGTAGTTCGTTCGAACCCCGCTGTCGGCAGCCCTGAAGATGATTTCCCATTTTCACACCAGGCAAATGTTGGGCTGTACCTTAATTAAGGCCACGGCCGCTACCTTCACACTCCTAGTCCTTTCCTATCCCATCGTCGCAATAAGACCAATTTGTGTCGGTGTGACGTAAAGCAAATTGTAAAAAAAAGGGGGGGAGACACACAATTTCACACAATATTCAATCCCATGATTTCTCAACAATGTATGTAAAAGTAATAAATAAGTAAATAAATAGCTGGCGATGTCGTTAGACATTCACGATAATAATGATTCGCTACTACTAATACTACTAAATATATACATACAGGGCGAGTTGGCTGTGCGGTTTTTCTCCGGGTACTTCGGTTTTCCCTGTCATCTTTCTTTCCAGCAACACTCTCCGTTAACATTTCATTTCATCTATCAGTCATTTATCATTGCCCCAGAGGAGTGCGACAGGCTTCGGCAGCCTGCACATTTCCTATCCTCGCCGCTAGATGGGGCTTCATTCATCCATCCCTGACCCGGTTAAATGGCTGGAAACAGGCTGTGGATTTTCATTTCACGGTCACTGCTGTGCCAAAATGTGACAATGCTCTTTCTATCCAGTATTTACTGGTCACGCCTCCCAGCCACATATTGATATGCAGTACATCAGAACAATTTTCGTTTTCATTTTCCTATGCACGCGTGTAATGTAAAATGAACCTTACTGTACCTTGCTGTAGGAATTTGTTTGCATGACATATTTACTCACTCCTACAGTATGAATGAATGAATGAATGAATGAATTAATTAATTAATTAATTAGTAATTTTTTGGTTGTACGTCCTACTAATTACTTTTACGGTTTTCGGAGGCGCCAAGGTACCGGAATTTCGTTCCGCTGTTTTCTAATACGCACGTAACGGTAAATCTTCCGAGAGGAGGCTAGCGTATCCGTTACCTTCAAATACCACAGAATTTAGTCGAGATTGAACCCTCGAACTCGGGCTGAGAAAGCCAGAGATCTTACCGTGATTAGTACCGGTACTTGTTGTTCAGAACACAGCGTTGATAAAAAAAGACAAACGAATTAATTTACTGCATCAAGTGCGAGTGGGACAAGAGCTTTTAGTGCAGCAGTATAGAGTATTCAAGAGCGTCGAACCAGTCTGAACAGCCAGTTGTGTTTACTCCATGTTTTTTCTTCACAACAATTTGGGTTATCAATAAACAGAGAGTACTTACTATATAAAATATATTATTACCGTTTGCTTCGTTTTTAAACGTATAGCCTACTTGCATCCACACAGTGTCGGCCTCCGGATCCCAAGATAGCGGGTTCAAACCCGGCAGAGGTAGTCGGATTTTTGAAGGGCGGAAAAAAGTCCATTGGACACTCCATGTCGTACGATGTCGGCATGTAAAAGATCTCTGGTGACACATTTGGTGTTTAGCCGACAAAATTCATTAAATCTCAGCCATAGACGCCCAAGAGAGTTTCGGTTTACTCGGTCTGCCATCTAGTGGGCCTAGAGTAAAACGGAACGTCGACATTGACGAGCAGACAGCCAGATGGAGTCAAATTGAAATGTCTGCACACGGTAGCTGAGGCCATACGATTATTTATTATTATTATTATTATTATTATTATTATTATTATTGATTTAATAATAAAACCGAGCGTGTTGCCTTCATGATTCATGTCATGTAGCTGCGTGCTTCATTCAGGGGACGGTGAGTTCAAACCTCACCATTAGCAGTCCCGAATATAACATTTTGAACAAACGGCATGTGGCAGGTGATACATTTTAACCGATATTGCACACGAGTTGATTCATATCGGGCTAGAATTCTATAGGGCTGGATTTCTTTGAAAGTAGGGAGGATGATTGTTGATAACACCGACAGCATTTGGGAATAAAAGTTACTTTTAATTCATTTAACCCTTAACTGTGAAGTTTCTTACTGCTCTCTGTTATCTTTTATTTCTAAAAGTAACACAGTCTTCAGTAAAATGTTCTTAAAATTATGAACAACGTAATAGTTTTGATTTTGTCTTCACTGTTTAAAAGTTCAAAAATACTTTATATACTTTACATACGTTATATCAGCATAGACTTCTTAAATGTCGAAGAGAACGCTTACTTCTGAAACAAATTTACACATATTTGATAATATAAACTACCGAACTCGATAGCTGCCGTCGCTTAACTGCGGTCACTATCCAGTATTCGGGAGATAGTAGGTTCGAACCCCACTGTCGGCAGCCCTGAAAATGTTTTTCCGTGGTTTCCCATTTTCACACCAGGCAAATGCCGGGGCTGTACCTTAATTAAGGCCACGGCCGCTTCCTTCCCACTCCTAGCCCTTTCCTGTCCCATCGCCGTAAGAGCTATCTGTGTCGGTGCGACGTAAAACAACTAGCAACAACGATAATATAAACTTCTAAAATACTGCCGATAAGTTCGCGGTCGACCAGATTCGACTCTGAAACCGTCTTAAGAAACGAAGATAAGCAATCCAGAGATACATGACAAGACTGGAGACACTATAAGAAAGGCAGATGTAACGGGCACTTCTACAAACTTGTAAAGCATAAATAACAACTGTCAGCTGTCTGTGAGAATGTACAGCAGGCATGTAAATTTGATCTTTGCACATATACAATGCTGTGCAATTAAGGGTTAAGCTGGTGAAAGGAGTGCCTACCCACTTAAATTGCGGTCACCCTAAAGCAGGCCGAACTAATCGAACTCAGTCCTCACGATCGATGGATGCTGTTAGTGCTAATGATGTAACATTTGGTGATCAGAAACGCGTACTAGTAGTTGTGCTCTTGATCCTGAAATAATTAACGTCACCCTTATTTTTGATTGCAGTCAGCTAACCGTGTTAAAAGTGGAGTCTGGTTATAATTTGGCGGGGGCGCGTGCTTGAGTGTGCAAGCCCAGCGTGTGTGTGTGTGTGTTTAATTCTGACCCAGGTTTTTGTCTGTATGCGCACGGGATTATTTACGGTACAGAACTTCGTTAAATATTAATAGTATTTTAGAGTCTGTAAATAGCATATGTTTAAAATAAAACAGAAACTCTGTCTGTGTGTATATGACTTCCTTTCTAAATGCACTTTTATCATTCCTAAAGTTTAAATTTCCATGAACGAGCTTTTAGATGTATTGCCATACTGGAACCCATTAACTGGACAGAGGTTTCTTATTGTGCAGTGGGCGAATATTTTTTATTTCTGGTGGTAGAGCTTTCGTCCAACAGAAGTTCAAGTCGAACCATTTCTAACCCATTTGGACACATTATGCGATGCGCGCGCATACCAAAGGAATGCTTATCTGATTTCAGCTTCTGCCCTATATTGCTTTAAAAGTCACGTATTCAGTATATTTAGAATTCATAGTTATTTATTTACTCGTATCTGGAACAACATAGTACTGTAGTATCTGCAAATTAATACAATTTGATCATGAGATCCTGTGCTGGTCTTGGATCTACCAACTCAGATACTTCCACGAGGTCCAAGTCTCTTCGTGGCCTGTTGTAAGTTTTTCAGATGGATTCAGCCAGCCAGAAATGTGAGGGCTTCTAGTCCTCCATGATGTTATCCTTGATGATCGAGGTGAATCAGTAAGGCATTCGGACGTATGAAGGAAACATCTCCTAGACTTCAGCCGCTGATGGCCAGGCTGATATTCATGCAGTGGATGGGCTTGTGACACAGAGGCTTTAGATCTTTCAAATCTGGATGCCGCTTTACGTCTGATATCTGGAGGTGCAATGCAATGGAAGTGGTCTTCCGGTAGGGCGCGCAGATCTGTGTATTCGGGCCTGTGGGCCGGCTGATTCTTCAGCTCTACGATAATCATTAAGATGTGTTATTAAATAAAAGTAGTAATAGTTATACCTCCCACTAACTACCTTTTTTACGGTTTCCTGAGACGTCGATGTGCTGAAAATTTGTTTCGCAGGAGTTCTACACGAGGCTGACGTATTTCAGCACCTTCAAGTACTATCGGACTGATCCAGGATCGAACCTGACAACTTGGGCTCAGAAAGCCAACGCTCTACCCGTCTGAGTCAATCAACTCGGCTCTTGGGTTTCAAGCATACCTCCGGGCGGAAGAGCACCGTGGACGTGGGGTAATATATGGATCTCATCCAGACAAATTCCTAATTTATTGCTAGCTACGAATTTGCTCTGAAATCATAATCATAATACTCTGTATCAGATATACATCATCGTGTTTTATGTGTGGCTTTTAAGATGATGAAAGACTGCCTTTTGTTGCGGAAATAACAAGAAAATAATATGGAGTGTATGAACCCATGTGGTCTAGGAATTAGCATTGCAGTTTCCTTGCCATTTTGCTCGGTTTCAGTTCCCGGGTCTGCCTCAAATTTAAGACTGGTTTGAATGAACGGAAATATTGATCTGAAAGGAACTTAACAAAACGCAGTGATGAATACCATCTTTAAAACTTTAAACTAATTCGTATGGACTAACGCATGTGTTCTACAAACCTTTACGGAGCTAGTCTCTCAGTCAGTTTCGACAAGTTTTTCTTTTAAATAAATCTCTTTCACCAGCTGTTTAGAGTGGTAAATTATTTAGGAAATAGCTTTTAATTTAGATGGAGTGAACATTTCGTTCTTCATTCGCTGCACACTGTGAACTCTGATTATGACTACTTTTGAAATAATAATATCATTCATCTCTCTTTCTTTAATTATTCTCTGCTTTACGTCGCACCGACACAGATAGGTCTTATCGTGACGAATGGATAGGAAAGGCCTAAAAGTGGGAAAGAAGCGACCATAGCCTTAATTATGGTACAACCCCAGCACTTGCCTGGTGTGAAAGTGGGAAACCGTCTTCAACGATGCCGACAGTTGGTTCGAACCCACTATCTCCTGGCTCACAGTTGCGCGCCCTTAACCGAACGGTCAACTCGCCCGGTACTCGCATATCATTGTTCTGTTCAAATGCAGATGGTTTCCCCGACACCCGAAGGTAAGGACTTCCATTGGGAGCTAATTATTCGCATGCAAGCTGTACGTTGTGTGGTGCTTACAGTGAGTTTTCCTGTCCTCGAAGTGGTAGAACTTTCTCACTGATCAAAGAGGAGGAATCAGGATCAACTTCCCAGGACGTACACAGAAACATTCTTCTTTTCTGAGCGTGGTGGCTGCGTGATACCAACCGTGTAATAGCTGAGAGCTTGCATTCGCAATGTGGTGGGTTCGAACCCTCCGTTGACATTTTCAAACCAGGCTGTATCTTAATTAAGGCCACGGTCCTACCTTTCTCCTATCCCATCGTCACCGAAAACACGAAGACGTCGCTAAACTCCAATGAAAAAAAAGAAAAACACTAACAAAAAATATGTTTCAAAATGACGTCATTGAGAGAAACTATTCTCCAGCGTCATTATTATATTACTCTCTCTCTTGTCTCTCTGATTTATATTTCTCTGCCTTGGTTTATGCAATATTCACTATAAAATAATTTGCACCCTATTCAAGTTTAAATCATGTTCTAGCTATATAATTAATTCCCTCGTGTTTATTTGCTCTTAAACGTTCCAGAGTGTTCTATTTAATAACCATCTCGAAATTTAAAGTAGAAAATTAAATCTTGATAGAATGTCCCTGAATGACTTTCAATTACAAAGTCCTGGTTGTAACGTGTCAACTTCTTTTTGGAAGTGATAATCTCCTCTTTTTTTCTCTTATGGAGATTAGAAAATGGAGTTACTAATCTTCAATTAATTTCGTATTTCTTCTTGGTAATGAGCTCCTGGAGTAGTGGAGGCGTCATCAGCTGACGTTCAGATGTCGTTTTCGCACAGTGAACGAACCTGAAATATTAATTTGACTTGAGGACCTCAGCAGCTCGTCATCAACAGAACTGATGTTCGCTTTGTAAGCTAGTACTTGTGTATCACGCTTCAAGTGTAAATGTTCGTATCAGTACACCCACTCATAACGATTGTCAGGAAGGATGTATTTAATGAGGAACTGAAACAGACTGGCTGTATTCTGCACTTGGTTATGATATCATCTTCCATACTCACACTCCTAATTGCGGGATCGAATACCGGCAGGGTCGGTTGGAATTTCTTCTTCCTGTGTCATTCTCGATTAGAATGTCGGCAGTCATCGCAGTTATGTGGACTTAAGGTGTTGCAGCCTTTTCTAGTTGTCCAGCGAGGATGTACATCCTCTACCCCATAATTGACAGTATTGTATTTACCCTCGAATGATCAACTAGTTTAGTTGATGCTTCTAGCGTCGTATCAAATAACCCAGATATTGTAGCTTCTTGATCTTCACTGCATTCTGAATTTTCTTTTCCATTCTTCTAATAACGTCTTCATTTCTGACCTGGCCCATCCACCCCAATGCAGAATCTAGAAGTTCAAAAGCTTCCATTTTCTTCTTTTCAGGGTCCGTCATTGCATTCCATATAAAAGTGTCCAAAATACATTGCACCTTAAAAGTTTAACTTTTATATTAAGACTGAGGTCATTGGTATAGAAGACGTTTCTCATTTTATTGAATTCATTTCTAACTTCACTTATTCTAGCTTTACATCGTCGGTGCAGTCATCGTTCTCATTTACTGCTGTAGCGCCCTCTGTGAATTCCAAGATCGCGGGTTCACACCAGGCAGAGATAGTTGGATATTTGAAGGTTCGAAAGAATTTCATTCGGCACTCCATGTAGTACGACGTCGGCGTGACACGGTTGCTGTTTACAGAACTATTTAAACTCGTATTAACCAGCACTAAGAGCTCTATTGAGCTTCTACTGTAACGGTCCTGCTTAGACATACACTGCTGGCTTTCTAAGCCGAAGTTTGAGGGTTACATTCCGGCTCAGTTCATGTAATTTGAAAGTGTTTTCATTCGCCAGCGTCGTGTTAGTTAATTTTCATTGGAACAAAATTATGGCACTTCGGCATCTGATAAAACTGTCAAAGTATTAGTAGGACGTAAAACGATTATTATTAATGATTAATTAAGGTACAGCCCCTGGTGTGAAAATGGCAAAAAAACGGAATACCATCTTCAGGGGCTGCCGACAGTGGGAATCGAACCCAGTATCTACCGGATGCAGGCTCACAGCTGCGCGCCCCTAACCACCCGGGCAACTCGCACGGTATTTTTTTTTTCAATTTGCTTTACGTCGAACCGACACAGCCGGTCTTTATTATTATTATTATTATTATTATTATTATTATTATTATTATTATTATTATTATTATTACGGGGATATCGTGCATCACAGAGTTGTAAGAAGGTGCTGGGGTGAATGGGCGGACAAGGAATTGACCCGAGCATAGGTTAGTGCACTAAATTTTGAAATTTTATTTCTTTCTTTCCTTTTTTTTTTTTTTTTTTGACTGATAAATAGAAGATTTGAATAAACAGTAACAATATAGTAATGAGCTCGTCAGCTCCAACAGCAGTGACTTTAAGTCCAAAAAGCAGGTACAAAACTCGAGAGAATTATCAACACGATAACATACAAGGAAAGAGCATTATAGCTCTGAACAGGTACACTGCCTTATAAGAGCGTGTTTTCTCCACTAGTTTACACAGCCTAAGGTCGTAATACTAAAAGAAGCATTCTGACATTTCGTACAGGCAGGTCCGTTCACTGCTTGCCTGGATGGGGATAAGTGAGTAGGGAGGTATGGTTGCCATGGAAACGTGGGCTGATCCACTGCGGTTGCCATGGAGACAAGCCTGCTGGCCAGTTCGTGTTGCTTGGAGTTGCCAGACCTCTCACTTCTTAGTTGTGTACATCAGAACACAGCGGTCTGAACGAACGAGCAAGTGAGCCGCAACCAAGGGGAAGGAGAAAGGAATGCATAAATGTGGCCACACCATGCATTGGCACGTGCAATGCTCCTCCCTCCAGTCTTATCTGTCAGAATACTTCTTTCAGTATTACAGGTAGGCCTATAGGAGTTTGAGCTCCAAACGTTAATGTAGTCCAGCCTCTCAGAGGTATAAGTTTCTTACAGCGCACAATGTCATACTTGACAATCTTCAAAATAGGTTATTTACAGTCACGCAGCCCTGGTTTGGGATTATCTTCTGCTCAACAGTATTTCACTTTAATTTCCAGAAACATAAACAGGGACAATGAGTGCCATACTAAATGGCTTCAATATACAAAGGGAGAAAAAAAAGATTGAACACCTTCGGCCATGAACAAGAGGCTAGGAGGCGAAACACTTGCACTGATTAGAAGTTTTCAAAACCCTACGTGGGCTTATGGCCCAATGACACAGAGGCTAAGCCTATTTTAAGCCGGAGTCACTAAATGAAAAACATTAAATTCCCAAAGAGTGTTAGGCATTATAGACGATTAGAAACTTTAGTCACTCCATACCAGGTTGAATGGGAATCAGGAGTGGAAAATCGCTCTTTGTTCCCTTACATTACATGTTTCCCAGCAGGGATTTGAACAGACTTGTCGAAAATCTACATTTAAACAAGAAAATAAGAACTTTACATGAATAAAAGCCTAAAAGCCATGAAAAAACCTAAAGCGCTTAAATAAATAAAAAGTTTGAAACCTTCCTCTCAGGCTATCTACCGGAGCTATCACATGTTAAGAAAATTCTGGCATTACCTTGAGTTGCTGGGCCTTCCGAACGCTGACCTGCGGCGCCTGCCCCCTTAGTACACGCCGCACACAATAAAGTGAAGCGGCACAGCCCTAAAGTGTTCAGCTTTTATTGTATTTCGAGGGGAACTTTCCAGAACTCTTTACAGATAGCCTGGATGCCTGTACACACCCACAATTTTAATTCTCGAGGTCATTCGAGATTTTCTTCTGATGACGCAGAGCATAGCTCTCTGCGAAACGTGCAGAATTTCACTTTATTTTCTTGACACGGCATAAGCTCAAAAGCCTGTACATGTCTATAAGTACGGGTCGTGAAAACATCGATGGCAACGAGCCTTCTATACTTCTCTTAGTCACAGCCACCTATTAATACTTCACATCTCAGGCTGCAAGATGACATCGATCAACTAAACTTGAACACCTCTCCTTGATAGTACGTTTTTCAGTCATGGCCATCCATCGCTACTTCACATCACAGCCTGCGCAGTTGCTACGTAAAATAGCGTCACACAGTATTTCCGTGACGCAAATTTTCAGGTGACCCCCAGCCATAAGATATATTTATATCAATAAAAGGAAAACGTGGGTTTAGGAGGAGAAGGTTATCATCGGCGTGGAATCTCCGACAGTGTTTTGACAACCTGGGTACGGGAACCTTGATAAGAGAAACGCAGAATTGCTCCATGATGGTCGCTATCTTTCTGCGAGGGTATATCACTACAAGAAGAAGAAGAAGAAGAAGAAGAAGAAGAAGAAGAAGAAGAAGAAGAAGAAGAAGAAGAAGGAGGAGGCGATACTATATTTCCCCTTTGTGTTTACAGTTAAAATCCAGACCCAGTTTTATTGTTATTAGACTGACATTTTGGTTCAACATCCTCCAAATTACGTCATTCATTAAGTTCCGTGGCAGAATGGAGTGTCGGTCAACTGAGGAGATTTATCATTCATTCTTGACTGCATAATCAGAAACCATTGTGGTTCGAGTTACCATAATAATGAACTCACGTCCTGAACACATCAGAGTGAATATGCGTGCAGGCGAATGAGCCCCTCATGTGTGCTTCGTCGTACTGTTCATGTTTTATTAAACAGTCCGGAGACTTGGTGAGAAGAAGTCAATTGAGTTAACTTTTTACCACCGTATCTTGACAAAATCCTCTCCTCCTGACATAAAGTACCTTCCTCACTCGAAATGAAGTCAACATCTCTAGAATTCTTTTTGTTTAAATATAATGGTTCCCAACTTTTTTCCAGGCACCACTGCAAATCCCATGCCACTCCCCATACCGTTATTATAAATATCATTTTCTCAGAAACTTATATTTCAGAAATGTAGAAAAATTAGAAGATTTATAAATTCACGAAAGTATCCTACGTGGTTGTGAGATGAATGTAAGTTGAAATCCGAGGTATTGACCTGAAGTGAGGTTGAAATTAGGTGATTGCACTCACTGTGACTAACCGGAATCTTTTAGAAATAATAATTTGTCTTTAAGAATTGAACTTGTGTTTCAGTTCATAGACACTCAGAGACGTACCGAAAGTTTAAAACATGAACCGTTCTCTTGAGACTGTATAAAATTTAAATTAGTGCCTTTGCTGAGTTATGGGTGACACGTGTCTCCCTTCCTCTCGTGGTCGGGCTGAGTGTCTCGGAAGGTGAAGAGCTGTGATTCTGAGCCCGAATTGGCGGGCTCGACCCCGGCTCAGTCCGTCAGCTTCGGCGTACGTAAAGAGAACTTTTCAATGGCATTAAGGGTCGTGGCTGCAAATAGCGGAAGGATTTTTATGGCTTGTGTGGAGTTGACTTTGTTTTAGCCTGATTGTCAGGAAGTGCAACTAGCCGAAACTGAAAATGTGGGAAGGTGGCTCTACTGATTCCGAAAGTAACTGGGATAAATTGAGGCTGGTTTCAAGGGACGTACAGTTAAAGTGGCCCTAGGATCCAGTTCCGGTGATTTCAGGCCACATTTGTAATAGCACCAATATAAGGTGAGTGGATAGGCATCTGACTTCAGAATCTCGTGCAAGTCCCAAAATTGAAAACTGCGAAGGTTGAGCTGAAAGAAAAACAGAGAACAAACAAACATTATTTGCAGTTAAATATTACACACATAAACTAAACACTTGTAATCAGAACCTCGTAAATTCGAAATTTTAGTCAATCCCAGCAGAATCCATGATAAAAGAATAAAAACACTCAGATGGCACCTGCAATTTAAGGAAAGATTTTAATCATTGTGCTGTGTTTGAAAGTAATTCTTCAAGTTGGTATTAGCAAAACTAATTCGTATACTGTATATTGCACTGTTAAATACATTCTAATATAGGCCTGCTTTCATCTAGTTAAGCTATAAAATAGAAATTACACATATATTGTAAGCAATATGCAGTTATATTTTGTACGGTACGTTACCTCGTGACTGCTAATACTGTGAACTGTATACTGTTCTGTATATAAAGTATCACATTTTTTTCAGATAATTCGAACTGTTGCGAATTATATCAGACCACAGTTTCAGTAAGTTCGGATTACCGGGATTTTACTACGCACAAATGACAGGAGAGGTGAAGTGATATGAATTAATTAAAATATAGCCGGTTTTTCCTTATAAAAAGTGATATTCTGTACTTTGAGATGTGAGGTTCTTTATGGCCGGCTGCCAGATGCTGAAATAATCATGGTTCTGTGTTAACTTAACAGCTACATACACCAACCTATAGGACGGACGGAGTTCTTGAATGATGTTTTCCTACATGAATACGCATTAATCGCACGGCTTAACACAGTTTCTTGCACAGTAGTTGTTCAATAAAATACTAATATTTAACAGTAAGAATAATGAGATTGATCTAAGTGTTCTTACGTTATTTTTATTGCGATTTAATGAATACATTTGTACTGCTAGTTAGATGATCTTGTTAGATTCCATTCTTCACAACCTCTGTACTAATATTTGATATGGATATTGCTGTCCTTACAGTATGTCATTGAAGCTTATCAATGTGCATGTGAAAGGTTTGTTCTATTATTTTAAATAATGTCATATTCTTGAATGTCAGCTCACATCTACGTGACTTAAACCACGCAGCCAACTTGTTTGGTAACTCTATTAGTTATCATTGTAAGGAATTTGTCAGCGATATAACATAATCATACTCGTTTGTAGACTGATTTGACAGTGAAGAGGGTGGGAATCATGCTATGTTCTCTACAACATATGCCCTACTCTAGTGAAGTGTACTCCCCAGTAATTACATCACCTGCTAGGGAGTCTCTCTCCCAATATTACCAAAGTTGTGTGCCGCCTAGAGCAGGCTCATGAGGTTCGCCTCCATCTCCTGTCACGAGCGAATCGGTTTTCTTCGTCACAGCACTGTAGTGGTGAGGCTTACTTCAAAATGTTTGGACAGGCCACCGTGTTAAGTTACATTCCAGGCTCCAGTAATGGATCGAGTGATCGAATATGTGACAGTGGAAGTGAAAGGGATAGGAAGCCGTATTCAGTCATACAGGGTGGACAGAAACAACCGTGAAACAAGTATATGAGCTTTAGAGCGTCATTTGAAAAAAAAATCGTCGTTATCTCGTGACCTTGTCTTTATATCAGCTGCTGAAGCTAGCGAAACAGATCGCTTTGTGGGCGAATTCAAATGGGCTGTACGAGGCAGTGTTGCTAAATCTGCAGATGGCTTGTTTGGGCTTGAGGGCCATGCCGAGAAATGAGCATCAAACACATCAAGCACCGTGCCTTTTAGCCAGATCCACGGTAGCGCTCTTGCCGAGCCTATCCGCAGGGAGGTACTTGTTCAAGTTTCTCCCCTGGAGAAGTTCATTTCTTCTACTGGTGCTCTCAAGCCGCTCATAAGCCATGTGGAGATTTAGTAACATCACCTCGCAAAGCCCATCTGAAGTAGTCCGCGAAGTGATCTGATTGGCTAACTTCAGCAGCTCTTAAAATGACAATGGCACGAGATATCTAATTATTTGTTCTATTATTTATCAGTATGACCAACGCTCTAACGTTCATATACCCGGTTCACGTTGTTTCCGCCCAGTCTGTATATACAATATACGGCAATACAAACAGTACTCAAATTACAAACATGTTCTGATCATCATGCTACGTCATTACATACAACACATATCTAATTGCGTCGATATAGCATGTTGTCAAAATGTACACTTTCACGTCTCCTGCCTTGTTCGTTGACGAACATACTGATGAATACAGGTTGCTGCAAGGACAGAAATCATGATTTTTATCATCTCTTGTAGTTCGAGAGTATTCCTAGATGGATCACTTGACCGGAAAGCGGATTCTTTAATCATGCCTCATATGTAGGCATCTGGGGCCATGATATCCGCTAAGTAGGAGTGTTACGGCAAATTAAGAGATCTCCAAGGAGTTGCAGGAGGGCAAGTAACCACCTCGCAGTGTGGGCTGTAGCTTCATTGTTCTGAATTCATTGTTGCAGAGGCATGTTTCTGGCGACATTCGGCAGTCTGCCTTTTCTTGTTCAGAGCATGTTTGTACTTTCACTACTGCTTGTGTTACCACAGGCTCTAAATATACATGTGCAGGAATAATTAGGGTGAACAACTACTAACGGTGATAAAGCAGAGCCGATTAATTAAAATGAGGAAGTACATAAAGATGGTGTAGTGGTGCACATTAGGTGGATCAAAAGTCGCGCAGGCATTGCTAATAACGACACGCTAGATCAGTTAGTGAATCAATAGTCCACCTCCTTAGCATAACTGTTGGCACTAAGAGCTGCCGTTCACGGAGACATGGATTCGATTCCCGGTATTGTCAGAGATTTAAGAATGACAGAAGTACTAGTATGTGATTAAAACGGTACATGAAGCTCACCTCCATTGGGTGCCTGAAAAGAGCTGCACCACTTCAGGACGAGGACATGAATTTTCTAGTGAAACAAAGTGCAACATGGGGTCAGTTTTAAGCACTCAAACATTGGTTCACAGACTTCACCCCTGCCGTCAAGGAAGCTTACAAGGGAAGCTCCAGTGAGATCTCATCGTAAAATACCTGAAAATTCTCTGAAATAATGTTCGTACCATGAAATGGTCAACTACTAAAAATTAGCTGCGAGTTTTAATAGGAAGTTTCCGAAATCGACAGCAGAATATGGGGGAAAATGTAGGGTAAATTTGTATCATTCGGCTTGGCTAGCTCCTGTAAGGGCCGGACTGTGAGCTGTAGATTATGTACACATCACCATTTCGGTAAAATCTTGGTCAACTCACCCCCGAAGAAACAGAAGAGAGCGAACAGCAGAATGTGCTGACTGCTAACACTTCCCTCCGCTGTACCTTTTGCAGTCACCAACCTGATAGGAGTCTCCATTCCAGCTGATAAGCCGCTGTGTTACGAGATATTTCCAGCCTCGGTTTCGGAACCATGTAGCTGATGTTTGGTGCATCCATTCTGTCATAGAAATTTCAAGTAAGTTGCAATGTGATGTCACCGAAGTTTCCTTTGTGAAGATGATAAATGAATGGAGAACGCCATAACTCGTGAACACAACTCGCCAACATTACGCAATCTTTCAGCCCACCGTCTAACAGAAACGACGTTATCGTAAAGCAGTGTGTGTCTCTCTCTGGACATGTAACATCCATAATCAGAATGGGATTTGGGCATGGTTGTTACGCAGGTCAAATTCAAAGGACTGAAGGTCTTGAATTACCAAACTGCACCGCTGACCCTGGTGAGGTGGCAGACTGAAATCCCTTACTACTTTATTGTAAAAGCTACACTCAGGGTCAGTAGAAATATCATGACAGCCTTCTCAAGCTAAATATTCCCTTACCAACCAGTGCGACAGTGTTATTACCGTGCCATGATAACCGAGTATTTATAGCTCTATACCATCTTCCCTTCACATCCAATATAACAATATGAACAAATCTGCTCTGCTCGTTTATTTGAAGACCCCTCAGGTCATCTTGTTCTTCTCTACCGAGGTCTACTACTAAGTACAAAACATGCGATGAGCGGAAGCCATACCACAATCATATGGTTTGTAATACCGCATGTCACAGAATTGGAAAAAACAATAACTCGCAATTTTCATCCATATTAAAGTTAAACAAGTTTCAGGCAAAGTTTGCGGCCCAAATGCCTCAAAGGTTCCATGATGTCTCAAATCACAGCTCCTGCGAAACCCTTCTGTTTTTCTTTCTGTTTCTCGACATCATGAAATGTGAAGATCAGTTAAAATATCGGACGTCGAAGTTTTGGACGAATACAAAACTCCCATCATTCACAACAACGTTCGATTTGGGCTGAATAGCTCAGACAGTAGAGCCCTCACTTTCTGACCCCAAGTTGGTGGGTTCGATCCCAGTTCAGTCCGGTGGTATCTCAAGGTGCTCAATACGTCAGCGTCATGTCGGTACCGGCACTCAAGAGAACTTTGGGGCAAACATTTAGAAAACCGTGAACGTATTTTGTAACATGATTTTTATTCTCACTTCTTGTGTTTTTCTTTTATTGAGTAGTGGTTGATGGAGTCTCCTCTATTTACCACCTTGCTGAAACACACTCGTTGCTTCCTGTTTGCCAACTGACGGGCACCTGCCCTAATTGTCACGCTCGACTTACCTCGAGGCGTGGTAAATATATCCTCGGTAGTCACTTAGAAAACACTTTGAAGATGAAGTGATAGTGCGTAACATACCATTACACATTGCTATTAATGGCATACTTAATGTCACTAGGAGTTCTGGTGTCAAAGCAAGCATACAGTACTACATTCAGTAGGAGGAGTGGTGGTATAAATATGGTAATGGAGAAGTGGTATAGGAGGAAGAAATATGTTGGAAAGGTGTTGGTATATGCGTGACTGGTATTGGTTATTCATTGTAATTTCATTAGGTTATGATGGTAAATAATTGGTGAAGGCTGAGATGTGGTAATGGTGAAGTGATATATTTATTGTGATATTTGGAGTTGGAGGAGTGGTGGTAAATGTGGTGTTGGAAAAGTGTTATATCGTTGGAATGTAGTGTGGGAGAAGTGGTGATATATGTATGGTTTGGTACTGAGATGGTTTATTTATGGTTGACTTCGTGGGAGTTGGGAGGTGGTATTATTGTATTGATGTCTGGTATAAGTATTTAATTTCTGGAGCTGGATAGAGGTGAGTTTATTGTCATTTTGTAAATTTTGGTTTGTTTGTATGGAGAGGAGGAAGAAATATGATGTTGGAGAGGTGTTGGTATGTGTTGTATTGCTGAGATATGGTGTCGGAAGCATTGGAGGCTTAGTATGTATGATTGGGTGATGTATGGTATGGTATTGAGATGGTTTATTTACGGCCGAATTCGTGGAAGTTGGGAGAGAGTATTATTGTATTGGTGTCTGGTATGAGTATTGAATTTTTGGAGCTGGAGGGAGGTGATTTTATTACAATTTTGTAAATTGTGGTTTGTTTGTATGGAGAGGAGGAAGGAGTATGATGTTGGAGAGGTGTTGGTATAGGCGTGATTGGTATTTGTTATGCATGGTCGAAATTTTTGGGAGATGGAGAGGTAATTTTATTATGGAGTGTTATGGCGGATTGAAATGATATGAAGCAATGTTAACGCTGATTGGTAAAAGCTGTGGTATGATGGATTGGAATGTTATGACGGAATATTGTTGTTATTATTTAGACTTGTACTATAGGAGGTGGAATCTGAAAGATTGAATGCAATGTTAGTGTCATGGCTGGTTTGGTATGCAATAGTGTAATGTTGCTGGTGTAGCTTATTTTGGAGTAGGTCAGGGAACAATAGAGGTGATGGAATTGCTGAAGCAAGAAGGTCGCGTGATGAGTGGGTACGTGTGAGTGATAACAAGCAGCAAGTTGCAACACCAGCAGCAGATTGTAAACATAGAACAGGCTGATGAGGTGTTCATTTCATTTTATTTTGTATGTGGTGAAGGGTGGTGGCTTGGGTTGGACTGCGTTTATTATTAGTTATTTATTTATTTATTTATTTATTATTATTGTGAACGTGTATTCGGGGCTGAACGCCTGTTTTGTTCATTAATAAATACTAATACTAATACTACATTCAGTAAGATGTGTACACTCAATTGCACTTAAAGATAAAAATTGCATTGTTCCGTATTGAAAAGTATCACAGTTAAAATTGAAATAATAAATAAAGAGGTCCAACCTATTCAATACAAAAGAATAAGAAATGCAGTGATTTTATTCTTATTTAATAATTAGAAGTGGTACCGGTTTCGACCCTAGTCCACGTCATCATCAGCCGATTAAAATATGAAAAACAATGCACAGGAAAAAAATATCAAGTTCACTCCGGATCAGTAGAAGAGGCGATATAAACATGACGGGGGGTAGACACTGTAAAATTCAGAAGAAATAAAATATAAGTCACTTAAAAGAAACAGTGCGTAATTTTCAGAACGGCAGTATGGCACGCGCAGTGTTAGGCATAGTCTTATAATGTTTATGAAAAGCGGAGAACGGTTAAATGAGCTAGCTTGTATACACCGTCAGGCACAAAATCATAATACAATCGAACACATATGAAGATCCATAATTGTGCTGAAGCTGAAGATGAGTAGATTGTTGTATGTCCGGCGCTCCCGTCTCGCTCCGCCTGCCAGCTGCACGCGCGCCTGTGTATCATTCTGCTAGCTTCGACGCGCAGCCCTCAGTGCGCGTGCCTGACCATCGAGTGTACTATAAATAGGAGCTCCCTGCCTGCTCACTCACCCACTTGCCCCGGTGTCCAGCTCCAGAATACACCCTACGTCGAGCACGGAGGCTACTCCTCTTGAAAATGTGCTTCGACCAGGTGGACTGAATTTCTGGCAGTACGAGGTTTCACCTCTGGTCACCGCTCCCTTACCTGTTTCCACTGCCCATGTTCCGTAATTCTTTTACAAGCCATTTTCATTCCCTAATTTATGCAAGCTCCCTTAGTTTCGCTAGGTGGAATTTCTTCAATCAATTGAACTTGCTTTTTAGGAATTCAGGCACTTCAACAAACAAGGACTCTCAAGACATTTATGTTAGTGTGCCAGATAGTTCTCGACTATCAACGTGTCAATTCAGAAAGACTATCTTTTCAAGATAGAAGTGTATATAAAGACTGTAAACCTGTACATATTGTATAAAGACAGACTTTTCTCAAGATTCAATATTCCTGTTTGCTTCAAAATAAATTTCAGTTATTTGTGTAAATATTATAAAGTGAAGCAAATAAAAGTTGTGTTCTGTAAACTTCAACCTTGGTTACAACATAGATCAATTGAAGTAACTTGCCAGCTCCCTGTGATCAGCGCGATATATTCAACTTCAGGCACTGTGGTTTCAAACGCCAACGTAAAATGAAGAATAGCTTAATGAACCAGCATTTGCTTCGGTTGCGGAAATGTAAGTATATGTAGATACATATAATATAATTCAATATAATTGAATAAGTAATTGTGATCATGTAGAATTTTTGGAACAGTTGACGTGAAAAAAAAATTGTGAAGAGAAAAAAATATAGTAAAAATCGCAATACCGGAAACAAATGAAAACATATACGCACACTGCGCTACTTTTTTAAAATTCAGGTCGTGATTGAAGTAGTCGAAGTCGGCGCAAGGCAAGAGTTAAATTTGCACAAAAAATTGGCCATTGCAGAAAATGACTCTCTGCTAAAAACTTGTTGTTTGGGAAGAAACATATTTTGCAGATGGTAGGATTCAAAGTACCATCTCTTTGGCCACCGGCTCGTCACAGTTTAAGATTATCCTCGCGTTTCGAGTATGTTTAAAATTAAATATTTCTTTACAGATAACTTTTTGTGCAATTTCATTAAACCCTAATAACATTGTGCAGCTGATAAGTTACATTCTCAACTTCATCTTATATCTCAAAGGGAGTTTACAATTTTTTCCCATAGTCTTGTTACATTGGTACATTCTCACTTCACTGTCGTGCACTTACAATCATTCATAGATATAGAACAGTCGCGATAGAATTGATTCCTCCCTGTGCGGTCTCTTGTGTATGATCGTACTGAAATTCTCGTATGGAATTTGCTGTTCTGTATATATATATCATCAGCTGAGAAATACACTCTGCAGGTTGCAGAAGGTTTTCCTGGGTGAAATGCGACAGCGGTTTTACAGCAATCACACCCAATGATATTCAGCTTAATGAAGAACATGTATGAGAACTCTGGTTTTCAATTGTTTATCATGAACACATGGCTGTTTTCTATACGTAGTACATCCTTGTAAATGGACAATTACAGGATTTATATTTTGAGAGTTAGCAATACGCGAAGACACTAGTGTAACAAAATTTGATACGTCTTAATTAAATAAACGCTATACCTGACGAGCCGCTTATATTTTAATTTCAGTGAGCGATTTTGTAAACATTCTCCTTTTGCTTTATAGGCACTAAATACTAGCAGTGATAATTATTTATTACATTTAAGAGTTAATATATGTATTACTTTAAGTGTTTCGTTTCTATTACCTATATTATTTTAATTGATCCTAAATTATATTTATCCGGACAGGTAAGACACTCAGTTAATACAGATTAACCATGTTTTACTGCGCAGTCTTCTGTGTTTGTAGAAGTTTCCCTAGTCTAACGTCGTCTGACGGCTCATTTCATTGTAGCTTACTTTGGTCATCAGCTGTGTATCATCATTACCTCCCTCATAATTAAAATGTTCCTCAAAACATTATCAAGGTTTGGTTGCACAATTAGCAAACTTGAAGCCTACGAAAACTATACAGATCATCGCTTTAGTCGTAATGTTACCAATGGGAGGAAAATTCTGCCAGCTTGAATATTTGTACTGTTTTGCTCCCGAGCCCCAATTTCAGACGCCCCAGTTCGGCGCCTTCAAGGATTTTTAAAATCTTCTAGATTTTTCCACGGATCTTAGAGATATAAGAGTATTGAGTTCCAATTTTTTTTTTGCTAGGGGCTTTACGTCGCACCGACACAGATAGGTCTTATGGCGACGATGGGATAGGAAAGGCTTAGGAGTTGGAAGGAAGCGGCCGTGGCCTTAATTAAGGTACAGCCTCAGCATTTGCCTGGTGTGAAAATGGGAAACCACGGAAAACCATTTTCAGGGCTGCCGATAGTGGGATTCGAACCTACCATCTCCCGGATGCAAGCTCACAGCCGCGCGCCTCTACGCGCACGGCCAACTCGCCCGGTAGTTCCAAGTTTGCCTGTAAGTGCTTCATTATTTAATACTAATGTTATATACCTACCTTTATATCTCTTTCCACTTCTATTTCTAGTATATACAAGAATATAATTGTATATCACCGTACAACAACGGACGACCTCAGTAATAATATAACGAGAACTCCGGTATTTATCTAGAGTAATTCTGGAGCACGGGTTGTATTTATTTTGACTATTTTGCGAATTACTACAAAGCTAATTAATTACTGATGATGGAAGTGCATGAATATAAAACAAATCAGATCTGTATTCATAATCTACACAGAGAAAAACACATCAGAGAAATATATTTTATTTTTTCATTTAAACTCTTTAGTCTCCAGTATACAAATATGTCGGTTGTCCGTTTCACCGCAACGACATAGTTATGTAATTATATTATTGAAGCCATGTGAAGCACATTAGAGCAAATGAGATATTTGATTTCTCTATTTTAATGAATTCAAATAAAAAGCAAGTTCAAATAGGTGCGATACGACGCGGTAATACGAAAACCATAATACTTTAGTGATAGACAGCTGTTATTTGGTTTCAGTTACTGATACCGGATGGGTCATTAGAGCCATAAATAATCTTAGCAAGCTGTAAATTGCCACCGTTTCCTGTTAAGGCAAGTTAAGAAATGGGAAGCCACATTAAGCGATTTAATCCAAAATCAGCCAGCTTCTCGTGCTACCTTAAAAGTGACTTTTCACTCCAGCCAAGGAAACGGTGGGTTGATGGTGGTGGTGATTATTGTTATAATGGGAAGAACAGCTAGGCAACTGTACCGTCTTAACACCCTCACACAAATCGAAGCTTGGGCTATGACGGTACAGGTAACGAACCACGTCCCAATACAGGCCCGCCGCGCCGCACAACACAAGGCTAAAGACAGACATGGAAACTCTGCCCTTAGCCTACTCGTATTCCAACCCCCAACCATGTACATCTACACTAGCACAGCATCCATACTCAGTATTAAAATTGCCTTAAATTAAACCATTCTACAGATTCCTGATCAGCAACCACTCGCTGCAACAGACGTAGAGGTGTAACCATTGCCACACTGATTTTAAGGTGCCTCGAGATCAGGCGAAGTGCGCCAACTGTCAAGGCAAACACGCCGCTTCGTTCCCTGGCAATTATAGCCCAGCACAAATGCAAACATAAGCACACACACGCCCGCACCTCACACGTCATTGCTCTCCCTCCTGAGCCTCCGCAGCAGTCCCCCTTCGAACCTCTTCCAGCTAATCAAACCCGCAGCGCAATCACCATCTCCTTCACATCCGATCATTGCAGCCTTCTCCATTCACTTCTATTAAAACTTCTAGTGAAACATGAATTATATGCGGTAGCCGTGAAACAAAACTTGCCGTTGAGTCTCACCTAACTAACACAGTATCCAAGGCAATATTCTCTCAAATATTGAAAATAAACAACCAATAGCACCAGGCAGTAATGCCTCCACCTCTACCCCCGTCGTTATGGGGCAAAGGAGATATAATGGTCCCCAAACCCCCAGTTTGTACACCAGAGTGTTTCAATGATTACTACTGACTCAAATCAGAGGGGGGGGGGGTGAGAGGAGGGAGAGGAAAATATTGGGACAACAAGAGTATTGGCAAAGGATAGGTAAAGTCATAAAATGCGTGAAAATAAGACACCCTTAGTCTCACAAACATAACACCGTCAGGGTCGGAAGAGAACTAAAGCTGGCCAGGGAGGTCGGATAGGAAACATGAAAGCGTGGAAAGTGGCACATGTGAAACCAGTGCGAGACTCAGCTAGGGGCCTTATTGTCTCCAGCCCATGGCGCAACTCTAAGTTGTTGAGCAGCCTATGATACTGTGGATGCATTCTATGCTCCTTTCAACAGGAGATACATTCTCGGTATAGCTGTTGTTGAGTGGACGTGATAGATGAGTGATATCTTTGTTGACTTATCCCCAAAGTATCTGCTGTTCAAATCTCGGCCATTGCATGTGGAAGTTGTGAGAGAAGAAGTCTCATGTCTGTGGTCCAGATTCAACGCAAAACTGATCACGATAGCCGCAGTCACGTCAAACTACCGTACGAGCTTGCTTCCTTATTTTGGCTCTAAGAGATGCCCTTGTGGATCATTGACAGAATATCCGACTTACGTCTCCAAGTTCCCGAGTTCGATCTTGGCTGAGGTAGCCGCTCTCTGAAGAGTGCTCAAAGATCTTGGTCATTGTTGTTGGTTTTTCAAAGATCTCGGGTGGTGCACTCATTGTCACCCGTCAAAATAAAATCAAAACAGGCATTGGAAACGTCCAGTAGAATTCCATTTTCGTTGATAGACAGCAGCACAATCGAAAAGTCGAAATTGGTACACAGTCCGCCTAGGAAGGAAGCACTTCATGAGGTCTATAATTCATCAGCTGAGGTAATATTATTATTATTATTATTAAAGTGAAAATACTACTACTACTACTACTACTACTACTACTACTACTACTACTAATAATAATAATAATAATAATAACAATAATAAGACATCTCTTATGCACAATTTTGAAGAGTTTAATTTAATCCTGCAGCACTGCAGCAAATCCATTTCCTCCATACTTCTCAATGCATAACAAATGTCAGCAGAGGGTTTCCATAGACTAGAGTTCACAAGGTAAATGATCAAAGTTCCTAGTCTGTAAAATAAAACAGCATAAGCAAGACTGGAAACACAATATGAAGCCATGCAAATGACATTATTGTGACGTTCTGATTCGATCCCTCTAGGTGATACGTTTATATGTTGGTGGTATCTGACATTTCCGTACCTAACGCGCGCTGGTGAGCTCAGTCACAGACGAGAATGTGTCACACTGGGTTCATTGGATACGTGTGTCACACACTTTTGAGCACTTATTCAAAAAAAAAATGTAGAAATTAGAATTTGTCAGTTCAAGTTCCTATACAGATTAAAAAAAAAAGGCACACCGAGCTCGATAGCTGCGGTCGCTTACGTGCGGCCAGTATCCAGTATTCGGGAGATAGTAGGTTCGAACCCCACTGTCGGCAGCTCTGAAGATGATTTTCCGTGGTTTCCCATTTTCACACCAGGCAAATGCTGGGGCTGTACCTTAATTAAGGCCACGGCCGCTTCCTTCCTACTCCCAGCCCTTTCCTGTCCCATCGTCGCCATAAGACCTATCTGTGTGACATAAAGCAAACCAAACCAAACCCCATGGCACTACAGCCCCTGAAGGGCCTTGGCCTACCAAGCGACCGCTGTTCAGCCCGAAGGCCTGCAGATTGCGAGGTGTCGTGAGGTCAGGACGACGAATCCCCTCGGACGTTATTCTTGGCTTTCTAAACCGGGGCCGCTATCTCACCGTCAGATAGCTCCTCAATTCTAATCACGTAGGCTGACTGGACCTCGAACCAGCCCTCAGGTACAGGTAAAAATCCCTGACCTGGCCGGGAATCGAACCCTGGGCCTCCGGGTGAGAGGCAGGCACGCTACCCCTACACCACGAGGCTGGCTTGACATAAAGCAACTAGCAAAAAAAAAAAAAGGCACAACGCGTTATTCCTCATGTCGTCATTTGAACATTGCATTTCGTTGGTCACAGTATATTGATTAAAACCAAACGTTCGAAGGAAAGGCGTGAAAGGTGCAGACTACCTGAGACCAAAAATGACCTAGTACAAGTGTCCTGGTAAGATCATCCTTGATCAGTTGCCTGCAATTGTGAACTTTGAAAACTAAAAATGATTCGGTACACACCAATAGTCATGACCACCTCGATCTGTAAGAAGATAAGACCAATATTACTACCTTGAGTGGTGTTTATTTGTCTTGTCATGTATAGCCTCCAAAGTTCTACTCACTGGTCCATCATGATATCTCAGCAACCACCAAATCAGTGAGAGCGATATATGGTACTGACGTTCGTCTTAGGCCATAAGTAAATAGTATAAGAAATCTTTGTGAAAAATTCAATCCCTTTGAGGTAAAAACAAGAGCAATGTTCCGGAGCGATATGTCACGTGCTGCTACGACAGTTAACCTCTGTCCCGTTTGGAAGCGTTGGTAAGTCTCAGACTGCTATAGTAGTCCATTTGTTATTCCGCCTTATGGCGTGTAAAGTAATTAACTCCAAAGGGAGCGAAATCTTGGGCAGCTCCACTTGCTTCTCTGGACATTTTAAGAACCCAGGGACCGAATAAGTGTCCGTGGTGTTAGGATCGCGCAACTGTAAGCTAGCATTCGGAAGATAGTCGGTTCGAACCTAACTGTCGGTAGCCCTGAAGAAAATCTCCCATGGTTTCCCACTTTCACACCAGGCTGTACCTTAATTAAGGCCACGGCCGCTTCCTTCCCACTCCTTGCACTTTCATATCCCATCGCCTCGCCGCAAGACCTATCTGTGTCGGTGCGAAATAAAGCACATTGCAAAAAAACAAAAAAAAAGGAACCGAGGAAGATTTATTTCCATGAATTTTCTAATACGTAAAAGAAAAATAAAGCTCTTATTAAAACAGATCTCCATGGGAAGAATGAATGAAAATCCACAGCCTTTTTCCAGTCATTCGACCGGGTCAGGTAATGGAATGAATGAAGCCCGCATCTAGCGGCGAGGATAGGAATTGTGCCGGCTGCCGAAGCCTGTCGCACTCCTTTGGGGCAATGATTAATGAATGACAGATGAAATGAAATGTTATTGGAGAGTGTTGCTGGAATGAAATATGATGGGGAAAACCGGAGTACCCGGAGAAAATCCTGTCGCGCCTCCGCTTTCTCTCGCACAATTCTCACATGGTGTGAACGGGGTTTGAACCACAGAACCCAGCGGTGAGAAGCCGGCGCGCTGCCGCCGAGCCACGGGGGCTCTTGAAGAATGAATAATTCCGCGAATATTACATCTTATGTTTTATCAAGAAGATTTCCTTCCATTCTTTTTTCTTATGTGCAAAAGGAATATGAAGTATTTACAACTGAAATTCTTCTCGCGATATGGGCTAATGATGCTAATATATGTTATAATCTTCTATTTTTATACATTTCTTCTCTCTATTTTTTTACAAGTTGCTTTAAGTCGCAGAGACACAGATAGGTCTTACGGCGACAGTGGGGCAGGAAGAGGCTAGGAGTGGGAAGGAAGCGGCCTTTGCCTTAATTAAAGTACAGCCCCAGCATTTGCCTGATGTGAAAATGAGAAACCAAGGGAAACCATCTTCAGGGCTGCCGACAGTGGGGTTCGAACACACTATCTCCCGAATACTGGATACTGGCCGCACTTAAGCGACTGCAGCTATCGAGCTCGGTTTTCCTCTTTTTTTTCTTACTCGCAGACGTAATGTTTTTATTAACGTTTCAAGTTTGCACTCTCTTTGCGATGAATGGGTAATTCCACTAATATCGTATATTATAATCTTCTGTTTGTGTAACACATAGTGTTTTCGGAACAATAAAACTCAGTATTTTGTGACTGAAGAAATGAGTGTTCCAATTAAGAGATAAGAAACGGTATTACATTCATCACATATATATTTTAGAATCAAATGAAATGATATATTAAATTATCTAACTGAGAATGAATTTTAATTTTCACTAATAGTATCAGTGTTGTTAGTATTCTGAATCTTAGAGTTAGCATCCTGGGTAACCATGGGAGATGTGCTGCTCCCTTAGGTATCCGATGTCCAGCCTGACCATGAGCAAGAGAGAAGCCCTGCAGAGAACAGGTTTTGGTTTATAATGGCTCTAACTTTACATCAAAGCTCTGGCAAGCCACGGTATGTACTGCATCATGAATAAGGAACAAAATGAAGCCGTGTTTTGCCTTCCGGTCTGTGCGCACTATCGCGAGATAGGAATTCCGTGTACACTACTGCTTATGAGATGATGAAATAAGAACAAGCTCTCATACAGAATATTGTTCTTTACAATACATAGAAAAAAAAAAACGCCTGAGCTTTGCATGAATATCCTTTCCAGTTTCAACAAGTTCAAATAATTTCTTTTCATTCTTTATAACAAACAGTGAATTTCACTTTCTCTTAAAGTAAATCTAGAAATAAAAAAGGTGTATTTAAATTAAATGCAAAACACCCTTATGTCATTTTCCTGATGAAATTAACATTTTGGGGAGTAAAACAATAAAAATAAAGCTAATCAAGGCTGCTTCTTCTTCTTTTTCTACCGCTTGTCCCACACCTGTGGGATCGCAGTTGCGAACTGTGTCGAACATGTGTATTTGGCCCTTTTACGGCTGGATATCCTTCCTGACGCCAACCCTGTATGGAGGGATGTAATCACTATTGCGTGTTTCTGTGGTGGTTTTTAGTTTAGTGTTTTGTGTGAATATGAAGAGAGAAGTGTTGGGACAAGCCCAAACACCCAGTCCCCGGGCCAGAAGAATTAATCAGATGCAATGCAAACCCCCGACCCGGCCGGAAATTGAACCCAGGACCTCTGAACCGAAGGCCACAACGCTGACCATTCAGCCAATGAGTCGGACCTAATCAAGGCTTCTAATGTACTTGATATATGATTAAGGTCTCGGCCCCCATTGCGAAACTGAATCCCATGCAGTCAATTGGTATTTAAGAAAACTCCCGTGTGACAGTGCCATTCAGATGGTACAACGTTAACGTGTCTCCTACCTACATGTAGACCCTAGGTTTGATTCCAGGTCAGTACAGTGATTTTGATATCAGAATGTAGGCTGGATCGAAGTTCACTCAGCCTCGTGCGTTCGTCTAAAAAGGTATCTGATGTGAAAAGTGGCGGGCCTTATTTTGAAAGCTAAATAATAACGCTATGGGTTTCGTTAAGCTGACCAAATGACACACCAATATCTTTATTCCGTCTGGCTAGACAGCAGTCGTTTTATCAGATCATGGCCAGTTATTTGCAAAAGAATTGTTTGTCCTTATTAATAATGATGTGTGGCCTTGTGTAGGTCTTGCCGAGTGATACCAGAAAAAATACAATTTTGAAAATTCAAAGTTTTCGTAATTTTTAACTTATTTTGATGCATCATAGTAAAATATTAATAGAGAATTTTCATAATATTTAAAACTAATTGGTTCACAATTCATGGAAATATATCTTGTCCCCGTACATGTATTTTGAACTAGGACCAGTCCAACTGGAAGTATGTGAGGGAGAGTGCCTTCGGTCGCGTGGTGAAGCTACCTCTTATTGTTCCGTCGTCGAGGGTTTTACCGAAAGGTCCTGAGGTTCATTTCATTCGCATTTCATTCTGCATTAGTGCCTTTTCCATTCAGTATTTCACAAGTTTTGTGTCGGTTCAGTAGGGTTCAATTTTAACTCCAACGTGCCGAAAGTTCGTAAAAAAAACAAAGCACTTCTGCAGAGTTAAAACAGTTTGTTTCCGGGTCTGAGAAAGCTAATTTTTTTCAACTGACGATAGTATTCTCTACTGCAAAATGTGTAACGTGAAAGTTACGACGGAGAAAAAAAAAGATTTACAATCGAACAACACGTAAACAACATGTAAATACAGACAAACACAAGCAAAGCCATTGAAGCGCAGGACAAAGGAGCAACACATGCTTCCTGGACCATTGCAGTAGTGCGAATGCTGTCAAAGCCAGTAATCTCCGTACATGCCTTGAACTCAGTATTTCTGCCAGGTATCATCAACTCCTTGGGCAACGTGGTTGCTCGATGTCAAATAAAATAGACTAACTCAGAAGTCGGTTTAAAGTTAACTTATTTGTGCGGAAGATGAAGTTAGTTTCATAAAATAGAAACAGTTTTTAATAAGAGTGGTGTGTTTAACACACTACGCAAGATTGCTGATGTTCTATCAGGAAAGAAGTACTCTCGTAATGGTGTGGAAGAAGAACTGGAACCTGCCAAAGTCTACTGCTTCAGTTATAGACACGTGTCTTCAGTCAATGTTGAAAGGAGTTCGTCAATACATAACAATTGGTTAGGCTCTCGTTTGCAGTGCGCAGGTTTGCATGGACGAATCCTTACACAGAGTGTTGATACTTGTGAGTCAGGACAGTCAGGCCAGTCCTTCACATCTGAACATTTAAGAAAGTTGTTCATAACTTACTGCAGTGCTGAACTGAGTGAAGAATAATTGGTTGCGTTCTGTACCATGATCAAGATTAATGTAATTTTGAGGTATAATTTAATTTCTTTTTAGGGCATTTTAAACTGATTATCAATTCATGAAATCACCCTTTTAAGGTTATTCTTATAAATAAGTTAATTAAACAAATCTAAGCTAATAATAATAATAATAATAATAATAATAATAATAATAATAATAATAATAATAATAATAATTCCTAAATGTTCCGTGTGAATTTCCTTCTCAGCTAACTTCGTTTTATGAAATAGTTGATAGCAACTCGAGGTGAATTTAAGTATTGACTATTTCCCTCAAGTTGGGGAATTAAGATCCTCGAGTGTGACGTTGTAGGAAAGGAATTCCAGTGTATTATTTCTTGATAAGTTTGATCAGAGTAGTGTTCTACCGGTTAATTATGTCAAGAAGTTTATTAAACTTCTGCATACTTCATGTCTACTCAAAACTAATCTATGAAAGAGGAAAGGGAGAATGGAATAGAGTATGCTCTTCATATATCTTAGGAATTCCACTCAATTTGGTCCTCAGCAATCTACAAAACATGGAGAATAAGCATTAGAAAGTAGTATATATTTTATAGCTATTTTACAGCCTAGAGAACTCAGTGAAACTAACCTCAAATCGAAGAACGGCTGAGAGATATACTTGCTCTTTATACTGAGTTTTATCCATGAACAATGTTTTCCAACAGTTGGTTAGGCTCTCGTTTCCAGTGCGCAGGTTTGCATGGACGAATCCTTACACAGAGAGTTGATACTTGTGAGTCAGAAAGGTCAACATAACAAAAAAAAAAAAAAAAAATGAAATACACATGTTAATATATCTTTGTCCCTAAACCCTTTAGAGCTAGCTTACATCGTTTTTCTTTTTTTGTTTTTTCTTTTTTTGCTTTACGTCGCACCGACACAGATAGACTATGTCTTATGGCGACGATGGGATAGGAAATTCCTAGGAAGTGGAAGGAAGCGGCCGTGGCCTTAATTAAGGTACAGCCCCAGCATTTGCCTGGTGTGAAAATGGGAACCACGGAAAACCATCTTCAGGGCTGCCGACGGTGGGGCTCGAACCCACTATCTTCCGATTACTGGATACTGGCCGCACTTAAGCGACTGCAGCTATCGAGCTTGGTTCACATCGTTATTTACAAAATGAGCTTTTATAGATTAAGTTTTATGTATGTTTAAAAATAGAAGGTAATCAAGGACGTGGATGTCCGACTCGTTGGCTGAATGGTCAGCGTACTGGCCTTCGCTTCAGAGGGTCCCGCGTTCGATTCCCGATCGGGTCGGGAATTTTAATCGCTTCTTATTAATTCTTCTGGCTCGGGGACTGGGTGTATGTGTCCGTCCCAACACTCTCCTCATCATACCCACACAACATACCATACTACCAACCACCACAGAAACACGCAATAGTGATTACATCCCTCCATATAGGGTTGGCGTCAGGAAGGGCATCCGTCCGTTATGTAAAACAGGGCCAAATCCACATGTGCGACGCAGTTCGCACCCGCGACTCCACAGTTGTGGGAGAAATGCGGTAGCAAAATAATAAGAAGAAGAATCAAGGACGTGGATGGAAATGATTATCCTGGACGCAGAACCTCTGACAGTGTTTCGATATCCACGACACAGCAACTATGATGCGAGGAAACTAAAATAGTAAATCTTATTGACGGAGCAAATTGTCCATGCGGTTAAGGGCACGCAGCTGTGAGATTGCATTCGGGAGATAGTGGTTTCCATCCCCACTGTCGACAGCTCTGAAGATGGTTTTTCATGGCTTCCGATTTTCTTACCAGGCAAGTGCTGGGGCTGTACCTTATTAAGACCACGCCCCCTTCCTTCTCACTTCTAGCCCTTTCCTATCCCATCGTCGCCATAAGACCTATCTGTGTCGGTATGACGTAAAGCGAATTTATTGAAACATTTGTATAATATATTTTGTTACTAGAGAGGGAAAATCCACAAGGGATAGCAGCCCTAGAATAATGTGTACCGTACGGTAACAGCATCAAATTGGTAGTACAGTACTTATGCCATTGCAATTTTCACATTATTTTTCTTAGAATAAAATGAACTTACATATTTTTTCAATATTGAAATTCCCCTGTGTACAGCTATCCCCGACGAGGAATACTGTTCTTTTTCTTTGCGTATACTATATAAATGGTGATTTACCGCTGGCAATGAATTACGTAAAATATACAAAGGAATATCTTCTAGAAACGAAACACGAATACCAAAACGAAGCAAGAAATTAACTGAAAATTTTGTGACAGTCTCGCGCACCGAAGAGCAACCCAATCACCTCCCAGGACCTGGCGTGCGTGTGATACTTTTCTTCTAAGTACTGAAAACTGGGTTCAAAGTATCTCTTCCTATGAGAATAAACTTCTTTGGCATGGGAATTGTTATTCTGGAACCTTATTGTTTGATCAATAACAACTCTTCCTATCAGTCGCGACAGTGTCTGAACGTTTACAGGATCCATCGTTGGAGATACAGTGCACTTCTTCAAAGACGTTAGAGACTGTCCTAAATCGGATAAGAGTTTAGAAAGAAAATAATCTCTAGTAGTAAACTTCTCTAGAGCATTTCACAATATTCCTGGGAGATTCTAGATGCCGGATTTTTAGGCAGTAATAGGTTAGAATGCAAACTGACTTGGTTATTAGAAAGTCTTCTAGCCCAGTCTTGTATAATGTGGCGACGGTAACATAAATCCTAGCGGTTCCGATATGCCGAACCCCTATGTTTATGCAAAACTCATAGCAAGTTTGTGCAGGCTAGAGTATAGTTGCTACTTGCTTCAGTAAATTTGCATTCTAACCTATGTCCGGCTCCTTGGCTGAATGATCAGCATAGTGTTCTTCGGTTCAGAGGGTCCCGAGTTCGATTCCTAGCCGGCTCGGAAATTTTAACCTTAACTTACCTTCATTTTAACTTGCCTCGGGGACTCGGTATTCGTACTGTCCCCAACATCCCTGCAACTCACACAAAACACTATCCTTCAAACAATAACACAGTTTCATATAAACGGCAGATGCCGCCCACCCTCAATGCAGGGTTTACCTTACATGAGCTGCACCAGGCTAGAAATAGCCACACAAAATCATTATTATTAATGCGTTATTTAAAGCGTTATGTCCATCTGTGAAGCGCGATAGAAATTACTTAGCTGATGTTGATTTTTTTTTTCTTCTCCCAAAATCTCTTCATCTGGGCACGGAATATTTTCCTCCGTTCTTCACTCCACGATTTTTAGTCCTGGTATTTATTTTCTCAGCAAAAATGATGGTTGTTGACTGCTTTTTTTGAACTGGAGGTCGATCTTGAATAATTTCCTGTGGGATGCCAATTTCCTGAAGGTCGATTCCGATTTCACTTAGCCAGTTGTTCTTGACTTTCATTGAGACAGAAAGGTTGAGAATCCTTTTGTTGAGCCTGTCATTGTTAATTCTGAGAATGTGGCCATATAACTTAATCGCCTTTCCCTGATGGTGTTGGCGATGTTTTCAGTATGCTCATAAAGCTATTCCGTTTAACTCTCCTATTTCTCTATATTTAATAAGTGATCTGCATCCACTGATCAAGATTTCCGAGGCGTATAGTGCTTCAGGTTTGATAACTGAAGTGTAACATCTTAATTTTGCGTTCCTGTGCATGATTTTTTGTTATATCTATTCCAGGTGAGTCTATAGGCCTTCTGTATTATTGAGGTCCTCTCCTTATTTACTTCACGATTCATGCCTGTTGGATTATTATTATTATTATTATTATTAGCGAATTGGCCACTTAGGATCTCGCTACAATATCATTTTATCTTTGAAGTTTCCTCTTCCTCCAGTACTCCTTTAAGTTATATGGGCGCTATGCCGTTTCTTCTGTTCATCCGACCAGGCTCTTCCCGTTTTTGCAGTTCTTTCGACTTGAATCCCTTCCAAATTTTGAATCATGATCCGAAATGTTTCCCTGTCTAACATCTAAACTTACTGGATGTTGGACTTCTCTAGATCTTTACGAACTTCCTTAATCCATGCCGTCGTTGTCTTCATGTTCCACAGGTAGTGAATACATTTTTGGTTAGCCTGTTTTCTTTCATTTTGTACAAATGTCCAAGAAATGATAGGTAACCTCTTTTTCATGGTCTCTGAAATTTTCTACATTTTTGTGTAGACTTCATTGTTGTTCCAAAGTTTGAAACCGGTTTCAGCCTGGATTAGGCCCGCTCTTTTCCGTAGTATTTTTCTTTCTAGATTCTCCAGCTTCTCCAACTTGTAATTCGTCGAAAGGCATTCACTGGCAATCAGGAATTCTGTACTTACTACAGTTTTGTATTACCTTGTTTTCGCATATTAATAATAATAATAATAATAATAATAATAATAATAATAATAATATAACTACCTAAAATTCCGGGCACTAGAGATTACATTTTAGTAATTGCGGAATAGCTCTAGGAGTTTATATTGCCATCAAAATGTCGCTAAGTGGAATTTTCGAGTAGTTAACGTTATTTTGTAGGAGTTTAATTCTTTTAGGAGTTTATTAAACTTGGACTTTCTCTACGCGTTCTGCAGTAGAGACGAGTTCCACAACACAGGAGTATGACGTCACTGGGTACTATGCTGGGCGTGCTATACACGTTCAAAGGGAAACATGAACGTTAATCACAGATCTTCCTGTGGAGTGTGTGCAAAATCTCTCATACGAGGCTTTAATAACAGCGAAATGTGATTTGAATTTAATCTCGGTAAGTTGGTCTTGTTGATATCAATGCAGTAGATATCGCCCGGACCGTACAAAACCATTCGCCCGTAATTCTTTTTATTTTGTTCCCTTCATCTACCTCGGTCTTTATCTCCCTCCCTTTCTCCCTCTTGAAATAACACCGGAATTTCCGCAAGCATGGAGAAGAGTAATTCAAGACTAGAATAGAGAAGGATAAAAACTAGCTAAAACATCCCGGGACTTTCCCTTCCATTGTAATAAGAGGAAATGGTGAGTGTGGTAAACAGAGAGGGGAATGAGGTGGGTGGCGGAGGGGTCAAATGAAAATCTACTTTGAGGAGTGCTAAACCGACCACTGCGAACTGCTTTTAATTCATCCATTCAGTAGAGCGAGGCTAGAGTAATCGCGTCCTGTATCTCTAATGCAATATCTAGCGAGGAGTGAGGAAACTCACCGCCTTCTAATGTTTATGAGAATACTTACAGGACCATTCTCATTGATGATTCTCGACATTAACGTCGTGATGTAACACTCGTCTGTTGAGAGAAAAAATAAAATGTTCTTTCTAGAGGGCTGTGATCGCTGAGTGGCATCGTAAATGGCTTCTAACCAAGACGGCCATTGTTCGACTCCCGATCAGTGCATGTGGGATAATATCTTGTGGTACACATTGTTTACAATGCACTATGACTTCTGGTATCGACTAGAACAAGTTTCTTAGTTATTTGTTTGATATTCGGTTTGTAAATAATAATAATAATAATAATAATAATAATAATAATAATAATAATAATAATAGAGCGAGTTGGCTGCGCGGTTTGGATAACGTAGTTGTGAGCTTGCATTCGAGAGATAGTGGGTTCGAATATCACTATTGGCAGCCCTGGAAGTGATTTTCCGTTGTTTTGTCACACTAGGCTGTACCTTATTTAAGGCCATGGTTACTTCCTTCATAGTCCTGCCTCATCGTCACCATAAAACCTGTTTATGTCTGTGCGACATAAAACAATAGAAAAAATAAAAATGAACTCCAATAATATTATTGGTTTTACATCGCAGGAACTAATTTTAAGGTTTTTGGAGACGCGGTGGTGCCGGTATTTTCTTTAATTTGCCGGTAAATCTACCTATTTACTTACTTACCTACCTACCTACCGGCCTAAGTCCACATTCGTAGCGTAACAGCGCTATTAGGCCGCTATTAGCCGAGGGCGACTAGTGGCGCAACTTGTTAATAATTGCTCAATTTACATCGGAAAAAGGGGGGGGGGGGTGATTGTCACTAGAGAGAGAAAGAGAGAGAGAGAGAGAGAGAGAGAGAATGGTGTCCTATGATGACCTTCTTTTCCTTGCTCTTCTATTAAAAAATGAAAAGCCTATGGGTTAGAAGAATGCGAAAACATCCTATGTCTGTTTCTCGACTGACTGCAGGATTATATTATACATTGGTTAACGATCTAACAACAGTAAATTTTTCAGTTGTCGCATGTCGAAATCGTCATTTTACTGATTGATAGGCTACATAAAATAACGTATAACAGGAAACGACATAAGACTAAACGAGCGTTCCCCAGCGGAAGAAAAATTGGTCCCCACACTGAAGTAACAGTCGTTACTTCTTTTCTCACAATAAATATTTTACAATTATCCGCAATTTTTAAAAATATTGTTCTTAGAATCAATCACAAATTATTGTAGTTAATCATTAGTAACTGACTCATTAACTCCCTTGATGAAGTTGACGTCAGGAAGGGCACCCGGTCGTAAAATCTAGCTGCGAAGATTCATCTCACTTCATACCCAACCCGTAGAGAAACGGGACAAGGAATGGACATACGTACTATATGTAGGCCTGCATACATACATACATACATGCATAAATACATATATATATAAATATATATATTAGTTATTGATGGCGTCATAGTTGTTGCGCGCTAACTAATTCTTCCTAACGAAATATATTTAAAATAATTTTAATTAGGAAAAACATTAATGTTATTTAATATAACATTATTTATGTAAAATAGTTACTTTGCGATGAAAATAATTTTAGTAACTAGTAATACTAGTAACTAGTAGTAAATAAAGTAGGTGAAAACAAGCAACTTATGTTTATTGTACAACTTCAATTAATGTTAAGTATTCTCTCTTACGCACTTCCGGATGTGCACATGACCCTGAGATTCACTCAGCCTACAGCAAAAATGAGTACCAGGTTAATTCCTGCGGGAAAAAGGGGCCGGGCCTAGAGCTAACCACTCTACCCCATCAAGTGGCGAGGTTTACGACTAGTGGAAGCCTTTACCTTCCATCTCTCCAAGAGCCTGCATGGCCTGTGCACAGATGACTTTGCTTTTTGTTTTTATTCTCTCTTATGAAATAATGAAAAATAATCTTGTGTCAATAATATTTAAGACTTTTCAAAATAAAATTTCAGGTGTACAAAATGTTATTTGGCTCTTCAGTTTACCCAATCCATCTGAGCTATAATTCACTAATATAGCAAGACAAAGAAAGAATGGTACAAATTTAAATGATATAGAATTTTTATTGTTACACATTTCTACATTGAATAGGAGGCTGCAAATGTATATAAATTACCTAGAATACTCTTCTTGCCCCGGGTTTATCTTCGAATTCTGGGATAAACTTCTTTCAAATGCTCCTCCAAGAATTCAGTTTTTTCTACTGTTTCTACGTAAGTTTCATTGCTGGAATCTCAAATGGCCAGTTTTCTTTCAAATTCGAAATTCAAATTCAAAAATTAATTCTTCAGTATTTATTCGACTTTCTTTCTTTTATCTTTACAAGCTGCTTTACGTCGCACCGGCACAGATAGGTCTTATGGCGACGATGGGATAGGCAAAGTCTAGGCGTGGGAGGGAAGCGACAGTGACCTCAGTTAAGGTACAGCCCCAGCATTTGCCTGGTGTGGAAATGGTAAACCACATAAAAGCATCTTCAGGGCTGCCGACAGTGGGGTCGAAACCACTATCTCCCGAATGCAAACGGTTAGCTATGTGATTCAAACCGCACAGCCACTTACTCGATCAGTATTATTCGAATTTCAAATAGTTTTGTTATCTCCATTATTGTTGTGTTAGTTTATTTGATGTTTCCATATTCATTAAAAGAACTGTCACAATATGGCAATACACATGAACGAGAAACATATACACTCTGCCACCAACAAGCTAATGAGATATGGGGGTGGAGAGAACAATCTCGAGTGATGTTCCGTATGCGCGCGCAGGTACATCGGGCCACTAGTCGCCCACGGCTAATAGGTTACATGTACTGCAATGCTCCGTCACGCATTTGAGTAACTACGAGTAGCCAGCGCAGTTGCCGGTTCAAATGACGGCCGGCGACTAGTTGCTCAATTGCGCCCCTACTCGCCCGCGGCTAAAAGGTCCCATTTGATCCAGTGGTCTGTGACTCGCCAAAGCAACTAGTTGCGCCCACGGCTAATAGCGGCCTTAGTTGACTTCCATGGGGCCCGCGTTCGATTCCTGGAACTACGAGAGGGCTGGTATGCTGTGAAAATTGTACACGCATGCACATGAATGGTGTCGCAATAGAAACAACACTGCCGCATTTCAGTATTGAAAAGGAGGGGGAGTGAACGGGTAGTGCTGAAGGCACGGCGCGTGTATTGCTATGCATCCACCACCGTGCCCAATTCAATCACAACAGTCTTGGAGCGGGTTGTCTACCTGAAGCGATGCGTTAAGCGAGGAGGAGGGGGAACGCCATGCTTTGTTTACAATATATCGGGACACAATTTCTGTGCACGCATGTACATCCATCTCAATTCCATTGAGGGTTTGTCTGAAAATAGCTGCACCACCTCGGGACGAGTACACGAGTTTACTTACCGGACAGACCAGGATTCAACCTGCCAACTTGGGCTCAGAAAGGCAGCGTTTTAACCATCTCAGCAATTCAGCCCGATGATCTTTGGTCTAAGGGATGAGTGAACATGCCTGTCCGTGTGATAACTGATGGCTTGTAGGATCGGTTAGTTGCCAGACTTCAGTAGACTTACCAGAAATATATGTAATAGTTCCTTCTGGCTCAGTGAGGACAGCAACAAGGAATCAGGCTTCCTACTGCTAAATTTTTGTAGTATGATTATGCAGAGGCATTCGAGACGTCTATGACTGCTGATAATGGAATTGTTTAAGGTCTAAGGTGCCCTCGGGCTGAGGACTCAACAATTAAAACAAACAAAAAAGGGAAGTTAGTGTTTATGTGACTCTTCTTATCGTGATCATAACCACGGGAGCTTCAGTGTTAGTGGAATCGTAAACCAAAGTAGCACGACTTTTCATTCAAAGAACCCTACGTGCATTGGCAGGAATTTGAACTTCGGCGGCCTTGGTGAGATACCAGAGATTATGCCACTCGTCTATCACGCCTCTCACGCCAAGTTCCGGCTCAGTGAAAAAGCGAACTACCTCACTCCTCACCGTACCGAGTGCACCTCATTACCGCGTCGTCATCGGTCCTTGTAGTTTCCTTATAACCTCCTTTGGTGGCCATGTGCGAAGATGCAATCAACCTCTAGGTTGCTCTCTTATCAAGTAAGAATTATAGCAGTTTTGCTGCTGTGAATGAGGTTGTAAAGTCCATGTGATAGTGGTTTATATCAAGAGAGTCCTGCCTGCTGTCATTTCTTGATGGATACAGTACTTTTGCATCCATCTCTTGGCACAGACCAGAGTAAGGTGTAGCTTCCACCGAAGTCCCAGTCAACATCCATGGCTGTGACAATATGGAAGTTGCTGGGGTATGGGTAGTGCTGAGTAATGACATTCAGAGCATGACTAGTGCATCTGAGTGTTATGAAAGGTGCTGCAATAGTACTTTCTGACCCAGTGAGGAAAGCAATGGCAAACTACCTCACACCTCATCTTGCCTAGTACGCCTCATTTTGGTGCTGCCATTGGTTTTTGGGGTTTCCTTATAACCGCATAACCTTTGGTGGTGCTATTTGAGGATCCAACCAGCCTCTGGGCTGATGACCTAACAGACAGACATCAAGAGAGTCAGAGAGTTTACAACTCCCGGTCGAAGACCTGAATGAGCCAAAGGGCCTTCCTCTTGAACAGAAAAATTGCGATAGTTCGGAAGATGATAATTGTGCTATCCATTTACCGTCTGTTGACAGTATTTAATCACGTCTGTAGATGGCGCGGTATTTGGCATACAATATTATACACACTGTTACAGCCTCGGGAAATGCATAGGCAGTTTCGCTGCCAGCGGCGTGACATATCGCGAAGTTAATTATTTGTTATACTGTAAATTGATCGCGTTCGTCCGGACGTGGAATTGATGTCATAAATACAGGATGTCTAAATTAATTCATCATAAATATCTGTGAGAACGTGACGTACCCTGGAGGTGAACCATTCTGTGGCTACCTACTGGTCATATACTATTCTGATGACACGTGCCATCCGTATTTAAGTTGTGAGAGCACAACAATTGTGACATCTAACACGAGATTTCACTTTTCGCTGTGAGCTTCTCTTATCTGAAATCAGGTGTGAGGCAGTGTCTCAACATATACCGTAACAATTTACTTGTACGTAACTACTTTGGCCATTACTAACCACAGTTGATAAAGGAAACAAATAAATACCATCCGCTATGCAGATGACATCGTGACCCTTGCTGACAATTTACAAGACTTTCAATTCCTTTTCAAAAATAGTAGCGAGGTAAGTAAAGAGCCTGGTCTTAAAATAAACATTCATAAAACAAAGTTTATGTTAATCGGAGACAAGAACATTACCAGCGCTGTTGCCAACTTTGACAGAAAGGTGTCACATTTTAAACAGTGTACTTACGATGCTTGATAAAACAAGAATGTGATCCATATAAAAAAATCAAAACCACAATCCGCATTGCGAGAAGCGTGTTTCTGATATTGAAACATATTTTATGCCATCGTGACCTCCGTCCGAGCGAATTGGCCGTGTTGTTAAGGTCGTGTAGCTGTCAACTTGCATTCGGGAGATAGTGGGTTCGAGCGCCACTGTCAGCAGCCCTGAAGATGATTATCCTTGGTTTTCCATTTTCACACCAGGCTGTACCTTAATTAAGGCCACGGCCGCTTCCTTCCCACTCCTAGCCCTTTCCTACTCCACCATAAGACCTATCTGTCTCGGAGCAACTTATATCAAATTGAAAAAAAAAAGGTGACCTCCGATTCGAAATTCGTTGAATTGTTGTGAAGTGTTCTGTGCTACCAGTGTGCTGCTTTACAGTGTCGAAGGATGTACACTAAAAGCTTCGTCAGTGAACCGAGTGCATGTCTTTGAAATGTGGATGTATCGCAGATTGTTGAAGATTCCATGGCCAGACCACGTCACAAAAGAGGAGGTACTCCATCATGCCAGGAAATCATGTGAACTTTTAATCTTCGCAAAACGCAGAAAAGTAGCCTATAATCGAGCACATCTTCAGAAATGACAAAAATATAGCCAGATACAACTGATCATAAAAAGGCAAGGGAGAAAGGAAACGCGGACGTGGACCGAGAAATCGTTGAATCTCCGACAGTGCATCGACAGTTACAATACGGTAACTCTGATACGGGAAACAAAAGAGGAAGAACTCCATGATAGTCGCCAACCTTCTGTGAGGAGGTGGCACAGAAGAAGCGTAATAATAAAAATGATAATAATAATAATAATAATAATAATAATAATAATAATAATAATAATAATAATGTTACATTGTTATTGTAAATAATTTACTGTTGATACTTAATATTGTTGTTTATACCAATTGTTATCTTTTATACTTATTTAAACTTGTTATTCTTATTAGTGTAAAATGGCCCTTCTTAAGCTGTATCTAATAATTAAATAAATAAATAAATTAAAAATAAATAAAGAAGAAGAGACTGACACACAGTATCGATCACAACTCTATTCAACCTAGACTGATGCAAACAAACAAACAAACAAACAAACAAACAAACAAACAAACACACAAACAAACAACCAAACAAACAAGCAAACGAATGAACAAAGAAGTATGCTGCTAACTGTAAGTAACCAAGTAAGCGAGCAAAAAAAGAGGTTATATACCTAGCAAGTTGGCTGAGTGATACGATTCACGTAGTTGTAAGTTTCTAATCGAAAGATGTTGAGTGCGAAGTACGAAAATATGCTTAAAAACTTCTTTTTTTTAAAGTAGGGAGGATGCACATCGAAATCTCCAGAAGAATAATACCTCTTCTAAGGATCTGTCTAAGCCATGATCTGCTGCCAGCTGTACAAAAGTTAAAACATTCTGTCGGACTGTATTGCTCAGACGGTAGAGTTCTGGTTTCATGAGCTCAAGGTGGTGGATTCAATCCGGTGATATCTGGAAGTGTTCAGATACTTTAGCACCGTGATGGTAGATTTACGAGTGCGTAAACGAACTTCTGAGGGACAAAATTTCGACACATCGACGTCTCCGAAAACCATAAATGTAGAGCACAACAGTTGTTGATTATTATTATTATTATTATTATTATTATTATTATTATTATTATTATTATTATTATTATTATTTTACTTTTGACCTGTTCTCAACAGCACCGTTGCGTATAGTTTTCACTGTAGTGTATTTTTGAATTAAGGAATAGCGACAAAAATATACTAAAATTAACTCTCTTCTTAAGACTAAGGTTAGTAGTCACATGCTGCTCCAATATTCTTTTTTTTCTTCTTCTTCTTCTCCTTAAATAAAGCGAACATGACTGATTACTATTATGTCATATGTCACTAAAAGGACAAATTGCTGTCGACTATAAATCGTTCAGAAGTAACTGCTGTATAAAGAGGAAACCACATCCACACTTACCGAGCGCATCTTTGCCTGTAGTCATGTTAAAAAGAGTGTATTTCTCCTCCGGCACGTATTTTATATCGGAGAGGAAACTACGCCTAGTATTCTTTCCTCGTTCACACATCAGGGAGAGCGTTGCAAAGTGATACCATTAAATTCTTGATGAATTAAATGCACGTTAAAGGTCGAGTTCCCTGGATTGAAAATTATGCTCGCAAGTACAGTAGACTGTTAACCAGGCCATGTTCATTCTTTCCCATTATGTACTTAATGAAATTGCTGCGAGCTACGAAATAAATACGTTTCAAATTAGGTGTTTACTGCCCGGAACACTCACTATATATTGTAGCATAAAAGAACCGCGTTGTGCTTCGCAGTGGAGGGGAAGGTGAAGCGTTTGGGATGTACGAGTATAAGAGACGACGTACATTTAAAAAAAAAAAGGAACAGAAAGCACTTCTAAGTATATATTGTTGAAACTTGGAATGCAAAATTTTCAGTACTTTGTATGATATTGTGGTGTATTTTTAAAACACAATTTCGAACTTTTACAAATAACAATTAAAATAAAAATGTTGATGTTGTACGTCTTCAAAATTTTAAGGTGTATTTTCTATAGAACCAATGGCGATTTTTCTAATATTTTTGTCGCACGTTTAGGTAGCCATAACTTAAAATCTTCTGGAACAGAATTTTGAAATCTTTCAAATTACCTAAAAAAATGAAAAATATAAAACCCCAAACCCCATGGCACTACAGCCCTCGAAGGGCCTTGGCCTACCAAGCGACCGCTGCTCAGCCCGAAGGCCTGCAGATTACGAGGTGTTGTGTGGTCAGAACGACGAATCCTCTCGGCCGTTATTCTTGGCTTTCGAGACCGGGGCCGCTATCTCACCGTCAGATAGCTCCTCAGTTCTAATCACGTAGGCTGAGTAGACGTCGAACCAGCCCTCAGGTCCAGGTAAAAATCCCTGACCTGGTCGGGAATCGAACCCGGGGCCTCCGGGTAAGAGGCAGGCACGCTACCCCTACACCGCAGGGCGGGCGCAAATGAAAAATATAACTTATTTAAAATTTGTTTTACTATTATAATTCCTATACTAAGGCATTAATTGAAAATCAGTTGCACTGGATTATGCAGATAGGTTTCTCAATAAAATGCTATGTTTCATTGCTCTACATGCAATAGGTTTGAGTACAGTAAATGCGACTTTAAACGTGAACAATTCGAGTTACGAGAAAGATAAGTTTTATTTTCAAATTTCAATGAAGTCCCATACTCCTCATCTTCTTCTGCAAGTACTATCTTCTTTTGCCTCATGTGTTTTTCTTGGTAAGCATTTTACTTCATATCTTCGTTTACAGGGTCTTATTTTGCTATCCTCACCACATCACTGTCCGATTCGTTGGCTGAATGGTCAGCGTACTGGCCTTCGGTTCAGAGGGTCCCGGGTTCGATTCCCGGCCGGGTCGGGGATTTTAACCTTCATTGGTTAATTCCAATGGCCCGGGGGCTGGGTGTCTGTGCTGTCCCCAACATCCCTGCAACTCACACACCACACATAACACTATCCTCCACCACAATAACACGCAGTTACCTACACATGGCAGATGACGCCCACCCTCATCGGAGGGTCTGCCTTACAAGGGCTGCACTCGGCTAGAAATAGCCACACGAAATTAAATTAAAAACCACATCACTGGCTCTCAGCTTCTTCTAATACATGGATTCTGCGAATATTTTCACTATTAAAGAAAGGACATGCATAGTAAGGACGAATTTTCCGCACATCTGATGAAATTAATGTTGTTCTGGGCCACCGTAACCAAATCAGTCCATTGAAGCTTTTGTATGGATTTCTCCCATGTACACGGTTCTTAAAAGATCTGGATGTGTCAGTAATCGATATGTTGGTTTCACAACATCCAATACTGCTTTTGGCAGACTGTGTTCTTGACGAACATTTTGACTGTTTATAACCGCATCATGAAATGTCACGGAGAAAATGATGAGAGCTGTCACCATTATACTGTTTTTGGAAAGTAGCACACAGAACTTGCTGCACATTTTGTTGTTTACATAACGCATATGCCACTTCTATAGTAGTTATGGAGTCATATAATTTCTTTTATTTCACATCATGCTTGATTTTTGAACGGTGAAAAATTAGCTTCATTTCTGCTGTCGCCATTCCTTAACTTGATCCTGACTAATTTCTACTACTGCCCATCTTCTGTTGATTCTGCCTTTTTTTTAAAATTAAAGTCTTTAGTTATTTTCCTGGTTAAACAATTAGCACCGTGCTTACTCATGACCTGTAAGACCAAGACTATCTCTGTCGCATCACTGCTTACTATCGATGCACCATGAAGTGATTCTTGGCCCCATATTACACAAGTTCCCTCAACAACACTTACTGAGGATTCATGGTAAAATATGGAAGGGTTGTGTCGGAGGAACAACCGCAAGGTTTGTGACGTAGAATTCGCCTTGTCTGGCAGAAATGTAATGGAATATGATAGCAAAATTTAATGGATTAATCAATCTATTATTGAGTACATGGTAATGGGACAGAATTCCTGCTTTTTGGTTGAATGACCAGCGTGGTAGCCGTCGCTTCAGAGGGCCCTGGATTAGATTTTAACTGGGTACGGATAATTCTTCAGGTTTGGTGACTGGTTGTTTGTGTTCGTCTAATTACTTTTCTTTTCAACTCCATAAAACTCACCACGCTACCAACACAGAAACACGTAATAGTGTATATATTCCCCCACATAGCGTTGGCATCAGGAAGGGCATCCGACCGTAAAACTTGACCAAATCCACACCCAGTGCCGATCTCAATAAATTGGGGAAAAAGGCCAGGGAAAAGAAGATTGGTAATGCGGCATAAGTCCCTTTGTGCGGACGCCTCCGATTTCGTGCACAGCCGGTACTCTCCGGGATGTGCTGCTTCAAAATTATTGAGCTTACTCGATTCTTCAGATTTCTCTTTATCCTCCTGAAAGCTTTTACGGTAGTTTCTGATCGACTGAGATCGAAGATATATAGATATTTTGCAAATTTATCACAACTTGCAACATTTCAACTGACCTGTTCACGATGTTATGATGTCCAATGGTAGCTAGTGGAGTTATGCGAGACAAATATAACGGTACCACTTGCAACGCTCAGACATCACAGAGTCTCGATCTATACTAATTTTACCTGCCGCGACGATCTCGAGTGTTTCGGTAATTTTGAATTTTTCAAGGGATCTGGATAATATAAAATATAAAAAGTTAAGTTCCTAAAAGCAAAACCAAACCCCATAGCCCCGATGGCCCATGGTCTACCAAGTGACCGGTGCTCAGCCCGAAGGCCTGCTGATTACGACATGTCGTGTGGTTGGCATGACGAATCTTCTCGGCCGTTATTAATGGATTTCTAGACAGGAGTCGCTACCTCACCTCGAGATAGCTTCTCAACTGTAATCACGCAGGCTGAGTGGATCTAGAACCAGCCCTCAGATCTTGATAGAAGTCCCAGCCCTGGCTGGAAATCGAACCCTGTTCCTCCAGGTAAGAGGCAGGTATGATACCGCTGCACCACGGTACCGGCTATTAAGTTCCTAGGGTGTCTGAAAACACCTCATTGATTCATTACTATTTTCTGTAGTAATAAATTGAGAACTCCAGAATTCATCTAGAGAGAATCTGGAGCTGGAGTTGTTTAGCGAATAACTACAAAATTTAGTAAGTAATGATGAAGTGTATCAATATTAAACTAATCATATATAGATATTGCTAACCTTTATAAGAGACCAAAATTGCACAGACATTTACAGAAATCATTTTGGGAATTCGACCCATTTGGGCTGCAGTCTACAAATATGTAGACTTTTGGCTTCATCAGAATAGCACAGTTACCTAAATGTATTATTGAAGACAACTGAGCCATGATATTAAAGCAAAAACAGTTCTAAAAGTGTTTGAGTGCGTTATTCTGATGAATTTCTATTAAAAAATGTGCGCGAAAGTGCAATAACACGAATTCGCTAACACACTCGATATTGAATTGTTGAATGGCCGAAGTTCCTGTATTTTTTAACGGTCGTCATTGGAGCGACGAACTAATGAGTCATGTTATACCTAACTAGATATTGTTATGTTTCTTCAATTTATTAAGTACCTTATATATAAAAATTACCATATGGAATATTTTTTCCAAAGTAATTTTTGAAGTCGTTACGAATGTCCATATTATTTCTAAGAGAACATCTGTGTGAAAGAAAGGAACATTATTTATAACGTCTTTTTCCTTACAAAAAACAAGTCGCCATTTGCTGTCAGAGTGCTCCTCGTATTGGATTTTACTGTCCGCCGTTGGTTTTGCCTTTCTTTCTTTCTTTCTTTCTTTCTTTCTTTCTTTCTTTCTTCATTTTGCTATTTTTATAAGAGCTTGGGCACTTCGGGGGATAGGTGATGGTTTATCTCGAAAGAAATGTATTGATTCAATCACGAAAATTCAATGCTAACTTGAATGAGGTTTGCCACAGTGACCCAGAATTCCGTGCGGAAGCTTTGGTCTCGAGAAGAACGTTATGCAAGTAGTTAGCTTACTGATTAGAGACCACATGTAAGTCCAGACATATGTGGGTACAGTCTGGTCGAGGAGGTAGCATGATGTCGCCTAGGAGACCGACATGTCTTAGTAATTGGTACAAATTAGTGATCTGTTGTTTCCTTGGCTGTTTGCGGCTGACGTTTCCACAAACCCTTGGGAAAGATCGGGCAAACATCCACACAGAAAATAGTAGCTTTAACAGCCTGTAAATGGTCTGTTCCACGCCAGCATACAACAAACAAGGACAACACGCGACACACTTACTCACTCCCGCAAAAGAGAGGTAGGAACAATTCCAAGGGAACAATCGCGCCTCCAGTGGTATTGTCAATTGTACTGTAGACTTTCAAAGACGAGCACTGCATTACGGGAAATGAAATGTGAAAGCCGCTGCTACTTACATTTTTAAAGTGCTACTGTCATAATGCCGCGGAACTTTTGTAATATCGTTCAAGCAGATCCATTATCTTAATCTCTCTCTCTTTTCAACCAGTTAATAAAGCTCTCTTTTTCTCTGTATTATAATGCTGTTTCTCATATTTAGCTTTGTTTTCAGTTTATTACTGTTTGACTTTCACGAGCTGCCTTCTCTCTTTTCGAGAGGTTTAGAGTTCATGGTACAAGTTATGATGTATATTAGATTGTCAGTACCATTAGGCCAAAAATATAATTATCTTCGTCAAGGAAAGGAACTATTTGCCATGTACCCACCAGGGCAATTAGAGAGCTTTAAAATAATGGAGCCCAGAGTTAGCCTCTCACTAGTGGTCGGAATATTTGCTGCATATAGTGAGAAGAGTAATCTGTTTCTTGATTCACTTTCGGAACTTGGTCAGTTGTTCTACATATTTGTAGACATAGTCTCATAATCTTGAGACATCGTTACAGGATTTTCACGCGGGGAACTGTAGTTTTGATACTAGCCAGTGCGTGTAGAATATATGAAATGCAAAAATTACATCGTGCATCGTGTGTTCACATAAAACAAGAAGGGGCCTCTTGGTTAAAATCATTGTATTAAGAATGTTGTAAAACTAAAAGTCTGCTTATAGTTTTTGATAAGCCGAGTTCGTGCGGTTAGGGGCGCGCAGCTATGCGATTGTATTCGGGAGATAGTGGATTCGCACCCCACTGGCGGCAGCCCTGAAGATGGTTTTCCGTGTTTGCCCATTTTCACACCAAGCAAATGCTGGAGCCATACCTTAATTAAGGCCACGGCCGCTTCCTTCCCACTCTTAGCACTTTCCTATCCCATCCTTGCCATATGACCTATTTGTGTTGGTGCGATTTAAAGCAGGTTGTAACAAATTGACAAGCACAGTTCATATCTGTTTGTTGCTAGTAGTTTAATTTCGCAGTCCGACTCCTTGGCTGAACAGTCGACGTCGTGGCCATTAGTTCAGAGGGTCCCGAAATCGATTACCTGCCGGGTCGAGGATTTTAATTACATCTCGTTAATTCCTCTGATTTGGGGACTGAGTGTTTTTCTCAACACTATTGTTTTCATACACACACAACACACCATACTACCAATAATAATAATAATAATAATAATAATAATAATAATAATAATAATAATAATAATAATAATAATAATAATAGTCTAATAATAATAATAGTCTAATCATAATAATAATAATATTTTTATGACCTACTAACTACTTTCACAGTTTTCGGAGACGACGAGGTGCCAGAATTTTGTACCACATGAGTTCTTGAATGTTCCAGTAAGAGGCTGACGTAATTGAGCACCTTCAAATACCACCGGACTTAGCCAGGATCGAAACTCCCAAGTTGTGCTCAGAAGGCCAGCACTCTACTGCCCGAGTCAATCAGCCCGACACCATCCTACCAGCCACCACAGATATGAGTAATAGTGAATAGATCCCTCAACATAGATTTGGTGTCAGGCCACATCCACATGTGCGACGAAGATCGCACCCTCGACCCCACCAGGAAGTGTGAAAAGCAGTAGAAGAAGAAGAAGTCTAATATCGCAGAAATTCATAGAAGGTCTTTTCGACAATAAAAAGACGAAAAGAGTTAGGATTGGCAATGTGGTGGCTGTGGCCTTAATTAAGGAACAGTTCCAGCATTTTTCTGGTGTAAAAATTGGAAACATTGGGAAATTGGGCTGCAGACGGAAGTACTAAAGTCTAGCTACCGAATTAACAGTTATACGACCAAAGCCACGCTGTCAGCTCGCTCGGTCGAAGTTCTTATGAGGTGTTCATTAATGTAGGTATATACTATAAGTCAAAATTTTCGTCTTAATGGTTAGCGTCGTTTCGGTTCAGAGGGTCTCGGATTCGGGAACTTTTGCAGCGTCTAGTTCATTCCAAGGGCCGCCTAGCTTGGCCGTCAAGTCGTGCTCTTTACACCCTGAAGGAAGTGGGCTCGATTTCCTGTCAGGAAGTCGAAATATTTAGAAACATAATTTCCGCTTGTGAAATCGCGCTTGGCCCTGATGTAACACTCGGCCTATTTGGTTTTCCTCGCTTGAAATTCCGCATCCCAGTCTGGCATAGGGTTTGTGCAAGATCGGTGTGAAATATTTCCGGTTTTAGGTAATACCATTTGCTTGCTTAGATCCATTTACTTCTCTGAACAAAAACCAAGCATCTATCTCTATTTCGTCAACCAGATAGTGTAACAGTCTGAAATAATCCGGGCTGCCACCTGTCCAGGCTTCCCTCGGACATTTCGGAAATCAAGGAAATTTTCTGGAGTAGTGGAGTGCGCAATAATGGAAGCTCGGATGCTAAGTGTTCTGGAATTCGAAAGCCTTAATTGTTTTTTCCTATTTCATTAAATATTTTCTCAAACTATTTTTATGATCATTATTGGTGTGACCTCTTTGACTACGAAGTACCGATATTCGTTTATATATTATTTCGAACACAAACACTAGTAGACAGCACTGAAATATATTTATATTTTGAGTGATACTCGAAGTCGCTTACAAGATGGTGATATGAAAGCAGAGATTCAGTGCAGTATTATCTTTTCTCGAAACTGTTCCGAGGTTTATGAATATTTACTCTCTAAATCGTTGCTTCTGCAAGCTACCAAATGTAATAGAAAATATTAATTTTAGTTCAAGAACGGATTGTGAAGCAGACTCAATTTTTACAATGTGTGAAGTATCTCATACAAGAAGATATTGTCAGAGAATTTGAATGTCATGACTTAGTGTGGTAAAGATTAGTGTGTTTTATAATTGTTTCCTTGGCATGGAATTAAGAGGAACAACGTACAATGCTTGTTTTACTGCATTTTGGTAGGAACTCCTTCACTTTATTAAAATAGATGTGCCCTTGTTCTTTTTTCTTTCTTTGATCGAGAATCGGAAATTATAAAGTTGAAACATTTTTCTGGATGTAATTTTGTTGTAATAACACTCTAGTGTCTAAGGTAATGTATAGGAAGGAAGTATTTTCTCCTTAGAACGATGTAAATGCGTCATATTTAGGTGTTAAGTAGCTAAACCCTTATCCATAGAGCCTCCCTGGCTCAGTATTTATGGCATTTTTGTACTGTAGTCAGCTTATACCCAAGGGACTCTCATGTCAAGTTAAAACAATGCTCCAGCAGAGAACAATTAAATGTAACGTAAATACGTTAATAATGTAATTCAATTAATGGGAGTAATAGAATTTAGCGTGTTTCAAATGGCATTGTTGAATATTTTATTTTCCAGTAATTCAGCTTCCAGTTTTCGAAGGAGCACAACACTGTAACTTTGAACTGTAGAGCAAGTCGCGAGCTAAGTCCAGCTGCTAATGAAATGTAAACCTTTATACTACTATTTGCTTGCGAATTAAACGACCAAGAATTCGTTTTCCACAGTCTAGAAGCATTTATTTAGAAATACATTGAAGAGTAATAGCAATTACGCGCCCACCTCTGTTAGGATTTTAAATTTGTTCCAGGGTAAGTTAAAACTGTAGCAGTATTCTTCGTTAATTCACATTGTCTTTTGGAGCCTAGTTTACGAATTTCTCTGCGAGTTCTTTATCACAAGTTATTGTGTGTTTGTGAATGACTATTAATATGGTTTAATAATAATAACAATAGTATTATAATTTATTATTATTAGTTTTACACCCCAATAAATATTTTAACAGTGTTCAGATACGCCGAGATAACGGAATTTTGTCCCGTAGAAGGTCTTTTACGGCAAGTAAATTTACCGACAAGTGGCTGGTACATTGGAGCACCTTCAAATACCGTGGAATGAGTCGGGATCGAACCAGCCTACCTGGGTTCAGAAAGATAACACTCAGCCCGGCGGTGGTCTGGGGCTTGTTCATTGAATTGCCTCAGTATTTTCTTGGCATTTGAATGCAAATGTATGTTTTCATAGCCACTTCAGATACATCAGGGCTACTGGACACGACGAGTATCGACTCTGGCTGTGAAACTGATATTAACAGATTTGTCATGTCAGTATGTGATATTTAGTTATTCTCCTAGGGAGGTACTAGTTCGTTTATTGGAAAGACAGAACGAGGGCTTGGAACTATAGGATTAATTTTGTTCATCTTAGATTTGTTATAAACTTTTAGACCAAATTTAATTTGTAAACTTTTTGAAGTTAGTTTTCCCAAATATGTCTTGTTAATGCGTGCTAATATAGCATTTCTTTTTTAAATTCAAGCAAAATCATCTCCGTGTAGGCTAAAGAGGCCCTCCTTTGCACAATTTGTATCCACCGCACTAACTGGAATGGAGTGGTTAGCTCTGTGCCCAGCCGCCTTTGGACTCATAGTGTAGGCGGAATGAACTCTAGTGAAATTATCTTTTCTAAATTTGTCGAATTCCTGACGTGGAATCAAACCGATGTCCTCGTCTACCCACTTCTTTTTAATCACATTTTTATAAAAAAAATAAAGTACTCAGAAGGAAACGATAATTTAATTTCATCGATTGTAAATGTTTAAATCATTCAAGTACTTAAGGCCGTTTAAATCACGATTGAAGAGTCCTAAAGAACTTGAATGTTTTTAACGTTCACATTTTGTTATGTTCCATGGGAGCAGTTAACTCTGAAATGCATGAAGGTTTATTTCGCCATTTGAGAATTATTTTCTGGATTCCCCGGAGGGTTTTGGAAGAATGATTTTTAAAAATGCCGCACTGGCGAATGAAAAAGCAAAGATACATTTGTTCATATTATATCATAGACAAAATGCATTTCATAATCGATATGCTATAGTGTACAATATGTACATAAACGAGTGTTGTTTCTTGTTTCTCGCCCACTTATTGGCTACAAATTATTTGCATAAATGGTGCGTGCTTATTCACTGAAAACACTGTAGATTATTCTACGATTCAGCCTAATTCTTCTGCTTTTCTGTCACTTTTGGAGTACTCTATCATCAGGGAGCAAAACTACCAAAATGATCACTCGAGGGTGCTGGTGAAAACCTGTCTAGTCGTTGTTTGTTGAAACTAAAGATCACTTCACATTTTATACAAGAACCATTGTGAACATACTGCAGCCAGAAAACTTGCATCAGTTTCAATTGGTATTTCACTTGGCCGGTAATCATTTAAGCATCAAAAACTAGCTTTTAGTGAGGCAAACCGAATTCCAGACTTCAACTCAGTGCTGCAGCCAATTTCATCTGTAGATACTCCTGTAAACTCATTGTGCTGTCAACCACTGAACAATCAGTTTCAAAGACATTTTACTAAAATCATGGACCATGGGAATCACGCAGTAGTTATTGCCAGCAGAGGCACCCACATCATTTTAGAAACCTTGTTGCACGTATGCTACACCATGCAGTTAGGGGTTAAGCATCCTTAATCTTCCATGGACAGTTATTATTGTGGCCTGTACAGCTCCTGTCTTGAAAGCATTATAGTCTAATATTGGCTTCCGCTTGTACGAGTCTGTTAGTCACTAATGTTCTCACAGATTCATTGCGTCGCTCATGGCCTCCTCCACCGATTTAGGTGAATACACACAGCTCCACTCGAAGTCTTAATTTTTGATGACTTTTTACATCTTCGTTTTAACACGAATTATTTAGAAAAGAAAGTACGTGTAATTTGAAACCGTGTTGAGTAAAGATTAGTTTAGCTTCAGAAATGTTAGAAATACGCGAAATAATACTCTACTCGGTGTTTGATCTTAGAAGATGTTTATGTAGAATAAGCTGTGAGTGAAATCCAAGAAATACTTTAAAGAAAAGAAATTACAAATCATGGAAAGGAAATCATAACTCTGAGAATTTACTACGATATTGTTAACCTGTGACACAGCAGAACATCTGGATAAATAGGTCAGTGATATGGGCACGGTCCTGGAGAAGAGGTACAGAACGGAAAAAATTAGATCTAAAACAAACATCAGGTCATATAGAAATTATAAAATAGGAAATGGAGAAATTAAGTTTATTCCGCACAACCACTAGTATTCGCCTGATGCTATGCAGTCTAGGTAGACAGCTCTGTTGTTATCTCTGCAAATAGTTCACCAGCGTTTTTAAAAGTTATCTTCACTTTGTCCCTAGGATATCCCTGCCCCACCCGGATGTCAATCCCGTAGAGCAAAGTCGGTCTGAAAACAAAGCATTGTAAGGATAAATTCACCTGCGAACTCACTTCCTCCTTGCAAAATACCGTTAGAGTCTATGCTTCTCAAACAATAGAGTGACCTAACTTATGGTGCGTGCGAAGCGCTGGAAATATAAATGTACTTATCTGAGTTCCAGGAAAATTAGTGTCCACATAATAATAATAATAATAATAATAATAATAATAATAATAATAATATGCTTAATCCTAAGCCCAAAGGCTGGTTGGATCCTCAACAGAATTCACTATCAGATGTCATATGGAGCCTACGTATCATTGAAGAGGCGTTCTAGAGAAATGAAGAGTGATGCACTTCCCCGTTGCTTCCATCGCCGAGACTCAAATTGCTATTACATATTAGTTTCCTACCCACTGAAATGCATACATCGAGCAGCACATCCACAGCATTTATCATAGGGATTGGCATCTTACGGAATGGTGTTAGTAGTAATACTTACACTTCAGCCACTTTTATATCGTCAGGGCCAAGAACGAGACAGAGAGAAAGAAAAATGATGTAGGAAAATAAATCTAGCACATACACTGTGTTTTCGTCTACCGCGTTTTCCACACGCTGATGGGTTCGTAACACATGTGAACTTAATTCATTTTACTGCCAGATGCCCTTCCTGACGTCACTTGTGTTTATTTCATGGAAATACAATTTATTGATGTAATTCGATATTATTATTATTATTATTATTATTATTATTATTATTATTATTATTATTATTATTGATTGCTAGTGGCTTAAAGTCGCACTAACACATCGAAGGTGTTTTGGCGACGCAAGGATGGTAAAGAACTGGGATTTGAAAGGTAGCGGCCATGACCTGGTGTGAAAATGGAAAACCACGGAAAACCCTCTCCAGGGGTTCCGTCGGTGGGATTCGAACCCACCATCTCCCAAATGCAAGCTCAAAGCTACACGACCCTAACTGCGAAGCTATCTTGCTCGGTATTATTATTATTATTATTATTATTATTATTATTATTATTATTATTATTATTATTATTATTATTATTATTATTATTATTATTATTTATAAATGCATTGCAATTTGGAGATGTACTGGTGGTCATGCTTATTTACAGTAGTATAACAACTACCATCAAGTAGATTAAAAATATTACGTAACAACAACAACAAGGACTCAGCAAACAGTTCCATGAAAGTGGAATATTACAATACATTTTTCGATAAGAAGTAGAGAATAAAATGTGAGTACATTTAAGGAAGAAACAAGAAAATACCCTGACAATTAAAAATTACATACGAGTAGTATAACGTAATAATTGAAAGCAGTCGCAAAGAAATTAATACGATTTCTTTCTTATTCTTTTTTAAATAGCTTTAAATATTTTATTCACTGTAACGTAACAATGAAGGAAAGTCACTTAGCAACTCACTCAAAATGTACACTCTATTCCATTGCAAGTAGTGCACCATAGTAATAGTTAAAGGCAATTGCATATAAATTCACACACAAATAAAATATGCCTAATGTCTTAACATTACGAATTACAATAGATTGAGTGGTACAATGATATATTACAGCTTAGTATTGTAAATACATCATAACATACAAACTCACACACAGTTTAAATATTTCTAGCTGATTGAATGGTACAATACAATAACTTACTACTGTTGTTATTTTTTTTTTTTTTGCTAGTTGCTTTACATTGCACCGCCACAGGTAGGTCTTATGGCGACTATGGCAGGAAAGGCCTAGGAATGGGAAGGAAGCGACCGTGGCCTTAATTAAGGTACAGCCCCAGCATTTGCTTGGTGTGAAAATGGGAAACCACGGAAAACTATCTTCAGGGCTGCCGACAGTAGGGTTCGAACCCACTATCTCCCGGATGCGAGCTCACAGCTGCGCGCTCCTAACCGCACGGCCAACTCGCCCGGTACTACTGGCTTAACTCCAAGCGGCGGCAGATTTGATATCATCACATACAAATTCACTCATATCTTAATTATTTCCAGTGCCCTAAAACTGCGACTTACAGTTGAACAGTAGATTGAGCGGTACTATTATGTGTTCTGAGTGGTGGTTGTTAGTGTGGAGTGTGTATGAAGAGAATAGTGTTGGAACAACCACAAGCACCCAGTCCCCGAGTCAGAGTAATTAACAAAATGCGCTCATAATCATTGACCCGAACGAAAATCGAACCCGGGACCCCGTGAACCGAAGGCCTTGACGTTTACCATTCAGCTAAGGAACTTAAGTATTTTATAGATTAAGTGCAATGCATTCCGATTAATATTTTTCTCTTGTTACAATTCCTCTGCAGTGACGTGCATACTCATCTTTTACCGGAGAATGTAAATCACGGAAATGAATAATTACAGCACGTCTCACGGGACATCTTCTGTACACTAGGCACGCTCTAGCGTCGGTACCTCGTTTCATATTCGGGCCTCGGCCCGCGGACGGATCACGGGGAGCTTACACCAGAACAAGTTTACAAAATAAAAACTCTGACTGCAGTTTTTTTTCTTTCCTCCAGTTTCTCCCCTTGGCGTTCCCCGCTCCCCTGACACCCCCTACGTTCTCCCTCGGGTCTTACTAGTGCTGAAGTTGCACTTCGCGATTTATGGTCTACGTGGTGGATGCTTTCCTTTTCATTCGCAACATTTTTAAAACATATAAGATTCAAACTTCAAGCAGTGGCAGATTTGATATTGAATTGTCTCAGTCATACCTATTAATTCGAGATATAGGCCTAATTGTGTTTGATTCTTCCCGATCAACGTCATGTGTGCCTTGGATCTGTCCATAATTCTGAATTGTTAGCCTGCCCATCCATTGCTTGTTCGATTCAAAAAAAAGTGAAACACCGAACGTCGAAGACTTAGTTCTAGTACACTCTGCTAGAATATAGGCAGACGTTTTATTGTTGTTATAAAATACAGGTACTAAATTACGTACGAGCTGTTCAGCAAAGATGACAGGATATGTGACATATTTTCAATCATTACCTCTTATTCACGTTGAGTATGAGGATCGAGTTATACACGTATAGAACTTAATACGGCCGTGCGGTTAGGGGCGCGCTGCTGTGAGCTCGCATCCGGGAGATACTGGGTTCGAATCCTACTGTCGGCAGCCCTGAAAATGGTTTTCCGTGGTTTCCCATTTTCACACCAGACAAATTCTGGGGCTCTACCTTAATCAAGGCCACGGTCGCTTCCTTCCCATTCCTAGGCTTTTCCTGCCTCATCGTCGCCATAAGACCTATCTGTGTCGGTGCGACGTAAGGCAAGTAGCAAAATAAAATATAAGAGAACTTAATACAAACCAGTTTTAAGGACATATTCCTTATTTGAGCAAATCTACTTTTAAAAAAAATGTTCATAGGTGACGATTTATTTGATATGAAAAGTTACAGTGGGGCAATAATAATTCTGCGACGCAGGAAGATTATTTGTACGCAATTCTTAAACTAGAGTTTACTCGCGGATTCGCAGGCGTGGAACTTTTCAGAGTTTGATATAAATGTCAGCGAATAGTAGCTCTCGCACAATTAACCGATAGACAACAGCTATGCTTGAGCGCTCCATGCGAGCTGTATGTGAAGCTTGTCAGTACGAGCGCAGCTGGCAAAAGTGACACGTATGACAGTCCTTCGACGAGGCTTGGAGAAATTCGTGGAAATTTGGACCTTTGGGTGCTTCTTAAGTTTCCTCTCTCTTTGTCTTCGTCACTACACAAGTAGGAGGGGTCATCCGTCTCGCCTCGCCACTTCATCTGTGTGCAATCGAGCTGAATCTGCCGTAGATGAAGCGCGTGCGATTTTTTCAACACTTCCTAAAGCGACACTTCTGATTGAAGATACATATTGTAGCATATACAGTATTATTGATCGTTATTCTATTATTTACTGCATATTTCTTTTTCAAAACATCTTGGTTGTTTTTACAACATAAGTCAATGCATTTTACCTAGAGTTTTTCCAACTTCGCGCTAAATGTGTGAGTGCCCTCAGCTTTCTGTTCTTTGCTATTGGCTTTACGTCGCACCGACACAGATAGGTCTTATGGCGACGATGGGACAGGAAAGGGCTAGGACTGGGAAGGAAGCGGCCGTGGCCTTAATTAAGGTACAGCCCCAGCATTTGCCTGGTGTGAAAATGGGAAACCACGGAAAACCATCTTCAGGGCTGCCGACAGTGGGGTTCGAACACCCTATCTCCCGAATACTGGATACTGGCCGCACTTAAGCGACTGGAGCTATCGAGCTCGGTAGTGCCCTCAGCCGCATGCTAGGAATTCTCGTTCAACACCTATACAAGCACAATTTTGTCTCAAATAGTTGTTAAGGGCATTTGTGCCAGACATTTAATTCTAAATCCTGTATGTACGCACCTTTTTTTGCAAGACTAACAGCTTACCCATTATTTTGTTTTCTCATGAGATAAAGCATGCACTGAAGTATAGAAAATATTTCTTTCCCCTGAAAAACTGTTAGAGGTACAAAAACTGGATAGAATTATTTTCTATGAAATGTATATCTAGGAACACCTGGAACGTTCCTTTTTAATAATACGAACTGTTTAGATAGCGCATTAACTTTTAGGGTTCCCATGAGTACATTTTCCTCGGATTTGCTTTATATTTTCTCTTAACTGCATGGCTACCTTAAGGACAGTGTGATAGTATGTAGCCTATATATTAACCGAAGATACATGTTATAAGCTTGTTAAATTGGAGTTCTATAGGTCAAATAGAAAGAAAGGCAGCCAAAACAACAGATCAACATTCAGATTTATGAATTAGAAAGGATTAACAAGTGTCTCCTTTCATGCTGTTGTAACAATATATTACTAACTTATAACGAAATGGTATTTCGTTGTAATTTGAGTTTACAAAACCTGTTACGTCCATGTAGGCAGAATTTTCGTGAATTAAGAAAGACATTCCAAGTCGTACACTGGAGACATATATGTGGATTCCTTTGTACAATGTACGTAAGCTCTTTTTGAAATAAAGTGTATACAAATCTATCTCAAAGGGGTGTATTATCAAAATACTGGAAATTATTTGGGCATAACACACTTTGCAGCTGTACGAGGGAGATAACACAGGTTTCATCTATTTAAAAACTAAAACGGAAAACAACGACTTAATTAGATTGCAGTGAAACTGTAGCAGGACAGCAACATAATAATACATAAGAAAACGTAATACAATAACACCTATGATATCCAAATTAACGTGGCGCCGGGTGGTCAGGATAACACAAAATCGGGAAGTCAGAGACTATCATTAAAATACAGCCGAATTCATACAAAGAGTGTACAAAGCTTTATTTCGTAAGTAATTAGGCCTATAACAACTTAACACGCTATGTATTAAAATCAAACATACTACTGTATTTAAATACCGTATCAAACTTAAGTAAAGTATAAAAAGCAAATGACGGGATGAGTGGCTCATACTGTTGAGGCGCTGGCCTTCTGACCCCAACCTGGCAGGCTCGATCCTGGCTCAGTCCGGTGGTATATGAAGGTGCTCAAATATGTCAGCCTCGTGTGGGTAGATTTACTCGCACGTAAAAGAACTCCTGAGGGACTAAATTTCGGCACCACAGTGTCTCCGAAAACCGTAAAAGTAGTAGTTAGTGGGACGTGAAAAACAACACCATTATTTTTAAAAAGCAGACATAAAAATCGCAAAAAATAACAATTTAAGTTAATGTGTCTTTTACTTAGTTTTCATTTTTAAGAAGGTTGTTATCGTAGTCTGCTTAACTCGCTGCAGTCGTTTCTCCTATTTCCGGCCACTCTTTTGTTGTAACACTAAGTAGAATGACAAAAACTATGTACCTTAACTTTAGCCAGAAAACCACTACCACAATAAAAATAAATATTGTACTGCAACGCTCACGACTAACACAGAGTAGGTGCATGATATCGCTGAATGCGTGGGTCAACAATTTCCCTATCCCTCGCAATTCCAGTGCGTACTTCCTCCCTGCATTCCTTCTTATGCTGCAGTCCAACTCAGTAATGTAGTTCACTTCATTCCATCTCAAAAATATTACCTTGTGATATTCATTTAAAAATCTCCGGATATTGATATCGGAAGGTTCGGATATCAGAGGGCCAGATATGAGAGATTGTACTGCACATCATTATTATTACACGTTTATAACTTTACTACATTTTAACTGAATATTTCGTTTGCTTTAGCAAATTAATTAACACAAAGTAATACAAAAATGTCATTGATTTGTAATGACTTAAGCTACCCACTAAAGAATAAGACCTTGAAACTAAATTCTTGCAACTTTTACAATCGTTCCTATCACTTATTTGTGGTTTTGTCGATAGAGGAGGAACTAAGGACCAGCTTGGGACAGAAAGTAATCTTGATTTTCCAGTGGACTTCACAAGTTTTCCGAACGGGTTATTCATCTATATCATTACAGTTGCACATATGCAGGCCGTTGTTAATTTTCTTATGGGTTAAATCGATGTATAACGAGGAATTTAACGTTGAAACGATGTACATTCGATGTGTTGGTGTGACGTCAAACCGCTAGAAAAATGCTCATTAAATTTTATCCTGCCTGTATATAGATATGTTAATAGAAGAATGGATTAGATACGAGCACCTCACGGACCAAGCTGCTCAGCTGAACAAATGTTCTAAGAGCTTGAATGCTGCTTATGTTCGCTCCTGATGCTCAGGCTTTTCGGATATACAGTAAACTCTCATGCTGTGGATTATTGCCATATCCCTTACCATACCTTCCCTGAAATATGTACAGCACGAGAGAAGTTCCCACACTCCCTTCCAATGGATGTTTTTACTGTCTTTGTATCCTTTAACCAATCCTTCAAGTATTTTACTTCAACAACCTAACTTGAATAGCAGCTCAAAATGTAGCCAGATGTTCAGTCCGAGACAGAAAACAAACTTATGTGCATATTAATAGGTTACGATGATTGTCATATCCTTTAAAATAGTATACATTTTATATGAACGTCGTCTTCGGCAGCTCTGAATATGACTTTCCGTTGATTCTCATTTTCTTGCCAGACAGATGCGAAGGGCTGAACCTAGCTGAAAGCTGGTTTCTTTCCAGTCCAATCCCTTTTTTTTCTACCGTCGCTGAAATTCTATAAACTACTAGCAAAAAGTAACGAACATGCTATGTCGGAAGCATAAACGCAAAGTCTGACAGAAGTGCAGTACACCGAAGGTGTACCCCAGGTATAATAATAATAATAATAATAATTAATAATAATAATAATAATAATAATAATAATAATAATAATAATCGTATGGACCCGGCTACCGAACGGCATTTTCCAATATGACGCCAATTAAGCTGTCTCAGCGCGAATTTCGACGTTCGGCATTGTGTTCAGCGATCTACGCCTGAATATGAATGATCTTTTAAAGGTAAGCACTAAATGTGTCACCAGAAGACATATACTGTACATGCCGACATCGTACGACATAGAGCGTTGAACGGACTTCTTGTCGTTCGAAAATCTGATTACCTCTACAGGGTTTGAACACACGATCTTGGGATCCTAATTCCGACACTCTACCATTTATCAACAGGCCGGGGTGAGTCGTTGGTTGTCGTAGTAGGCCCAACACATACTACAATCGCTCTGTCCATCACAGAAACACTGCAGCGTAAATATTGTGTTGTTTGATAATTATGTTGCATTGTATAAGCAGATTTGTCTTTAACAGAATGTTTCGCTATAATTCAATGTATAAAATGTGTTTCTGGGAATCAAACGCTTGCAAATTAGTCCTGTACTTTAATTACATACATCTCTTGTCGGTAAAATATCGCTCAGTTTTAAGTAAATAGTACTTCGAATTTCAGAGTAGTTCAGGTTTCGCTTTCATAACTATTAATGTGTTTCCTCTAATTGAATTAAAGCAACTACTCTGTTTTTATTCTGTTCTGAGTTATTCGCTGTTTCGTTTACAAAATTATCCTACGCAGTATTATGTATAAGTATGCTTGTAGGTCTACCTGAACCCAAGTTGTTGGGTCCGATCGCGGTTCAACCTGTGGTATTTGAACGGGGTGTGACATACCACCCTCTTGTCGGTAGATTTACAGGGACGCAAATGAACTCCTACAAGAAAGAATACCGGTACCTCGGCATCTCCGAAAAATCATCGATACGAGTCTGGCGTATTTGACCACTTTTAAATACCACCGAAGTGAGCCATTACGGACAAAACATTAAGCAATTATGCAAATTTTGTATAACTTATTTGTTTTGTATGTCGGCCCCGCAGTCTACAAGTAGCAAGCCTGCCTCATACTTGAAAGCCCAGGGCTCGAGGTCTATTCAGCGTTTGTGATGATAATTGACGAGCTATCTGACGGTGAAACATTGGCGCCGGTATAGAAAGCCCAGAATGACGGCTGGAAGGATTCGCCACGCTGACCGTACGTCACCTCGTAATCTGCATGCCTTCGGGTGATCGTTTGGTGGGCCAAGGCCCATCAGGGCTATAATGCCATGTTTAATTTGTGACAAAACCAAACAGGTATGTTTTAGACACAGTTCCACTCCTAATACATTCACTAAGTAGTGGATATAAATGTGGTGATCAGAGGTAGTCAACATGAAATAACGCGTATTAATGCCAACGTTCTCAAACTCTTCTTTATTTTTAAGTTTGTTTGGAGAGGTCTGCATTATGCTATAATGCAATCTTGTAAAAATCCACTTCAGTATAAGTAGTAGTACATTGTGTTGGAGGTAAACTTGCGTTACGCAAGCTTCTAGCTATCAGCACCTCAGAAGTTATTTTGAAACCTGTTGGCATATCTACAAATGTCGTTTATCAAATATTATTGTGAGCCAGGCATTGAGCCAAACTCAGCTGGGCCACCAAAATACTGATAAATAAATAAATAAATAAATAAATAAATAAATAAATAAATAACATCATTAACTATTAACAGAGCGTTGACATATGCATGAAATTCCGCGTATGACATTAGTTCTATTATACGTAGTTATAATGGTTAGCAAATTTTATCATCATCATCATATTATGGTGATGAGAGGTGCCAGACACCACCGATGACTCCATCTCTTCCTGCCCCAGTCCTATTCTTTGGTCGTCTGACATCCTCCACTCTTCAGATCATTCTGGATTGTTACTGTCGGGCTAAGTAGCTCAGGTGCTAGAGCGCTGGTATTCTGAGCACAAGTTGGCGGGTTCGATCCCGGATCAGTCCGGTGGTATTTGAAGGTATCTAAATTTACTGGCACGTTAAAAAACTCATGCGGCACAAAATTCCGGCATCTCGGCGTCTCCGAAAACCGCAAAAGTAGTTAGTGGGATGTAAAATCAATAACCTTATTACTATTGTTATTCTACTCCGGCCTTTTTTCTTACCCCCTTCCACTGTTCCTTCTAGAGCTATTAATAGAAGCCTTTTCCGTCTCAAAACGTGATCTATCCAGTTGGCTTTCCTCTTTAAAACAATATTCAGTTGAGTTCTGTGCTTTCGGCTCTTTCCTAATTCTTTATTCCTTCCATTCTCCGCCAAACCCACTTTTGCAAAAGCTTCAATCTTTATCTTATCTCCCTTCTTCCGAGATAGCAAATTCGTACTGGTTATCTGAGCAGTATAACGCGATTTTTATCGTATCATGTGGAATAACACTGATTAAAGTGGTTTATCGTTTTTTGTTCCATAGATCACAGATTGATGCTTTAGTCTGGCAAGGCCAGGTAGTCTTCTCTTACGTTTCAAGAAAATATCAGATGTTAAATACGACATTTGCAAGGATTATAACGAACACATATACTCTCTAGTTAAACGTTTCAGGATAGAAATAGTGTATCAGCAATTAATACTATATAATAACGGTGAAAAGATAGAAACATAAAAGCAGCAAACAATTAATATACTTTAGTTGTTTGCTCTAACGGCCCATATTCAGATATTCCAGATTTTTGCCGTGACTACTGTGGTAACACTTTACACTACGCCAAGACTTTGCTCCGGTCCTCAGAATTGAAAATCCTCCGACCACGATTAAGGCTGTCCTAACAGTTGTAATCTTTTACAGGTTGTTGTTGTTTTTGTTGATGATTTTTGAGTCATCAGTCCATAGACTGGTTTGATGCAGAGCTCCATAACACCCTATTCTGTGCTTACCTTTTCATTTCTACATAACTACTACATCCTACATCTGCTCTAATCTGATTTTCATATTCCTACCTTGGTATACCCTTACCATTGTTACTGCTTACACTTCCCTCAAAAAAACAGCTGTACAATTCTTGGGTGTCTTGTGATGTGTCCTATCATTCTATCTCTTCATCTCGTCAAATGTAGCCAAATCTATCTCCTCTCACCAATTCGATTCACTATGTCTTCATTCACGATTCTAACTACCCACTTCACCTTCAGCATTCCTCTGTAACACAAAATTTCAAAAGCGTCCATTCTCTTTATTTCTGAGCTAGTTATCTTCCATGTTTCACTTCCATACAATGTCATTTCCGGATGAATGTCTTCAAAAACAATTTCTAATTACTATATCAATGTTCAAGGCGGGAAAGTTTATTTTCTTAAGAAAGACCTTCCTTGCTTGCGCCAGTCTGCATTTCATGTCATCCTTACTCCTACCACCGTTAGTTAATTTACTACTCAAGTAACAATATTCATCTACTTCCTTTAATACATCAGTTTCTAACCTATTATTTCCTGTATCACCTGACTTTGTTCGATCGCACTCCATTACTTTTCTTTTGGACTTATTTATTTTCATCTTGTACTCCAACGCCAGGACTCCTCCGTATCTTATAGCAATGTCTCCAGATATTTTGCAGATTCAGATAAAATAATATCATCGGAAAATCTCAGGGTTTTGATAATAAACTTTATATGTAAATATATTTTTCCTGGTGATTTTTAGACCACTGGATCCGTGATGTTGTTCAGTTTCTCGACTGCACGATTTAACCTTTATGACTTCAAACAGTTTGCGAATTAAAGAGTATACACAGCGGATTTTCGCATTTATGAAAATGCTCTCACACAATCCTGGAATGTCTTCGACTTTTCGTGTACCGTGTCCCGTGCAGGATTATGAGCGTCACACGGGAATGGACAGTGGGCCTACGTTCAGCTTCAGCAACAAATTATATCCAAATGGTAAATATACGTTTATAAAGGTGAAGTGTGAAAATATTCTTAAATATTGGTTTCGTCAATCGGTCATGTCATGATGAGAAATGGTACCGTATTGAAATGAAGACTGTCGCGATACAATAAAATTAGTACAACTCGCGACTGCGTGGTGCTACAGTGCTGTGAGTTGTATTGTTACATTTGTTTCGTATGATATTATATTTACTTCATAGAGTTCCATCGTACCAGCTAACATTGGCCACCATAACTTCCTTACCAGGTCGGATGAAATGCTAAAACTTGTGCTACATTTGCAAACTGTCTGAAAGTTTTCTTTCTTTTATATATGTATTTTATATTTTACAATTTGCTATACGTCGCTTCGACACAGATAGGTCTTATGGCGACGATGGGATAGCAAAGACCTAGGAGTGTGAAGGAAGTGGCCACGGCCTTAATTAAAGTACAACTCCAGCATTTGTCTGCTGTGAAAATGGGAAACCATTGAAAGCTATCTTCAGGGTTGCCGACAGTAGAGTCCGAACCCACTATCTCCGGGATGCAAGCTCACAGCTGCGCGCCCCTAATCGCACGGCCAACTCACCTGGTGTTTTCATTCTGAAGGGATTAGAAACTACAGTGCACGCAACCAGGGGGTCGAAGGAAATCTGAGAGTAGAGTAAGCCTAAGAAGTATGCATTAGAACGTGCCAGTGTTTACCGGTAGAGCAAGAAATTGTAGGCGTACGCGTAGAAGGACATACAGCCCAAAACTTCCATCTTAGACTACTTATGAAATCTGTGGCCTAGGAATCGGCTGCGGATGATAAATCAGTCACTGGGGATATCTTGCAAGTCATGTGAAAGATTGTTCATACGTCTACTTCAAAATTTATTTCGTTCCTTTTGTTTTTTAATTAAAATCTGATAATTAGAAAATTTGAATAAACCATAACAATATTATAATAAACTCGTCAGCTCCAACAACAATGACTTAAAGTCCAAAAAGATAGCAGGTACAACTTCAGGGAATTGCAAATACTAAGAGAGCACAAAAGAGCTGAATTGCTCTTCGCAGGTACAACATTTACAAGACTATTATTGCTCCTATCCTTCACACTACAAGGGAGTCTGGACTCCAACTATATCATAGTCCAATTTCACAGAGACATCAGGTATTAATAGCGCACTTGCAATATGTAGGTTGTTCTCAGTTAAAGTATTTACACATCTATGTAAAGTATTTACACACCGTTGCCCTTATGTGGACTTATTTATCGCTCAACAGTTTGTTAGGCACTGGTCCATAAATAATTATCGAATAAACAAAGGCAATGAATGCCCATACTAAATGGCCTTAATGTAAAAAGAAAAGGTTTAACATGATTGACCGTGAACAAAAGGCTAGGAGGCGAAACACTTGCACTCCTATAGAATATTTTAAAAACCCTAAGTGAGCTTATGACCCATAGATACAGAGGCTAAGCCTATTCTATGCCGGGGTGACTAAATGAGAAACATTAAATTCCAAAAGTGTTAAGAATTTTAGATGATTAGAAACTTTAGTCACCCCATACCAAGTTGAATGGGAACCAACAGAGGGTAATCACTCTTTGTTCCCTTCTTATCTTATTCTTCTTCTTCTTCTTATTATTATTATTCTTGCTATTGGCTTTACGTCTCACCGACACAGATATGTCTTATGACGACGATGGGACAGGAAAGAGCTGGAACTGGGAAGGAAGCGGTCGTGGCCTTAATTAAGGTACAGCCCCAACATTTGCCTGGTGTGAAAATGGGAAACCACGGAAAACCATCTTCAGGGCTGCCGACAGTGGGGTTCGAACCTACTATCTCCCGAATACTGGATACTGGCCGCACTTAAGCGACTGCATCTATCGAGCTCGGTATTATTATTATTATTATTATTATTATTATTATTATTATTATTATTATTCCCAGAAGGGAATAGAACAGAGTCCTCGGACCGGTCGAAAATTCTACATTTAAATTACCAGGTTTAGAAATTGACATAAAATAAGAGGTTTGAAACCTTCCCCTCAAGCTATCTGCCGGAGCTCTCTCATGTTAAGAAAATTCCGCCATTACCTTGAGTTGCTGGGCCTTCCGGACGCTGACCGCGGCCCCTGCCTCCGAATAACACGCCACACTCACTGAACTGGAGCGATGAAGATGACAATACGGCCCTAAAGCGCCTAGCTTTTATAGTATTTATAGGGGAAGTTTCCAGAACTCTTTACAGATAGGCTGGCTAGCGAAAATATTTACACATTCCTGATTGAAGAAGGAAGCAGCAGAAGTGTAGAGAACTTCGATACATAAAAAAATATGTCCTATGAACCAGGCTGACAAACCTCAAAATTACAGATTTCTTTATGGAATAATTATACTTTACACCGCAAGATGGGATAGTGATCGAGACATCTAACACTTGAAAACCAAAGTGTCTTGCTTAACATCAGTTCACGTTGGATTGCATAGATGGCCTTATAGAAGGTGTGCAGTTTAACTGGCCGGAGAAAGTGTACCCCCGGTACAATTATTATTATTATTATTATTATTATTATTATTATTATTATTATTATTATTATTATTATTATTGTAACTAATAAAGTGCTGCGAAGTGTCCGTTAAGAATTGATATGATTAGGCCTACCACTGTTTTGAAAATTGTGTATTTTTATCGGGTTTTGGGGATATTTCTTGGGGATAGACTGCAACCCCACTAGTTATCTCCTTTTGATGTGCGCTTGCCTGGAGCCGGCATTAAAATCCGTTTGTTCCCTCGAACTGTAATAGCATGGTGCACAGTCATAACAAATGAGAAAGGCAGTCAGTGGTTGCTAATAGCCAGAGAGACATCTTATCTTGTTTGGAAACAAAGCGGAAGGTTTCACCTCCTCCTGCTGCACTCGAGAAAGGCGCTGCTGGTCGGACGCCAAGAGCCCGGACAAGAAGTGGTGGCAGATCGCCAGAGGAGCACGGCGCTAAGTCATTAGAGGAAATGGGCTGAACCGAGCCTAGCGCGCCCAGCCAGCACTTGTTTGTCTGCCTCATACAAACACTCCCAAATCATTCACTTTTACTATTCGAACATAACAGACTCGCCATTACCAGCGACAGTCAAGAGAGACCTGGCACAAACTTCCATGACCGATATCTAACGGAAAATTGATTTTCAGCGGGCTGTTAGGCTATATTCGCTTTTTTTTTTTTTTTTTTAGCGGGTGTTTACGTATCGCCTCGATAAATTTTTGGTAGACTGACTTATGACTTCATGTTCGTGTATTCGATTGCGACTGAGGTGGGCGTTTTTTGAAGGACGGGCAAATGTGTTAGCACATATGTTGCCACTGTTGTTGGCATGTGAATGATCTCTGGCGGTGCATCCAATGTCACCGAATTAAATTAAACTACTCGGCCATGGGATCCGTCCAGTAGAATTCCGCTTACTCGAGGTCATCTTCAGTTTAAAGATGAATGGTACTTCCCGATTCTCGGCATACATGTTAAGCTCAGAGAGGGCCGTTATGAGGTACTTACTCGTTAGAAGGTAGAGTAAAAGAATGAAATAAATACGGGCACAGAGGCATCTTTAAGCCTAAGATTAAATCTAATAAGGTCGAAACATGTTCGTTTAATGTTAGTGTTTAATGTTTTAAACAAACATTTCAAGTGGTAACGATTTTGTACTAAATAGATGGAGAGAAATGTTATTTGTAATTAATTTTAAGAATTACATTTATTCCCTCCTTTGCAAAAATAAAATGAAAGCCAATCACTATGCTAAGGATGGCAATAAAACTGAATGTTGAAGTACAAAATTATTTGCCAGTTTTCGTGCGTGTGATAAATGATCGCGCTACATGACGGTGAATCCCCGGAGATATCGAGGCAGTCCTTCATGCGAGCCCTGTACGACCAGTAGTTACTTCCGCTCTCCCTCTGGTACAAATTCCTTCAGCTTCCCTTCCCTCTGCTTTTATCTTCCATCATTGCTATTCTCTTAGCATTCATTGGGCGTTCTTCCCAGCCCCCATTCACTGCGATGCTAAGGCTTTTTACAAGGGCGTTACAGAGCTGGTCGACTACCTCGACTCATTCAGCACAGGGAGTTTGTTTATAAATTGGTTCATTATTTCAAACGCTATCCATCGACACCCATTCACTCCCTGGCCATGTACTGACTGCTTTGTTTACGAATTGGCTGACCGTACATTTCTTGTCTATCCCGTATATTCAACCACAGGGTGTTACAGGGAGGTTGCTTTTAAATTGCTCATCTACTAAATGACGAGCAGCTAAAATGAATCAAAAGTCGAGGGGGAAATTGTGGATAGTCTGAATTACAACGGAGGATAACACGTGTTGTTTAGCAATTCTGAGGACTGTGTGGTGGTGTGATAAAACCTCGCTTCTCTTCCCCTCGACCGCTTTACAGGATTACAGAAGATCTTGTGACGCCTCCTGCAGAAATGAGGGAGGTAAGTGTGAATTCTTTTCAAGGTCTTGCATGTTGAAATCTCTCTTATTATTATTATTATTATTATTATTATTATTATTATTATTATTATTATCCGACTCATTGGCTGAATGGTCAGCTTATAGGCCTTCGGTTCAGAGGGTCTCGGGTTCGACTCCCGGCCGAATCTGGGATTTTAATCGCGTGCGATTCATTTGGCTCGGGAATTGGGTGTTTGTGTTTGTTCCAAGAGTTTCATCTTCATATTAGGATAACACAGTACACTACTAACCACCACAGAAACACGAAATAATGATTACAACCCTCGATATGGGGTTCGCGTCAGGAAGGGCATCTGGCAGTAAAACAGGGCCAACACATGTGCTACACAGTTCGCCGGCGCATCACCACAAGCGTGGGAAAAGTGGCAGAAAATTATTATTCTAATCTTCTCTTTTTTCTTATTATTATTAACGAATTAGCCCACATTGACTACGCAGAGGCGAGCTTTTGCCCTCTTTTGTCGCCATATTGATTTCATTCCTTTACGTTACCTTCGTACGCTTATCTAAATACTTCACAACGGCCCTCTCTTAGCTGAACGTGTACACCGAGAATCGGGAAGTACCATTATCCATACCCCGCTCTGACTGAAAGCAATTCCGAACAAAATCACGCCAGCAGACACTGTCATTTGCGAATCAAGAGTCCTTAGTTCGATATCCGGTTTGCAAAGCGTGCTTCTCGTCGTTGGCTGCGCTCATTCATCAACTCCATGCGGTGAGGATTGCACGCGTAATCTTCAATAGCCTGACAAGGAGGTTAAGTGGCTAATCAATCAAACTGGCTACTGGGTGTTCCCAAAAGCATTTCTCACATGACATGAAAGAAGTCTGCGAAATCTCTTCTGAATTTTGTATCATGAAATGAAAACAGTATTAAGATTTATTCCTCCTGTCTTTGTAGGCACGATTATGGTCTCTTTTTAAATATGCCATCTACTTTACTAGCCTGAGGGTATCTAACGCTGCCTGTACAATACTGACACTTTAAATTACGCGTATTGCTGAAGTCTGCTGTAGAAGCAACAGAAGAGCGTAGTTGTGACAAATTAAATTAGTTCAGTTCTTCCTCAGATTTCTTTATTCATAAGGCTATGTTGCAACTGTATATATGTTCGGTTCTATCGACTAAGTTCCTAGTATCGATCTAGATATGGTAAAGAGCCCAATTCAAATCAAAATTGCATCACATTATATTTATTATTAGAGACGACGTGAACCAAACATTCTGTGAAGCAGGGTGCTGGTCCTATGTAAACGTAGTCCTAGTGGGAATGGTTAGTAGTAGTTAGATTCAATTGTTAATTATTTAAACGCGAGAGATATGAGACTGGTCGAGGCTGCAGAGCAAGTTACAAATATATAATTGTGGGGGCACTTAGTTCATTCACAGAGGCTTGCAGACCGGTCACGGGACTTAACGTCCCATTACTTCTACGGTTTCCACACACTGAGTTGGCGGATTTTGTCCCGCAGGAATTGTTTTACAAATCAGTAAAGCTGTCACGAGGCTTTAAGGTTTCAGTAAATCTGCTGACACGAAGCTGACGTATTTGAGCACCTTCAAATACCAATGGACTGAGCCAGGATCGAACCTGCCAAGTTGGGCTCAAAAGGTCAGCGCTCTACCGTCCGAGCTACTCATCCCGGCTTGAGCACCTTCAAATGTCACAGGACTGAGCCATGATCGAACCCATCAGCATGAGCTGAGAATGCCAGACCTTTACGTTTTAGTTTCTCAGCCCGATGAAAGTGACAGTTACTGAAAATGAGAACCAAGTATATTATGACAGAATGGGTTGTATGTAAAGCGACATACATGGACATTTTATAAAGATATATTTTGAAGTAGTTGAGAAAATTAAAAATATATCCAACAGATTAAAGAGGGAAATGCAGTATTTTCCATAAAGGAGAACACAATTGGAATATTCAACTTTTAGGTCCAGAAAGGTAACAGCTATCGTCACCAGTGGTAGCTCAATATAAACAAAGCAAAAATTCGACTGGTCCTTAAAATATCGTGAGTTCAAAGTTCTAAGGGTAAAGAGATGCGTTTCCGTGTCTAATGTTGACGCTTCCAATATAGTCCGGTTCCATGGCTAAATGGTTAGCGTGCTGGCCTTTGGTCACAGGGGTCCAGGGTTCGATTCCCGGCAGGGTCAGGAATTTTAACCATCATTGGTTAATTTCTCTGGCACGGGGGCTGGGTGTATGTGTCTGTGTCGTCTTCATCATCCTCCTCCTCCTCCTCCTCAAAACGATGCGCAGGTCGCCTACGGGTGTCAAATCGAAAAACCTGCACCTGGCGAGCCGAACATGTCCTCGGATACTCCCGGCACTAAAAGCCATACGCCATTCATTTCATTTTTTTTTCTTTCAATATAGTGGCGAAGAGGATTTTTAGAGGTTTAGGTTATCAATAAAGACTTGACACTTGCAGTTTGTTTCAAACAATACAGACTAATTTACATATCTGTTCGTTAATATTCTTTGGTGGTTTATATGAATTTTATAGTCGAATCGTTGCATGAAAGTAAATGGTTATAGGAACTTCGACCATTAGACCATTCAACAAAATTAACTTGGAAACGTCTTTGCAATGATACAAATTTGAATTTTGCTTATAAAATTTCTCAGTTTGAATATTTCAGGCAGAAAAGAAATCGAATTTGAACTGCTGAACGTTTCTTTTAATGTGTATAAAACTTTCAAATTATAGGACAAGTTATGGAAAATAAAACATTCATTCTATCTATCTCCAGATGGTCACCACTTATGCATGATATTGCATGTGCGATTTGTTATGACGGCGTAAGTGCATCCCATACACTAACAGTTCGACACTTGAGAAAACACTGGAACCATGATCGAACCACTGAACGGGGAAGAGAATGAATTTTTCCTAATTATTCTGCCTCCTGCTGGAAGTAGGCGACCCTAACGATGCCTTCACCTACCCACGTAAACTCAAAACAATATTAAGTCTATAAAACAGAATGTCATATTCTAATAGACATGGCCTACGTTTGAAACAGCTTATATCTACTTGGAATTGCTTATATCTTCATGAAATTTGAGGACAACGGGATTTCCATCCTACCTTCTTAGTAAGGCTCTGAATTTCATTCGAACGAATAAAGAGGAAGAAAATAATTTACGACTTAACAGTACCTGCATATGTAAAAGAGCTGAAACCCTCCTGACGTAAAACTTGACCAATGTGCTCCGTCCTCATATAAAATGCAATTAGCATTTAAAATGAAGTATTTTTAAACAAGATGAGATTTCGCACAGCGTGAAGCGTGCTCTCTTACAACCCTCCATGGCTAAAGTCCCGGCAAAGGGCTACCGTGACTCGGATATAATAAAACCCAATTACTCGAAATGCAAATTTAAAAAATATCTGCGTGTCATACAGTTGATATGGTAATTATTAGCCTCTTGGTAATAAGATACGTGTTATATTAACTAGGATGGAGGCGAGAAAAGTTGATGATGAAAGAATTTAAAACTTGTGTTCCTAATTTCTGTTGTATGTTGTTTTAATATGCACTGAGATTCCAGTACACGTCATTTTGGCATATTGCACTACTCTACTAGCTGCCCATGTATTGCAGTATATTTAAAAAGCATGTGGAGAACACAGTGAAGTGAAGATTACGAAATAATAATAATAATAGTTTTATCTGCACCGGGTGAGTTGACCGTGCTGTTAGGGGCGCGCAGCTGTGAGCTTGAATCCGGGAGATAGTAGGATCAAAGCCCTGAAGATGGTTTCACGTGGTTCCTATTTTCACACCAGGCAAATTCTGGGGCTGTACCTTAATTAAGGCCACGGCTACTGCCTTCGATTTCCTAGGCTTTTACTGTCCCATCGTCGCCATAAGACCCACCTGTGTCGGTGCGACGTAAAGCATTTCGTAAAAAAAACGGTTTTATGTCCCACTAACTGCTCCTATGTTTTTCGAGAACGCCAGTGTGCCAGAATTGACCCGCAGGAGTTCTTTTAAATGCCACTAAATCTGCCAACAATCTTCTGGCGTACGTCGTGAGAACCTCCAAATACCACTGGAATGAGCTTGAATCGAACATGGCCAGTTGGGCTCAGATGATAGCGCTTTGTCGCCAGAGCCACTCAGCCCAACAGTTTCAGCCTTTCACCTGTCCAGCTCCTTACCTGACTGTTCAAGTACTGGCCTTCCGTTCAAAGGGCTACTGGTGTGATTCCTCGCCGACGAGGTTTCGGGCTTTTAACAACGTATAGTGAATTCATCTGCCTCGACTTAGTATTTGTGTTTGCCGTAATACACATGCAACACATCACACTACCAACCACCACAGTTAACACACAATAGTAAACATATCCCTCAACATGGGCGGCAGTCCCCAGTAATTTGGGAAAAGGCCAGGAAGAGGAGGTAGCCTGTTAACTACTGATGGTGTGTGTGTATTTCTCATTTTTAATTCGAAAATATTAAAAAAAAATCACCAGGATTATGTTCAATACTTCATGTACTGCGAAATGTCAGATATCATTATTTTCGGCTGCGGCCCGGAATTCAACCAACAATAGCTGATGGATCAAGTGAACCTATCCATAGTTGTAGGAACGGCCGATGAATCAGTCCACAGTAGTTGATGAGACCTTCGAACAAGCCCACATTTAACGGTTGAAATAACGAATGAAGTTTATAAATTATAACTTTTTAAACATTTTGAGGGCCTATAAAAGTTTCCCACTTTTGGGTGTAAAGGCCACTCTTTTCACTAAACTACAGCAGAAATTATGACTACAGTACTTAATTGTTTTCTGAATTCCTACCCAATAGAGTGTATATTTCCGTAAAAACCAAAACAGCAAAGTATTTCATGCTCGTTCATTCTGTATTTTTCACAAAACTAACTTATCATTTCGGATGGTGACTGTAACCTCAAAGAAAAGACGCCAGTCAGCGATAATTCTCCATCTGAAACAAATGTCGACCACTGTGTATTCTTGAGCGAAGCCTGTACTACGTAGAGTGCAAGTTTGGTGACGGCAGCTCATTCTCGAAAGATACCTTAAGCATTTTTAAATACTAAATTTCAAAAAGAACATCCCTAGAAAAACTGACCTTATGATACTTTCATTTTTTTTTGTTTTTATGCCAATATAAAATATACTGGATAGTTACTTAGAAACAAATAATGTAGCCATATACGAGGCGGTCGACGTAAAAAGGGTCTTTAGACCTATGGGCCAGTTCTACGCAGAATATATAGGTTTGTCCGCTATTTTCTGTGGTTAATAATGGCGAAAGATTCAGCGGGATATGTTGAAAATGGATGTTGTTACACCTGTTTGAAGTTAGTACTAATGGCGTGTGGCATCCGAAGAGGTTTGGTGCTGGTCTTTCGAGTTGAGGCCGTATGGTTGACCTGAAAATAAACTCGTGTCCTCATCCCGAGGTGGTGCAGCTCTTTTTAGGCACACCCCCAATGGAGGCGAGCTGCCCGGGCCTCCGAGGACGGCAGCTAATAACGCTAACCGTTAAACTACGCAGGTGGACTCTTTAAAGTTAACCGTGCGACTTTTCACAGTTCGTGGTCACAGCTTCTCACAGTGTGATAGGAACTTTGGTCTTATCGAACATTACATTAAGCAGAAAGAAGTGATTGGTATTGTGCCGCAGAAACTCTTCTCTATTTTGCAAGTTAGTGTACAATGGATGTGGACCAGGCTGGCATACGTTTTTATTTCCATTCTTTTTGACAAGCCAGTATCCAGAAATAAGGTCACATTCAAAATAATGTTATGTGTTCTCACACCTTCACTGCGAATTTCAACCTTTTTCGCTTTTGGAAATGTCCTTACAGACAAAAATACCTTCACAGTTGGAAAGACCGCTCCCCTGGACATCAACCAAAAGAAAGTGAATGATATAAGAAGCCTGTACACATTTTTGTCTGGAGAAGATGTTGCGTTTATTGAGGGGATGATAAACCAAGACTGAATATTAAATGAAGTATTATTCTCTGACAATACTGATCTATTGTATCCACTTAATTTTTTCACAAACTCATTCTTTGGTACTAATATTGGATTACATTTGATTTAAAACACTGTACTTTAGTTTTGTTTATTGAAGTTTACTACCGAAAATGCTGTCTGCGTAAAAGGGGCTCATAATATTGATTTAAGTTCTTATTTATTTAATTTGTGAGCCATTTAAGTCATATTTTACATGAATTATTCAAATCTGAATTAAATGTTCTAAATAATAACAAATCCTACAATATGGAAAAGAAATAAACACTTAAGAAAAACAAAGCCAACTATTTCAAATCCTTTTTTCTCCAAAATGAGTTTTCAGCTACGTGCCCTTTTTATGTCGACCGCCTCTTACCTTCTGTAGGTTAGTGAAGACGGTCCTCAAACCCAAAAGTGGGGTATTTTTATAGGTTCGCAAAATGTTCGAAAAATATTTTCATTCGATATTTCAATGGTTGCTTTACATAATGCGTATATTAAGATACAGAAGCCATAAAAATGTGTACAATAAATGAAGTAGTAGGAGTTCATTACTTGATTTTCTTTGTGATCTTAATTTTTTGTTATGTACTGTAGTTTGTTTATAATTAAGTGGAATCTGATAGAATACTAAATATGAGGAATATTCAATACAATGCCCTCATTCGTTTCTTGAGCAGCTATAAGTAGAGCAAATTGAAGTCTGAAAATTACTGAATTGTAAATAATATTCCCCATACGAAATGTCACCGGAAAGACACTGTAAGATGTTAAAGTGCTTAGCGGAAGAATTGACCATATGAATGAATTACCGACTGCTCTTTTGCTATGGAAGTATTCCGTTCAGTCCAATCTCGTATTTGGATGCAGATTTTTCAGGCTTCCTTCTTCCCACCAATTAAGGCAGTATCGCATGCTTGCCTAATAACCCATCCAACCTGTTCCACCGGCCGACAGCATGCTATTAGCAAGCACCTTTTTTATTTGTGGGCCAGTGGAGGGCCCAAAAAAGTATGATGTATAACAAGTGACGCCAGCGATTTCTCTGAGTTATGACTCCACGTTTGACTGATTAGTTGGACGTTCCGGCGTATATGGCTGGACAGCGTTGTATACCTTAAATTAATGGTTTTATTTTTCACTTAAGTTCCTGGCATATTTCATCGTTTACCGTTACAACATTCCAAGATCAGCGATATACTTACGTAAAACACAATCACGTTCCATGTTTGATTGTTGTTTTGTCACGTATATTTGGCAAACCCATGCTGCCCCACACCGATAAACGCACGATTACCGGGCGTGCTGGCCGTGCTGTGAGCTTGCATCCGGGAGTTGGTGGGTGCGAATCCCACTGTCGGCAGATCTGAATATGGTTGTCCGTGGTTTCCCATTATCACACCAGTGACGTAGAGCATATTATAAAAAGAAATGGCAGATTACTTTTACGACGACTACTTCCACACATTTCCAGATAACGTCAGAGGTAGTGTGTGTGAGCTAGTCGGAAAATATTCTTTGCAATCCCATTTCATAATTATTAATATGTTGAAGACCTCTGGCGGCACAGTCGGCGTTCGGTGGACAAACATTACCTTACGGCACCTTTTAGCGATACATGGTCACCCTAGTGCTGAATAGGTCGACCTCGGGTATCTTCGAGATTCGTATTGGCAACCTTTGAAACACAAACTATGAATCGCTTATGCATCGCTGTGCGACATCTGGCGTACACTTTACGTACTAGTACTGTTGTTGTTTACGCAGCAAAGCCAAACTATAGAATTCATGCTGGGAACAAGATTTGCATCGAGAAATGTTATATAATGTTATATAATGTGTGTATGACACAGTTGTTGGCTTAAGATAATAAAGGTTTAGCAAATTCATATCGATCGATCATATTAGCGATTCAATTCAGATTTCATTTCCATTCAGTTGGCAGTATTACCGGAACCGGGAGAGCTCCCTCCTTACTCCTGCTACATGTACAAGGAAATATCGCTAAAAGGTGCGCGGACTATACTCATTTTTATAAACAATGCAGGAAAAGTTCGTTTCCCTGCTAATTGGTAACATGACAGGAAAGTCAAAATTGCTTCACAGACCACGTAAATGGTACTAACCCAGGAGGTGTGAAACTCGCTGGCCTAATACCATGTATTATTATTATTATTATTATTATTATTATTATTATTATTATTATTTTCCGAGGAGCGTAGCCCTATTTTACTTAACAGTATGTTAAGGCTATCGTTTACGACCATACAATATTAGCTGACCACATACTGTATAAGAATATTACAAAGAGTTAGGAACATTGTCTAAGAAACGGGTGAAAGTGGAAGTGCAACACGTTTTCACAAATATATCAGAAACTACAGTAACTGAGGTGTCCTAACAATTTTTTTCTTTTATTGGCGGGTAGTGGGCAATTAAAATTAATAATAATATTATTGGCTTTTACGTTCCACTAACTATTTTTACGGTTTTCGGAGACGCCGAGGTGCCGGAATATTGTCCCGCAGGAGTTTCTTAACGTGCCAGTAAATCTACCAACACGAGGCTGTCGTATTTGAGCACCTTCAAATAGCACCGGACTGAGCCAGGATCGATCAGAAGGCCAGCGCCTCAACCGTCCGAGCCACTCGGCCCGGCAAGAGAACATTTTATGAGCTACTGTTTGTTCTTTTTGGCACTTTCAAAGGTATTCTTCTACTGTTGGCATTTTAAATCGTTGAAAATAACTTCTAAATTTACCATGTCCAGTCATAAACAGTGTAATTATAAAAGTAGGTTAGAAGAATTTTTTGAGATTAAACGTAGATGAATGGTTGGAAGGACCAACATCTGCGTGACATGCCTTTCATGCTACTTTTCCATACAGAGTTCCAACTCTATTCCGTTTAACTTCTGAATATCTTCTTCACATGAGGTACGGGACACGCGAAGAAGCTGAAATCGATATCCCATCGAATTGATCTTGCTAAGATGCCCGCCCTCCCATTTGCAACTCTTTCAACATGACCTTTTGCCTGAACTAAACGTACCTATATTTATTGCTGATAATCTTGAGAGTGCTAGTATCTCTGTTCTCAAACATGAATATGCCACCTAAATTACAATGCACTGTCCGTGTTCGTGTATCATGGTATCAAATATACTACAGTACTTGAAATTTCTGATGCATATCTACTTCTATGTAAATTTTCTTATTAGTCAGCCTGACAACGTGAACACAGGAATACGTACTGTGAATTATTCAGGAGTAGTGCCTGCAAAATATTTCACAGTACGAGCTGTGGTCATGCAAATAAGAACAAGTCCCACGTTAGCACCTGCGACCCATGAAGTAGATCACAATAAAAACTGCGCCTTGCGGGTCAGCCTAGAGTCATAGTAGTGATCCGCAAATCAACTCTCAACCATAGCAGCGCCCGGCAAATGTGCCTACACTCGTAACAGCAGCCTACGAATCAGTCTACAGTGGTAGGAGTGGCCGGCAAATCAGCTTACATTCATAGCAGTGGCACCAGTGCTTGGCAAATTACAGTCGTAAAAACTACAGGCGTAACAGCAACCCGCGTATCAGTATACAGTCGTAGCAGGGGCTGACAATTCAGCTTACATGCGTAACAGCAACCCGCATATCAGTATACAGTCGTAGCAGGGGCTGACAATTCAGCTTACATGCGTAACAGCAACCCGCATATCAGTATACAGTCGTAGCAGGGGCTGACAATTCAGCTTACATGCGTAACAGCAACCCGCATATCAGTATACAGTCGTAGCAGGGGCTGACAATTCAGCTTACATGCGTAACAGCAACCCGCATATCAGTATACAGTCGTAGCAGGGGCTGACAATTCAGCTTACAAGCTGCCCACGAATGAGTCTATAGTCGGGCCCATACATCACTCCCCAGTAGTCGACGAGATAAGTGAACCAGTCCACAGTTGTGGCTGCGGCCCAGGATTCAGCCAGCAATGGTTGGTGGGCCACGCGATCCTGTCCACAGTTTTAGTAGTGGCCGATAGATCGGTACACAATTTTATTTGTGGCTGGAGAATCGATCTACAGTAGTTTATGCGACCCACGTATCAGTCTATAGTTGTCAGCTGTACCCGCAAATCGGTCTACAGTTCCGCATAAGTAGGTAAAACTCACGAACAAGTTCACAATTGTAGCTGCTACTGGGATTTCTGCTAGAATTAATGGCAGCAGTACCTGTATTTATTACTGGCGATAGCGATAGCCCAAAACAAGAAATAAGCGGATGGTCCGGGAAATGGTCTTCAGTAACAGAACCGGACGACGAACATGCTCATCAGTCCACAACAGTAGTTCACAACTGTGAGGCTGAAATGGAGCTTGCTGTCTCTGCTACTGTATAGTTTCCATTGCCTCTGCTACTATACCTGAATATCCTGAGCCAAGGACATATTTATTCATTATTCTTGTCTCCTAGCGTCGCGTTTCCTTTAAAGTCATGTTAGCCACACATTCTAGAAAGTAATCGGAAGAAGTCGCCACAGGGTTAACTTGTGTGTCCCAATCCTGTCGAAGAACGTGCGTTAGAGCGCTCTGATATGATGGTACGGATGCTAAGTTTATTTGAAGTCAGACTGTGTGAGCAGTGACCGGTTCTTCCCAGTCTCACATTAATTAATTTGTTCTGTCTTGATCTTCATGTTTCCAGTTGGCTCTCTAGCCTGCTGAACTCGTACGTCTTGAGAGGTTTCTTAGTCAAGTAAGACACGTGCTTCCCTTGTAAAATCACACACGCTCAAGCGTTCCCTCCAGAGTGAGGTTAGGTTGTTAATTACCTCTTATTTCGTAATTGCTACCATTACCCGCTATTCCTCATTAAGTGTGGGAGTCAAGTTCGGAGACGCACGGCAGCACCAAGATATAGCACCTGCCGCTGCTACTCCTCTCGTGGCTATGTGTACAGTGTGTTCAAGAAGTATGTCATCTTCTGAACATGTGAAGAGTATGTTCCAGCACTCTCTCATCCCGTTGATATGTATAGTGTATACTAACAATCTATGACCTTGTAGATACAGTATGTTTACGTTGTGTACTAAGAAACTCTGCCCTTGTAGATATATAGTACAGTATGTTGCAGAAGTCTCCCTTCTTGTAGATATATGTACCTTGTGCACCAGTAGCCTCGTAACTAGTGGATACGTGCATATTGGATATCAACGGTTTCTGTCCTCGTAGATTGGTGTACAGCGTTTGGCAAATCCCACATCTCGCGGGCATGTCTCTGTTAATAGCCTCTTAACTGTCAATTGTAGTGACTTCTGTAAATATAGTTACTAATGATAGGCCATCTGATTTGAAACTGTCAGTAAGTGACTGCATGTTAAGCCGTTTTTGGTACTCCCATTCGTATGATAACATCAAGTTACATATAGCCGTCCTCAATCAAAGAACTCTTTTCGGTTACCTCCAGAGTAACATAAATTGAATTTTAAAGAGAAAAAAAAAGAAATTAGTTTTGAATATGTAGCCGTTGATATGGCTACATCACTGGCATGCATTATATCTTGAACTATTCAGGGATGTTCTAGCTTTGGGCAGGTGATCAATTATTCCGGATCTTGCTCAGCACTGCTCTCGCACTGAACGTCCGCATCTGTTCGAAGGCCCCGCCGTCTCACGCCCATCCTCATGCGATTCCAAATCCTACACACCCCGAAGGGTTGATCGCCGCGGGACCTGTTGGGGGATAAGATTCTTTTACTAAATTCCCACCAAAGTCTGAGTTCTTGATAGGAAAATCTTTCTAGATGTAAGTCGCCGAGCTGAGGGATGATGTCCACAGAGTGGATGGCGGGGATCCATCTGCTACTTATTCCTCCCCAAATCAGCAGAAACGTATCTCCGGACATGAGGTGGTACTGTTCTACATTTCATAGCAGACAAAGTAGGGGTTCCCATTCCACTAAAAACATAAATTTAAGCAAATTCCTCAATTGCGCCGAAAATTAAAGAGCTAAAAGACCCGGAAAGATTTAAAATTGTGAGTCTTGGATAGCTCTATCAAACTAAAGAAACACATTTTGAATATCACTTCCGGCCTAAATACAGTTCCGGAAAACTGCCTAATATCGCTTGTTTCTTTACTGGTTTTCTTTTTGATTCAAATCCTAGCAAATTAACTTATTTACATAATTATTTCTGCAATGTGTTCCTTGGTTCAATAACCTCAGACTTTTTACTTATTCCTTGAAAAATCTCCACACCGTATGCAGTTCTAAGGGATTAAGTGAAATTCTGCATTGACTCACATTAGCGCTCTCAGTGGGGGAAAAAAGGCAAACCGAATAAAATGGCGACCGGATAAGAATGACTAAGAAAAATATTCTAAATTTAGGAATAAATAAAGAATACATTATCATACTTAAATATAATTTTTTTCCCCTAAAATTCGTAGATCATATCCCTAGGATGTTTTCAACATTTAGTTGTTTGCCTAAAGGGTTATAACTGTGGATTTTTGTTCAGGAATTATCATCAAGCATCCGGTTCCAGTTTCATTCTCTGTAACATCGACCTGTTTCATAATATGTTCAGAGGCACCCGATACTGGTGCAGCATACTCTGCGGCAGGAAACCAAAATGTCGAATGTCTTGAAGTCTGGAGATGAGCTCCCGAGTGAGCTACCTGATGATGTCATCAAGAATATTCATGATTGCGGGTAACCGAAGAAAGACCTTATCATTCTATTGAAAGGCTGATCACAGCGGAGGAAGACCTTATTCTTAAAGACAGTGTTACTGCATTTAATTTTGGACAGAAAAAGTAAAATGAGAGCGTTGAGGAAAATTACTTAGACTTTAATCTGTATTGAAAATATAAACTAATGTTGCAAGAAATAAAAGAATTATAATAAGCTTGCTATTATTCATGTACGGTTTGTCTGGTTAGAAGGCTATTCATACCTCCTTAAAAGAATTCAAAATAAGGAACACTGGAGGATTTTGTGCGGAGTGGAATATTTTCGAAAAGTAAAACTTTAAGAAAGTGAACGTATGAAGAGTTCAATATGATACTTCCACAGCGGTAAAATCAAAAGAATAAAAATGTGTGGAAGTAGTTATGATCAATGTGCAATAGACCTATGTTCAGAAAAAGTCAAGAAATTCCATGAATTTTCAATGAGTTGTATTATCCACGTTTTCCATTTTGCATGCATATTCTCCTCTCTATTAGGCCGAATAATGGGGAGTTTACTGTAAGTTATATAAAGGAAGAAAGAGCGAGTGTTTCATGAAGGCCATGCTGGAAGATGATATGTTGCACTTTGCCACTTTGCCTTCGCAAACTTATTATTTCATATATCCAGTACTTGTTGAGAGGTATTGTAGTTTCGGTTTACATGATATTATCACCATAGCAATCGCATTAACGTGCACTAGTTACAATTCTCCCAGTGACAGCTGTCTGCGTGTTTTTAATTCAGTAGACCAGTTGCACTGCGGGTGGCTTAACACGTTAGTGGAATATACATCAATTTAATTAGGAATAAAATCGCTAGACTACATAATCTCATGTGTGTGTCTGTTAGGTCATCAGCCCAGAGGCTAGTTGGATCCTGAAATAGCACCACCAAAAGTTATGCGGTTATAAGGAAACCGCAAAAACCAATGGCAGCACCAAAATGAGGCGTACTAGGCAAGACGAGGAGTGAGGTAGTTTGCCATTGCTTTCCTCACTGGGTCAGAAAGTGCTATTGCAGCACGACTGACTCTATGAGCAACACCTTTCATAACACTCAGATGCACTAGTCGTGCTCTGAATGTCATTACTCAGCACCACCCATACCCCAGCAGCTTCCATATTGTCACAGCCATGTATGAGACTGGGACTTCGGTGGAAGCTACACTTTACTCTGGCCTGTGCCAAGAGATGGATACAAAAGTACTGTATCCATCATGAAATGGCAGCAGGCAAACATAATCTCATAACGTTTCCAAAATAATCTTGATTATATTCAACAGAATGCTGAACTGATTTAAATGTAGTGAAGCCTTCTTCTAATGAAATGATTAATTTCAGTTCTTAAGTCACCGGTCTATCGGTGCAGCCGTTTTCATCAGAAAACAGACGGGTTGAGTGGTCTGGCCGAAAATGAAAACAAACTCACCCTGAGCGATGTATTTACCTGGATATGCTATGTTAAGGCAAGGTTTGTCTGTCTGTTAGGTCATCAGCCCAGAGGCTGGTTGGATCCTCAAATAGCACCACCAAAGGTTATGCGGTTATAAGGAGACCCCAAAAACCAATGGCAGCACCAGCATGAGGCGTACTAGGCAAGATGAGGAGTGAGGTAGTTTGCCATTGCTTTCCTCACAGGGTCAAAAAGTACTATTGCAGCACGACTGGTCCTATGAGCAGCACCTTTCATAACACTCAGATGCACTAGTCATGCTCCGAATGCCATTACTCAGCACTACCCATACCCCGGCAACTTCCATATTGTCACAGCCATGGATGTTGACTGGAACTTCGGTGGAAGCTACACTTTACTCTGGCCTGTGCCAAGAGATGGATGCAAAGGTACTGTATCCATCAAGAAATGACAGCAGGTAGAAGGCAAGGTTTATCTTTCCCTAATGCGCATGTAACTGAGGAATCTAATCTCTGGAGATTTATGGTCGGAACTCCAAGGATGTCAACAGCCATCCGGACTGTAGTATAGTCCGCATACAAGAATTCAAATTGCTCTGCAGATTGTGGCATGCACAATGAATCGATGACATTGAACTGCCAAGACAGCTACTGCCCAGTTATGTGGTCAGTCGTTCCTCTTGGCTTTCTTTATAACATCCACTGACCCTCCTATCAGGTAGCGCCTCAGTGAATCCTATCCCCGCCCACATATCAAAACTAAAATTCTTCAACCAGCTGGGAGGAACCCAGAGACTGTAGCGTGAAGGTCTAGAGTATTATTTGGTGTGTCATGTGGTCTGTATCATACTTTCCTCGACGTATTGCTGGACATTCTCTACCGGTTCCACTGTTTCTCATGTTGAACAGCTTTTCAGTTAATCTCAGAAGGCTTATTGAACCTCGTCATAGGCCTCTCTGGGTAAGAGTCCGACACCATATAGATGTAGCAGGGTGTAGAAGAGAAACCAAGGAAAATGATAAAGAAAGTTTAATATCAAAGAAGAACCAGTTTAATTTTTAATTTCGTGTGGCTGTTTCAAGCCGAGTGCAGCCCTTGTAAGGCAGACCCTCCGATGAGGGTGGGCGGCATCTGGCATGTGTAGGTAACTGCGTGTTATTGTGGTGGAGGATAGTGTTATGTGTGGTGTGTGAGTTACAGGGATGTTGGGGAGAGCACAAACACCCAGCCCCCGGGCCATTGGAATTAACCAATGAAGGTTAAAATCCCCGACCCGGCCGGGAATCGAACCCGGGACCCTCTGAACCGAAGGCCAGTACGTTGACCATTCAGCCAACGAGTCGGACAGAAAATGTAAGAGAAAGAACTAAAAGGGATTTCGTTAAAGAAAGGTTGAAACGATAGTGAAGGACGTAGAAGACGAAAGTACGAGAACCAGAGACGGAAAATTTCGAAGGACCGAGCGAGTTAGCGGTGCGGTTAGAGGCGCGCGGTTGTGAGCTTGCATCCGGGAGATAGTGGGTTCAAATCCCACTGTCTTCAGCCCTGAATATGGTTTTCCGTGGTTTCCCATTTTCACACCAGGAAAATTCTGGGGCTGTACCTTAATTAAGGCCACGACCGCTTCCGTCCAACTCCTAGGCCTTTCCTATCCCATCATCGCCATGAGACCTATCTGTATCGCTACGACGTAAAGCCACTTGCAAAAGAAAAAAATTCGAAGGGAGGGAAGTATTTCAAGAAAAAGGAAATACGGACCGCATGAGTTGGCTGCACGGCACATGTCGTGTAGCAGAAAGCTTACGTTCGTGAGATGATGAATTCGAACCCCACCATCTGAAGATGGTTTTCCATGTTTTGCCATCCACAGGGCAAATGCTGAGGATGAACTTTAACTAAATCCATGGACGCTCCCTTCCCAGTCCTACTTCTTTTCTAAACTGTCCTATTGTCGACAAAATCCTATCAGTTAGTGCGACTTAAAACCGCTAGCAAAATAAAGGGAGGAATGGCAAGAAAGAAGAATAAATCAGTGATGATAAGTGGAGAGAGAGAGAGAATAAATGCAGATACGTAAGAAGAAAGTGGGTGAAAGGAAAATATTATTATTATTATTATTATTATTATTATTATTATTATTATTATTATAAGAAGAAGAATTTTGGAAAACACGGGGACATAAACATGACTAGTACCAATTTTTAAGGAGGTTTCAAGGTAGGAATAAATTGTAAAAGATGTTTACTATTGAATGGTGTCCGGATCCATGGCCAAATGGTTAGCGTGCTGGACTTTGGTCACATGGGTCCCGGGTTCGATTCCCGGCAGGGCCTGGAATTTTACGCTTAATTGGTTAATTTCGCTGGCATGGGGGCTGGGTGTATGTGTCGTCTTCATCATCATTTCATCCTCATCGCGACGCGCAGGTCGCCTACGGGAGTCAAATCAAGGAAAGACCTGCATCTGGTGAGCCGAACTTGTCCTCGGACACTCCTGGCACTAAAAGCCATACGCCATTTCATTTTTTTTTCACTATTGAATGGTAAGATATATATGGCGTAGTAATGAATCCCACTCCCCACAAACACATTTTAAAGGGATACAGTAGGGAAAGTGCACGCCTTATTCTACTGAGGTTTTGTAAGTCGGTTTTGTGGACCAGTGGTTCACAGTAGTTGTGTAATCATGAATGTATATCAGCAGAGTTATGCCAACCAGTGCAAATGCGAGTGGTGAAGCTGCGGTGTAGTGTCGGTTTTCTTGATGTGCATGTTTCATAAAAGTATCTGTGCACCTCACATGATCTGTGCCGTGCCAATGTTTACCCTGCGCCGCGATTACCGCGGCCGATCCAATCCACCCGCTTGCAGATTGCCACTCTGACACACTGGGTAGGCTTCGCTTAATCCCATACACATACGTGTTTATGTTAGCTTTGCTCTATCCTATCATTTGGTTTGCACAACTTCACACTACCGTTCAATGAAGAGTCCCTCATTCCGTATGAAAAATACGTAAGAGGATCTGTCTCGTTACTGTCGTCGGAGAACAATAGTACGCACAAAATTCTCTTAGTCATCTCCTAAAATTATTTTTGAAAATATTTATAAATTGACGGCAAAATTCCAGAAAAATGATTCGAAAATAAAAATGACATAAATGAGAAATGCAATTTAACAATCAGTTTACCAATCGAGTTGTTATAACCTATATTAATGTTGTACATATTATAATACGATTTTGGGGTCTTTCCATGTCAATAAAAACATGAAAGTCTTTACGTTTCGCAAAGGACTTTCTTCTGCATTTTCAGAAGAAAATCTCACTTGCTCATTGGAAGTAACTCTCCTGGAATGTGGACATTTCGAAGAAGTTAGTTGTGCACAAAGTTTCTTTAGTCCCCAGATTGACGAAGCGTTGTGATTTTTAATTCTCCGTATTCATCCTCACTTACAGTTGGGATAATATCCAATACCACACGCATAAATGCTTCAAAATCATCAAACATCTAAGAAAATGACTCTATAGTTATAAAATAGTGATGAATTCCATAAAATGATCAAATAATAACGTATAATTTTAGAAAATGACCAAAAAATACAAAACGGATAAAAGATGACCAAAGAAATTATCTAATAAATTAACGTTTCTACAATATGGGAAATGTGACCAGCATTTCTGTACAGTTTAGCAATGTCTGTTGTGAACCAATTAAAAGATGACATGTCATCAAAATCCTAGCCTTGGCAAGTAATCAAACTTCAGTTCTACGTGAATTAAAGTCTGTGGCATTTGATATGAATTGAATTTATTATACGTAATTAGCCACTATCGCTCCTGAGCGCCTTTAGTAGCGCCTACATTGAATACAATGAATGATGATTTTACAATAATGTGAAAGTGAAATATAAAAATTAAATTCTCAAAACTGACTAATCCCACTGCACTACAGTCCTCATGGCCCTTGGTCTACCAAGCGACCACTGCTACTGCAACAGCCAGACTTGCTTCTCCTAGACCACCGGGCCGGCACACAAGATAGGCCTATTATATAATTAAATTTAAAATATAAATACAAAGTTAAATGAGTTGTTTTATTTACAAAACTGCCACACAATGGAGATAGCCCCGAAGGACTCAGTATACCAGCATGACAATAATAATTAAAATTATAATTACAATATTAAAATATAATAATGGTATAATTTTCAAACAACATCTAGATGTGTGGATTAACACGGTGATTCAGAATTTGACAACTCTCCTTTATTACTATGGTGACTATCTCATCTCGTACGAAAGTTGGAATGTGATATTCTTTTCGAAATTCCTAAAAAATATATTTTTTTACAATTTACTTTACGTCGCACCGACACAGATAGGTCGAATGGCGACGATGGGATGGGAAAGGCCTAAGATTGGAAAGAATGCGGCCGTGGCCTTATTTAAGGTACAGTCTCAGCATTTGCCTGATGTGAAAATGGGAAACCTCGGAAAACCATCTTCAGGGCTGCCGACAGTGGGCTTGGAACCCACTATCTTCCGGATGCAAGCTCACAGCTGCGCGCCCCTAACCGCACGGCCAACAGTAGGTTCATAGATAGCTTTCTTGTCTTCATCCACCTCTTCCGCTTGTTGAAGACCAACCTCGAATGAGTCAGATGGGTCAGTAATTATCCCGTGCCTAGAGGTGCTTGAATAATATCTCTTCTAGTAGACCCATCTGAGGAAATGCATGAGCTAAGTAAATGTACATACTGCATATAAAATAATGCACAGGTGATTAATACCAAATATTTTTTTCACTCAAGTGTCCGCTCCATGGCTACATGGGGTCCCAATTTCAACCCAGTCGAGTTGGGGATTTTTATTTTCATTAGTTCATTCCTGTAGTTCAGGGGGTGTGTGGTGCAGTCGTCAGTGTTATAATTCAAACACCGTCAACTCGAAAGACCTGCAGCAGGCCATTCCGGAGGCCACTTTCCATTATTATTATTATTATTATTATTATTATTATTATTATTATTATTATTATTATTATTATTATTATTATTATTATTATTATTATTGATTTTGTTGTTGTTGTTGTTGTTTGTTCACTTACGTGGAGGGAACCCAACGATTAGCTTGAATATATCAGCAGGAGTAAATTTCAAATCCAGAGTTTCTTCTACACAACATACAACATAATTTCACAGTCAACCACAACACACCTAATTCGATATACTGGCGCTCCCCCACGGCGTCCCCAACTGCATATAAAACCTCATCAAAATTACCAATACTGGAACAGAATTGAGTTATTCTTCATATGATTTATAGTGTTTTAATTTCGTGAACATGGATTTTACGACATTCAAATGCGTATGCATGTGTCCATGCTCACTAGTAGATTCAAGGTATTAACAATGGATGGACCGCAGTTTAATAAACATGGATCCTTCCTTTCCTTGTTCGAAGTCACAGGGAACTGCAGAAATATATGTGAACCAATACGGTTTAGGAGATGAACGGGGCTTGATAACCGTGTGGCAGAGTCACTGACTTCTCACTTAGGCTCGAATATTGGTCCTTTTTTAAAAAAATTGGCTTTTCGTTGCACCGTCACAGATGGGTCTCATGACGACGATGTGACAGGAAAGGACTAGGAATGGGAAGGAAGCGGCCGTGGCCGTGTAACAAATTTGCCTGGTGTGAAAATGGTGGAAAACCATGGAAAACAACCTTCAGGGCTGCCAACAGTGGGGCTAGAATACACTATCTCCCGAATGCAAGCTCACAGCTGCGCGCCTTTAACCACACAGCCAACTCTCTCGACAAAATGAAAAGTCACGTTTCCTTGTTGAGACTCCTCGTAAAACTGAAGGTTTCGTGGCTACGACTACGGCTTTTTTTAAACAAAATGCCTGCGTTTGACCTTTATATGGAACATGTTCTCAGGAGAAACACCAAATTTTATTTCACTGATTGCGTATATTAAAGTATTTTATCTCTTTAGATTATTATTATTATTATTATTATTATTATTATTATTATTATTATTATTATTATTATTATTATTATTTAATTGCCTCAGTTCACGAAAAGTGGTGCCTTTTGGCCGATCTTGGTACCAAATCTGACGTTTCTTTTGTGCTGTTGTCCTGTAGTGAATGCGGAATACAACTGGGCAGTACTCATGGCAATGTCGGCTGACACTGAAGGCGCCGCTAGGTATTTTGGCACAACACAGTGGCATGAGAATGCCACGAAATTTGACCGCTTTTCAAAAATCGACTTCCTCTGGCGAGAGCGAATCCGTGAACTTGGAACCATGCTCATGATACTGTAGCACTGATCAACGGAGGATGGAAGTTAATCACGTATTGTCGATACACACAGCTGTTCAGATACAAGCTGTAAAACAGAGTCTGCACTATATACGCTGTGCTGTTTACCAGCACAGTGGGCATTGTGGTCAAGGGGTAGAGAGACTGCCTCTTACCCAGAGGTCCCGGGTTCAATTTTCACCTTGATCTGGGGACGGGTTCGAGGTCCAGGCAGTTTTGGTGAGAACAATATTGAGGAGTTCTCTGACGGAGATAAAGCGGCCTCGGTCTAGAACGCCACGAATAACAGTCGAGGGGATTCACCACGCTGATCACGCGTCACTCGTAATCTGTAGGCCTTCGTGATGAGCAGCCGTCACTTGATAGGCCAAGGTCCGTCAGGGCTGTAGTTCCACGTGTGTTTAGTCGTCAGCTGAAATGCTAGTTGGATCCCCAATTGCTCCACCATGACCTGTCATAGATATAGCCTAGTCTTCACTGAAAGGACTTAAAAGGGACACGTGGACTGAGGTAGTTTCCTATTGCTTTCCTTGCTGAGCCAGAAGGTGTTAATACATTTCACTGAGGTGTGCACATTAACCGATCCCATGAGCTACACTTTCACACGATTCCAAATAGGGACTGGCTGTGCAATGAATGGTATTACAAGCATCGCTCATACCTCAGTCACTTTCATATTGCCAAAGCCAAGGATGAGACTGAACCAGGTTAATGAATGTAACAAATTTGTTGTCGCCCATGCCAGCAGATCAGTACATTTACACTATGTCTAACCAAAATTGGCTTTGGTTTTGTTGCGCAGTGGGGTTTGATTTGTACACCAGCATGTAATAAGCTTCTGAAATAAAGTAGCAATAATAATTGAAACTGCGCATCCGTGACTAGTCTCTTTCATAATGTCAGTCATTTTTAATACCAAAAATGGTTGGTTTTGAATTAAAAAGTTGAACTATTGCGTCTACATTGGGAAGTCGTCAAATACAGAACAAACAGGCGGTAGAAACCGCTGTCCTGATTTGAACCGCGACTGAATGGCTGAAAATTGTGCCGACGAATCATGTTTCGGATGTATCAGCAATAACGGAAGCTTCCCCTTACACCGTATTGTGTCGTAAATTAGATTCCGTTATTAGTGCGAGATCCATATTCAAACGCGGATTTTGTAAATATGCTATGTACTGAGTGCTATAATTGTAAATTTGATTTTCTATTTTAGTTTGCACTGTTCGTTTCGTTTATTTTCCGAATCAGTAGTTAAAATCCGCATTATTTGCTTTTTACTCGGTTTCCCCCACTGGCTATCTAGCAAGAGCTACCAACATCACAGTTGGTGCTAACACAAAACGTCAACTTGTCGCGGTTTCTGTGACTGTCAAACTGTGAAAAATAATGTATGAATGAATACATTTTGTTTATTGTGACTGATAAATGTCACAGAGCCAAGTGATGCGCACTCTGGCCAGGCGACTCCTCTGGAGAGCTGACTTTTCCAACAACAGGAAAGGAGAGCAATGTATGAACTCATTGTTGAAGGAAATGTAAACCGTAAATTACAAATTACTGTTGTATTTGCTTTTTGAGTTATCGTTCCACAGACTAGTTAGGTTTTTAACGATGTGGTAGCCAAGTGATTAGATTCCGAGTGATGTCGTGAAGGTGTCCGATTCGAATTCGGGATTAATACATTTAAATCTTTTGAACTGAAGAATCTAATCACGTTAAGATTCCACTTAAAATTTGAGGTTTCGATCACCGACATCGACCGTCAAATAATAGTCTAGTAATACTAACGAACGAATGAAATATTCATGTCTCTTAGGTAAGTTGCCCTTACGCACAGCATCGCAATCAGTCCATACATACATACATACATACATACATACATACATACATACATACATACATACATACATACATAGTCCGGCTCCACTGGTAAATCTGGCCTTCAGTTTAGAAGTCCGTGGGTTCAGGTCCCAGGCGGCTGGGGTGTTTACCTGTGCATGGTTAATTCCTCTAGCTCGGAGACTAAGTGTTTGTGTTCATTTTTGAAAATCATCGTCATTTACATACAGCACATCACATTGCAGTAATCCCAGAGGCATGCAAGTATCAGAAAAGGCATCCGGTCGTAAAACTGAGAGCTATATGACGCAAACCGTGCAGCCTCTTGCTCGGTTGGGCGGGTAGGGGTGCGCAGCTATGAGCTTTTATTCGGGAGATTATAGGTGCAAATCCCTCTATCGGCATCCCTGAAGATGGCTTTCCGTTGTTTCTCATTTTAACACCAGACAAATGCTGGGGCTATACCTTAATTAAGGCCACAGTCACTTATTTCCCATTCCTGGCCCTTTCCTATCCTACCGTCTTCGTAAGACCTATCTGTGTTGGTGTAACGTAAAGCAACTTGTAAGAAATAAAACATGCAGTGTCATGTGATAAATGTTGCCTATCAGTGGTAGACATGAATTCTTTTGCAATGTTTGTACTGGAATCAGGAGCATTCCGAGACCCAGTGTTATAGAGACTGCACAGTCTGTAAAGTGATGAATGTTGATTTGTAGATGATATTACCTTTTATTCAAAATTCTTCAATTTTTTAATTTGGCCGTCGCACAAGGAAATTTAGGAGAGAAAAGATCTCAGGATTACCTAACAATTCGTGAATTTATTATTTTCTATATCATAGAAAACAGGTGTTGGAAGAATCTGCCTGACAATAATAGAGGTCGCTAAGCTTTTCGTGGCTGATGTTTTGTGAGTAGACCATAGACCGAGTTCAGTTTTCCCATGAGTCAGACCACAGAGTGCATACAACAGAGGTACAAGAATCAATGCGGTTCGCCGCTTGCCCGCCTACCATGGCGACAGCCTTGAGACTGCACGAGACTCACCTGAGCTCGTCGAAATCTCAGTCTTACAGGCGCTAGAACTATCAGTTAATGGGCGAAATGAGCGGCGTTGAATCAGCGTTGCTTCTTATTCAGTATTTCATGCCTTCGACAAGCCATTTTATTACCTTTCTTGCGCTGTTATTCAGACCCCGAGGTAAACATGGGATTAGCCTTGTTACTTCCTATTCAGTAGGACTTGGTTCGATTCCCGTCTCTGGCACTATGCCTGGTTTAGAGGACTGGTACAGGTTCCACTCAACCTAAGCTCCAGAAGAGAACTACCGAGGAAGTGGTCGCGAGGTTTGGACCGTGTAGCTGTTAGCTTTAGTTGGTGCGACGTTGACCCGCTATCAAAAGCAGAGAACTGGATTAACATCCCACATTTGGACATGCTAAGAATGTAGTTCAGTGGTTTACGACTGCGATTCCAGGTTAATGACAGGATGATTCGTAAGATATAGTCGACGGCCACTACCTTATCAATCCTCAAAATGACATAATATAAACCCGTAGCTCTTATAGAGCATTAAGGCTCTTAGGCCTGGCAGTACAATTGCTACTCAACCAAATAACAAATAACCTTCAGATATATGAGTGACAGATGGTCAGCGTGAATACCTCCTTAATCGGTTCAGGCCTACTTGACTTCTTTCAACGGTTTCCACGCCTTTATTCTCTCTCTCCCTCCTCCCCCTCCTCGAGAAGGAGGGAGGGAAGGAAGGAAGGAAGGAAGGTAGGAAGGAAGGAAACGAATTATATTCAGAAGATCGTGGTTGAAGATGGTTCTTCTTCTTTTTCTGAAACGGAAAAGGTAGATTGAGATGGCTTAGGCTTATAACAGTTAAATGAAGAAATACTACAAAATCATTCAAGGGAATTGTGTATTGGTTTGGAGCAGACAAGTGGCATTATAGTGTTGAATTAAATATTGAAAGATTTTAGGTAGTGATTTAAAAGAAAAAAGTAGTAATAATATCGGATTCAAAATAGTGTACCATTAACATAATAAAGCTCTTTATTGTGTAGCTGTTGTTGGTCGGATTGTCTTTGTAATTGAAGCACTGACGTCATGTAGGGGAGATGAATGGCATGCGAGGGCACATAGAACACCTCTTCTAACAGGAATTGATAGTCAAGATATTTTAGGCCATCACATCCCTTTTCTCCGACACGGCGATATTGCAATATTCGAGGTCTAGGTTTTCATCCCCTACTTTTATGATTGTGTTTACTCTCATTTCTAGATCGTTCCTTCACGTTTTTGCATAGTCATCTTCCCAATCAATAGAATCTTATTAAAGCAAGCACCACCATCACCAGTTAGCTCATTACCGTGACGGCTGAACAATATCCCAACGTCAGCGATGCTCGTCGTTAATGGACTTAGGAACACAAATCTAAACTCATGAATATATCCCTTTATTATTACTCCTACAGTAAAAGCATACATCATTGGGAAGATATTGTAAATCGAGTTTTCTGTAATATTTGCTATGTACTTTTTTTCGTATAAAACTAATACTGCCCGTTACATTTGGAATTTCGTCAAAAACGTATTAATTTCGAATGTCTCCATTATACTTCCTCGTCCTGCAAAAACGTGCGAAACATAAAGGATCAGGATATATTTTTTCACAACTTTTAGTATGTACAATTTTTCGACACAATTAATATGAACAGAGGAGTTTCATATTTTCTCTTTTGACACCTTTCATACTGTGCTGCTACGCCACTGTCCACTAATTAAATAATATATAGACGTTTGCACAACTTGGTGTCTATACACGTAAATACCGTGTTTCGGGAAATTCTGTTTAGCCTGTTTCCAGTAATGAAACAAACAAACAAACAAACAAACTGAATCTACTTTTGACATTTTTAATACCTAACCGAGATAAAGCATGAGACAAATGTTTGAAGTGTGCAGACAATATTGTAATTTTATTTATATATGAAATTACATTAAATTCATTCAACTATATCTGAACAGGACAATTCTGGCAAATTCCATATAGCAATTATTCTGCACAAAATTGCAGGAAAGATGAAGTTTGACGCACTCGCTGGATTTTCACACACTTCGGTAGCGCTATTGTAAAGAATAGAAAGACACGGAGCAGTTGTGCAATATTTGTATTCGCGTTCATTTGGCTGAGGAACGTTCTCTTGATTTATTCAGATGTCCTCCTTTCTACTCAAATTACTATTTAAATGTGTCATGTCCTCTTTCGCTCCACATGCTCCCCGTCATTTACTCCATTGTTTGCTGAAATCAATGTCGTGGTTCGAGTTACTGTATGAATGTTAAGATCACAGTCGGAGTGTTATTAAACGTGCTCACTCCATTACACATGCACTCTGTTGTTGTATAACGGCTCAGGATAGTTTGCTGTAATTTCCTCAGTCAAATTATAGGTCTAGACGTGTTCACTTACGTTAATAGGTCACTTTGTCCTGCCAACATTAGTGCAAGAGGTTCTTCCGACTGATTCATTAACACCTGCTCCGACTGTTCGTATAGCTGCCACACAAGTATTGAAGATTTTGCAATTAATATCTAATTGGAAAATAATGGAATAGCTCTCTCATTCAGGTCGTAGAGGCATCGCCCTGGGTCAGGAAGCTATGCTGTGTGCAGATGACAAGAAAATTGTTTATAAACAACCCTGAAACAATTAAAATATGATCTATGATCGGTAGTAATGATTGTGTTGATGATGATGATGATGATGATGATGATGATGATGATGATGATGATGATATACCTTTCGTGCCAGTGAGTAAGAGTATAAGCCATTTTATATCTGGTCCTCATAGTACAAGTCATGTCTTTGCTGGCGAGACCTAGTGTTTACAGTGCGCTATGTCTTCTAGTGTGGGCTAGAGAAATGTTGTTACTGTCATTGATCTGTCTCAGTCTTATCCATGGCTTTAACAATATGAAAGTGACCGAGGTGTGAACGATGATAGTAATGCCATTCCTTACGCAGCCAGTCCCTACTATAAATGGCGTGAAGATCTTGCACGTGGGATCGATTGGTGTATGCATTTCAGTGGGCAAGGCAGACTGATATGTCATAGTAAATTCTGACTCGGTGAGGAAAGCAACGGGAAACTACCTCATCCTCATTACCCAGTTCGCCTCTTCAGTGATGCCTAGGCATCTACTGACAGCTAATGGTGGTGTTGAGGATCCAACCAACCTTCGGGCTGAGAACTGAACATACATACATACATACATACATACATACATACATACATACATACATACATACATACATACATACATAGTACAAGTCACCGATTTAATTTTCAACAGTGAGCAGAAGAAAGCGATTATTTTATAAAATGGTTAATACAATTTTCTGAAATATGTTGATTTAGGCCTATTCATTTCAGATTCTAACAGTTATGTCCCGAATTGCAGCTAATTTTGACTTATATTCTCTAACCCTGGCACGAAAGATTTATGAGCCTTCGTGGCTCAGGCGGCAGTGCGCCGGCCTCTCACAGCTGGGTTCCGTGTTTCAAACTCCGGTCACTCCATGTGAGATTTGTGCTGGACACATCGGAGGCGGGCCAGGTTTTTCTCCAGGTACTCCGGTTTTCCCTGCCATCTTTAATTCCAGCAACACTTTCCAATACGATTTCATTTCATCTGTCAGTCATTAATCAATGACCCAGAGGAGTGAGATAGGTTTCGGCAGCCGGCACAGTTCTCATCCTCACCGCTAGATTGGGGCTTCATTCATTTCATTCTTGACCCGGTCAATTGACTGGAAACAGGTTGTGGATCTCTATCCCGCCGGGACCGAGTCCATTATTCTTCTAGGTAAATTATCCTCCTCCATTCCAAAGCCGAATTTAAGCGTACAGTTTCACCCATCGAGTTAATTTCTAACGGACTTTTTCTACTCATTCCGAATACACGCCTGCCATTGTTCCTAGCTGTTTGTACCAGCGACCATTCTCGCTACGCTTACGCCTGTTAATTCTAGCTTACGAATAATATATCCTGAGTCCATCCAGCTTTCACTCCCGTAGAGCAAATTTTGCGTGAAAACAAACCGGTTAAAAGATAGTTTCGTCTGGGAAATGACTTCTGCCTGACAGAATACTGTTGATCGCAGCTGCGAGCTCACTGTTTTATCATTGCTGCTCCTTGATTCATTTGACGAATTAACCTTTCCTAGTCATATAGACGCAAATGAATTATAGGCTACCTTCTAGGTTCGTTAAATTTTCATTTATTTCTGATGCTTTTCTAGTGTTTTAAATGTCTTGATTAGTGCATTTCATTTTAAAACTTGTCAGCAACATCTGAAATCTCGCAGAAAAAAATATTGCTCCAGTTCTCCATATTTTATTTATGTTAACGAGTGTTTTCATATTTGACGAACATTGAAACAAATCTACTAAATACAAATAACATTATTATGCTTCAAGAGAGAACTACATTTGCCAAGAGAACTATTCATTTAAGACTGCGTTTTAAAAGACATTCTTTGAGAGACTGTATTGATGTCAATATAAAAATGCTCTTTCTGTGTAACAGATTTCATAAAGTGTAAAATTAAAGTGAATGTCTTTATATGACGAATGGTAAATAAATACTGTTCTAAAATGATATTTAAAATGTACGAATTGCAGTTCAGTTCGCCAACTTCTGTACAACACTATTTCATATTTTCCCCTCAGTTAAATATATGCCATGCAGCCTTGGTTCTCTAAGGTTTAGTAAAGTTAGTATTTATTTAGTTTCCGAAAGTGAGAAAGGTTGAGAAACACTATGTGAAACTAATCAACGGCGACTTTTGGCAACTGACGCGTGCTCTGTCTCTTCTGCTGCCATTCACCTCCGATAGATCGCATTATTGTTGCAATGGTATAGAAATTAATCCTCATTGGCGAGTACAGCCGGTAGTAGTTTATACAGGGTGGTCGAAAACGACGTGAAATGGGTATATGTGAGTTAGAGGGTTAGTCGTACTGATAAGTAATTTGATAAAAATAATTTGAAATCTTGCGCCATTGTCACCTTACCAGCTGCTGAAGTTAGCCAATCAGATCACTTCGCGGGGGAATTCAAATGGGCTTTGCGAGGCGGTGTTGCTAAATCCGGAACGTGGCTTAAGGTCGGCTTTAGAGCACCCATCGAAGGAAAAGAACTTCGGCAGGGAAGTAATTTGAACACGGACCTCCGAGCTACGGTGACACCGACTGAAACCCACGGCCTGTTTGTGTTTGATACTGATTTCTTAGTTTGGCTCTCAAGCCGGTCTAAGCCACTTGCACATTTAGTAACACCGCCTTGCAAGCCCATTTGAATTCGCCCGCGAAGCGATCTGATTGGCTAACTTGAGCAGCTCATAAAATGACAACGGCGCGAGATATCGAATTATGTTTTTCAAGTTATTTTTATCAGTATGGCCAACCCTCTAACGCGTATATACCCGTTTCACGTTGTTTCCGACCACTTTTCTTTCTTTCTGATTATATTGGACATGTTTGTGAAATTAATAACTGATTCTATAGAAGGCAATTCGGTTTTAGGAAAGGTTATTCCATTGAAGGTCAACTTGTAGGATTCCAGCAAGGTATAGCAGGTATCTTGGATTCTGGAGGTCAAATGGACTGTATCGCGATTGACCTGTCTAAAGCATTTGATAGGGTGGATCATGGGAGACTACTGGCAAAAATGAGTGCAATTGGACTAGACAAAGGAGTGACTGAATGGGTTGCTATACTTCTAGAAAATAGATCTCAGAGAATTAGAGTAGGTGAAGCTTTATATGACCCTGTAATAATTAAGAGGGGAATTCCTCAAGGCAGTATTATCGGACTTTTATGTTTTCTTATATATATAAATGATATGAGTAAAGGAGTGGAATCGGAGGTAAGGCTTTTTGCGGATGATGTTATTCTCTATAGAGTGATAAATAAGTTACAAGATTGTGAGCAACGGCAACGTGACCTCGAAAATGTTGTGAGATGGACAGCAGGCAATGGTATGTTGATAAACGGGGTTAAAAATCAGGTTGTGAGTTTCACAAATAGGAAAAGTCCTCTCAGTTTTAATTACTGCGTTGATGGGGTGAAAGTTCCTTTTGGGGATCATTGTAAGTATCTGGATGTTAATATAAGGAAAGATCTTCATTGGGGTAATCACATAAATATGATTGTAAATAAAGAGTACAGATCTCTGCACATGGTTATGAGGGTGTTTAGGGGTTGTAGTAAGGATGTAAAGGAGAGGGCATATAAGTCTCTGGTAAGACCCCAACTAGAGTATGGTTCCAGTGTATGGGACCCCCACCAGGATTACCTGATTCAAGAACTGGAAAAAATCCAAAGTAAAGGAGCTCGATTTGTTCTGGGTGATTTCCGACAAAAGAGTAGCGTTACAAAAATGTTGCAATGTTTGGGTTGGGAAGAATTGAGAGAAAGAAGAAGAGCTGCTCGACTAAGTGGTATGTTCCGAGCTGTCAGCGGAGAGATGGCGTGGAATGACATTAGTAGACGAATAAGTTTGAGTGGCGTTTATAAAAGTAGGAAAGATCACAATATGAAGATAAAGTTGGAATTCAAGAGGACAAACTGGGGCAAATATTCATTTATAGGAAGGGGAGTTAGGGATTGGAATAACTTACCAAGGGAGACGTTCAATAAATTTCCAGTTTCTTTGAAGTCATTTAGGAAAGGCTAGGAAAGCAACAGATAGGGAATCTGCCACCTGGGTGTATCTAAATATAATACTGGACTCAAATTTCTAGGAATGATGGAAGGGTCCGAAAGAAACGTTTCTGTTGGTTTTTGTGAATAACCATGGGTGTTGTACTGACTGTACTGTAACGGTATTAGTTAATGACTCTCATTCACCGTCGGCAGTCCCGAGAATGTTTTTCCGTGGTTTCCCATTCTCCTGCACTAAGGCGAATGCCGAGAAAGTTCCTACTGTAGGCCACGACCACCAACCTTCTCCGCACATCTTCTTCTCCGATACAAATCTCCTGGCATGGGAGACGGAGTCAAGGCCTCTTCCTTCAGGGGAGGATCGAAACCGTTTCAGTAATAGTCAAAACCTTATATATTCTGTTAAACGTTTTCAAGACGTCAGAAAGTAGTATATGTCAACACTCAGTAAGCCTACGTTTTCGTTCGTTCAGAGCAAAGCGAGCCTGTGTGAGACTCCGACATACAGCTCGTCGCAAGCGTGCTTTCATATGCCTATTGTTCACAGCACATGCCTAGGTATTTTGAATGTGTACGGCAGGCAATGGTACGTTATTGAAGAACGTGTACTGAAGCAGAAGGGCGTACTTTTGAGAAGCCTTTGTAAAAGATTACGATTAATAGACACGTAATAATTCTATTCTCAGCCACCTCAAAATGTACTTTGACCTTTGATTTCTGGCCTATGATTACTTAATTAAAGAATCTGTATTTTTCTCTTATATCATTCCTAGAAATTTGAATATTGAATTTTGATACACCCTGTGTAAGTACGGTATGCTGGGTGCCTAACCAAGGCAGTGAAGACTGTCTTGGTTCATTCGGAAGGACGTGGGTTAGATTCTCTGTCAGGAGACACAGGTTTCTACAGCCTACAACAGAAATGCATGCGAAGTTAAGATGGCTGGACATTGAGCTAACCGCTTAGGGCCGATTAAAGGAGTGGGTGCCTATACGTTTAATTCCTTTAGGGGCTTTCGTGTCCTGTACCGAAACATGGTCTTCCATTCCATTTTCATTGGAGCTTGCATTAAGGACGCGAGTTCACTTTATTCATTCTCTCACGGACGCATGCGGCAGTGTCTTTATATAATGCTTTTTAAACACTGCAGTCGCTAAAACAAGAAATGAGCGAGTGTTGTTCCTCGCATACACACTTTTTCAGAAACTGTCGAACCGATAGATATAATACTTATTGCGAGTATCCGCAGTGCTTGTATCTACGTGGAAAGTAAATTACGTTTTGAGAACAATTACAATTAATTCTGTACCGGGCGAGTTGGCCTTGCGCGTAGAGGCGCGCGGCTGTGAGCTTGCATCCGGGAGATAGTAGGTTCGAATCCCACTATCGGCAGCCCTGAAGATGGTTTTCCGTGGTTTCCCATTTTCACACCAGGCAAATGCTGGGGCTGTACCTTAATTAAGGCCACGGCCGCTTCCTTCCAACTCCTAGGCCTTTCCTATCCCATCGTCGCCATAAGACCTATCTGTGTCGGTGCGACGTAAAGCCCCCTAGCAAAAAAAAAAAAAAAAACAATTAATTCTGATAAATTATAAAGTACGAGGAACTTCTTGGCAACCTCTGTACCAAAAAAGGCCTTGCGAAACACCAGTGGAATATCCCTTCATGAAGGCTGGGGTATGGGTGAAGGACGCAACAAAGCCAACCCCGTCTACTCTTTGAGTCAACCGTTTAGTAAAATATTAAAAAATGTTACATTTCTGAACGGTTTTGAAATTTTGGACATTTATCTTCCGAAATATTTATTTTTGGATCAGCCAACACTGTGCCAATGAAAGCGCATTAAAGTGCAATGAGGGAGCACCATTCGACAGTGAGCTGGATGGAAGGGAATAACCATTCTTCCTGGAAAATCTCTGCTCTTTATCAGTTTCTACAACATACTTACCCAACATGTCAATAATCCATGTAAATTATAATTTTTAAAAACAGTTAATATAATAAGACTGATATATGCAGAACATTTCACCACTATCATCAAGACTCTCCAGTCAAAACTCATTTAATTGTACGAAATCCAGCCAACGACATGTATCCCACAGCGGAATTCTAAATTAAGCCTGCCAAATAAGAAGCTACTATAAAGTTTAACTATGTGTTGTGGCGAGAAATGAACCCAAACTCTTCAAGTAGAAGAGAAAAATAACAATGACTCATCCACGCGGATTGAAACTTTACCGCCAACAGGTATTCACTGATTAAATGTTAATATGCAACAGTTACGTTCGAGAGGAAGCACAATATAGCAGCACTCTGAGTTAATCATGTCACATACAGTAAATGAAAATCTCAATTATTTCCATCCTGTCCCCTTTGAGCTTCTCCTCTAATATTCAGCAGCGCACAAAGGACACGATTGTATTACTTGACTAGTTAGACTTCATGCAACTGTTTGGCTGTGAAAACTACAGCATCCACAAGTCAAACCAACGAGTGCAATATTATGGAGAATACAGATACTTGAGTAGACTACCTGACGCCACAATGAGGGCAGTAGGAGTGAACTGTCTGGTCATTATACAGAGCGATTCCAAACTGTGCGGACGAACTTGCTGTACGGACGAGGAACGATCATGTCCGAATATGGACGATGAACACACCGAAAAAAGAAAAGCAAGTTTTCTTACAATTCATAATATTAATGAAGTGTACAGGTTACGTATGTTTAGTCAATCACAGTGTATGATCGAATTTACACCCATAGCTTTCAACAGAACAAACACATCGCATCATCGAACAACTCATGCTTTTCAGTGTTCTGCCGAAGAGCGCTACTGGCGGCATTTCCTATAGCGTCTCGTTAGAACTGGAAGACAGATTCCCCCCCACCTTTAAAATTCGATGAAGTTCAAGTTCGACGATCTGGCGGCCCATATGACAGGATCTTAGCAAACTGGAAAAATTCTCACGGTTTCGATCTGACATAATTTTGTCCCTCGGAGTCGTAGAGCAACCACTGAGATACCATCAACTCGAACAAAGGTAGAGCTTTCCAATGATTTCTCAGATGCAAAGCCATATTCGTACAGGTCATGAAGGCCCTTGGAGGAGTAGAAGGTAAAGGTTTCCATCCTACGTAACCTTGGCTCTAACTGGTATAGAGTGGTTAGTTCTTTGCTCTCAGGTAATGATTTTTGGTGTAGGCTGACTGAATCTCAGGATTATGTGCTGTTCCAGAAGTGGAAATCTGTTTTCTTTAATGTTTCGACTTCCTGATGGAAAATCGAAACCACATTCTTCCGGCTTAACTGAGCTACTCGGCTAGACGGCAGCCTCTTATTTCAGATGAGAGGTTGGAGTTTATATTTAAATGGTCAAATAGCGGATTTTACAAATATTCTGTTGAAAATTGGTTTGCTCACAGTCACTAATTCTCAAATTGTACGTTGATTTGCTATAATGCCACTACTGTTTGTTAGCCTTTCTGTTTGGGAACAAAATTAGACCAGAATATTTTAAATCGGTCGACCCGTTCAATGGCTACAGCGCTCCGAAGTGTATTGAGTGCGCGTAATCGAGCACTCAAAGCACGCGACACCCCGCGGAAGAGGTTGCAACATTGCAATACATTTATCATTGTGGAATTTAGCTGAGGCTTCTAGTTACCTGGTAGTAACTAGAATATCGACTGTCTTACTTGTAGTATGCCTGAAAGAGCCTATGACGTACATACATACAAACACCGGGCGAGTTGGCCGTGCGCGTAGAGGCGTGCGGCTGTGAGCTTGCATCCGGGAGATAGTAGGTTCGAATCCCACTATCGGCAGCCCTGAAGATGGTTTTCCGTGGTTTCCCATTTTCACACCAGGCAAATGCTGGGGCTGTACCTTAATTAAGGCCACGGCCGCTTCCTTCCCCTTTCCTGTCCCATCGTCGCCATAAGACCTATCTGTGTCGGTGCGACGTAAAGCAACTAGCAAAAAAGCATACATACAAACATACATACATACATACATGCATACATACATACAATGAACCGGTGGTGTCTAAGGCTATGGCTAGGAAAGGTTATTTCGTCAAACAAAGTGATCATTTTTATGTAAGACAGACAAAACTTCACGCGTACGAGTACGAATCGAATCCATGAAATTTAATTATAATTTTTGTTCTAAATGGAAAATAATAAATGCTTTTATGCAAATTAAGAGTAAAATTAATAAATACCGTTATCACTAGAGAAATATATACATACATACATACTTTTCTAATTACGAGTATGAATTCTACTATGTCTCGCGCTTCAGTATGTCTTTTGTTCATGTAAACTTTTGTGTGTGTAGTCTTTCTCACTTAACTTATTTGAAATTATTTGCTTTGCTTTGCTTTGCTTGATGTTACTTAATTATTGGTCCAGAGATCATGTTATTTTTCTTTCAAAAAATCTCCTTTGTTTTATATACGATATACAACTGTGACAATAAAGTTCGGTGAACAGTCCTATACTGTCAACAAAGATGAACAATGCACGACAGTGACCTTACTGTCCTTCGACCTACTCCCCTCCCATAACTATGCACTGCTGAGATGGGCGATACATGTCCTGGAAACTTTGCAAGAAGGCTTCCTTTGGGATGGTGTTCGAAACGTCGTTCCCTCAGGTAGAAATTCCTTGTGGATAATGTCTTAACTATCGAAAAAGGTGATGAACATCGTTTTGGTGCGTGACTTTTCGGTTCTGACCTTTTTCCGACGAGGGGATCCCGGAGAACGCCATTCCATGCTTTGCCGTTTCGTTTCAGGGTCGTACCTGAGACACCAGGTTTCATCCTCAGTGACGACACAGTTCAAGAAATTTGGTGTCGCATCCGCCGTTTCGACAAAATCCTGTGAAGCCTCTAAACGTGCCTGCTTCTGATCGTCAGTCAAGTGATGTGACACAAGACGAGAACACGTTTTCCTCTTCCCTAACTTCTGGGTAAGGATTTGTCGCACGGATTTACAGTTAATCTGCAGTTCATCCGCTATCATGCGCACAGTTAATCGCCGATCGTTCGTGATTAATATCCTCACTCGTCACTGACGGCGGTCGCCGGTCTTCCGCTACGGGGTTTGTCAGAAACACTTTCGCGGCCTCCTCGAAAACGGGCAAACCACTCATACACACACTTCAAGGACAGTGCTTGATCTTCACAAACACGTACCAGCATCGCATGCGTTTCTTTCGGTGTCTTGCCAAGCTTAAAACAAAACTGTACATTTATCTTTTGGTCGTTCATGTTCCTGTTCGAAGTTCAGAACCAACGCACTTAACACGCACTGTGTCAAACAGGTCTTACACGGCACACACACAATGCTCAACTGAACAACGTTGGGAGCAGGTGGTCAAAACCTGCTGCTACCCAGGTGCAGCGTTGCGTGTCGCCAGTGTTGCCGGATCGACCGTTCTGACATTTTCACCGAACTTTATTGTCACAGGTTGTACTTTTCATATCCATTTTCCCGTTTGAACTTCCCGCGCTTGTCATGATGGACAAAGATATTGAGAATTCACAGATATAGCACTCTCATTCGTTGGTACCAAGTCATTAATATATTTATTGGTCCAGGGACCATGCAATTTACTTTGAACAAAAATCATTTTTCGATCATGTTTCGATAAAATTTTTACCTCCATTTTTCCGTATGAACTGCCGGTGCTGGACAAATATATTGAGAATTCACAGACATCGTACTTCCATTCGTCGGCGCTAGCCGTGGACCTCATGCAGGAAACAAAAGACGGGACGATGAAGCGGAATGCTACAGAAGAGAGTCGTGTCTACAGCGAAATAGTCTCTGTAGGTACGTATATATATTACTTTAATGATAATGATATTTATCAATTTACCACTAACTTTACTGCTGATTTGTGTGGAAAACAATAATTTTCCTCCATTTAGGAGAAAAATTACAATGAAATTTTATGGATACCACACATTACTTTTAGAGATGATTGGCACAGCAGCTGCTCCTGACGGAATATTGGTACCTACTGTATATGAACCTGCTAATTTCCATCTCCCAAAAGCCGGTGAACAGTGGCGAACTTACTCTTCTAGATTCCAATTTTGTAAAAAATAAAAAGCCATGCAGTTAGAAATCAATGGTCACTGTATTCGTTTCCTTCATGAAACTCGTATGCTGACAATTAATTTGTTGCAACCGCAATAAAGTAAGAATGAACATGTCCTGCAGGTACAGGGCTCTAGCTAATTGGGCTGTGTGCTGCCGTAATACAATTTGAACTAACTAACGTTACAATCTGTTTGTACTTCCTTTGTTGATTCAGTACATTTGTGACCAGTGCGTGTGCCCCCAGCGCGAATCATTAATGTGAGCTGTACAGGGCACCATTCTTCGAAAATTGAGGCTAAATAGTGGAATATGGTAAAGGTTGTTTTTATTGATTCAGGATTCAATCCTCGGAATGGTCCGCTGTTCTGTTATTCAGGTGTATCATCTTTAAATTTATGATGCTACTTGACATAGTTCCCAGAGTCTGCAATGCAGAAGAATATATTCTAGATATATCCATATATAGACTATATATATGTAACACCCCGTCGTGATAAATAGGACCAGTAAAACTAAAATAGGAATAGAAACTAACGATTTGGGTAACTCGAACTTTTCAGCCAGATTCAAATGGGAGAAGTAACGTAATGTCTTGTATATGCGAGGTTTGCTGCCCAAATGAGCATAGATTGTTTTATTATTCTCCGACACGGTTCCAAGAGTCCTTAGTGGTACGTCTGTGGGCAATTGATAATAATAATACTAGTAATAATAATAATAATAACAATAATAATAATAATAATAATAATCATAATAATAATAATAATCTTTAATGATGTGGCTATATGGAGTGTAGTTATTCTACCAAGGTATTCCACAATCTTCAGGAAAATTGTATAATTTTTTAAGTCCCAGGTCACCTACACTTACAAACACTACTGCAGCTACAGCAATAACACGGTTATCAGACACATGTTGATAAACTATGCTTATCCATGACCTTGCCTACAATGCCTTATGCTCCTAAAACTATTCAACATAACATTACAGGCGGACTATTCTTGATTCAGGTGTGCTCTCTGTCTTCTGCTACCAGTCATCTCTCATGGATAGTATTACTTTTTTTTTTTACAAGTTGCTTTCAGTCGCACCGACACAAATTACTCTTATGGCGACAATGGGGAAGGGAAGGGCTAGGAGTGGGAAGGAAGCAGTCGTCGTCTTAATTAAGATACAGCCCCAGAATTTGCCTGGTGTATAAATGGGAAACCACGGAAAACCATCCTTAGGGCTGCCGACAGTGGGGTGATAGCATTACTGCTGAAGGACTTATGTAGATAGATATTCTGCAGTTGTACTAGAAGTAACCCGTCCACAACAACGGGTTCATCGTCCGGTTTTAAAATTACAGTGATAAAATCTTGTGTTTGGGTTCTCGCTAATTTCATGGCATGTTGCTATGTTTTGACGTAGAATACTGAACCCTTTAAGGCCCTTCGAAGGATACCTACCTTCTTTACCTATCAGCAATCGGCATGAGATCTTTCTCTTGGGTCGCTTACGGGCTCTTCGTTACTTGCTTAGGTAAGAGGTGGGTTTCAGTAATTTAAAACTAATGTCTGCAACGAGTGAACTCGATGGCTCTTTAACTTAAAAGATTAGTATAATGACCAATTGAAACGAAATCTGGAAACTTGTGACATTTTACAACAGCTGATCAACGAACTCATGCCTGTCCGTTAGGAACAAACGGATAATAACAACGATGATGAGAGACGCTGGCTTAGGAGACCTTAACTCAATTACTTGAGGGGCATCCTTGCTAGAAAACACAGTCTTAATTTAAGAATAAAATAAAGTAAGTATGGAGATCCGTACGATCAGCTTCCATATTAGATTGCATGTACTATCATGATGATTCGTGATAATCCAGTCCCCGTAACACGAGCTCTGGACTCTTGGCATAATTAACGCTGTCCAATCGGTATGTGCCACACAGTGGTTGTACGGTATGGACTCTTAATTGAATCGATGTTACCTGCGGCTATGTCATGGACCGACATCTAACTCTGTGATTAACGTTAAAGTCATAGTGGTTGATGACTGCAAGAAGAATGATGCTATAATGGCAGATGGCTTCACTGAGGTTGATGACCATCCAAATTTCTAGGCTGAAGGCTGAACACAAGTAAGTTAAAGTGGTTGATGACCAAGGTTTCCACGTTAGTAAATCCCCAGCCCATCTGGTGTTCAACAACTCGGAAATAAAACAATAGCAGCAGCAGCAGCAGCAGCAGCAGCAGCAAACCCTCACAACACTTGTGGCAGTAAAGCCCCTTGCTATCGAACATGTCCCCTTAATCGTTACGTTAGTAAGTTAAATTTTCCCAGCTTGTAAAACTAATATTCCCATAATAGATTTTCAAGTTATTGACTTGGTTTTAATCTAATTCTCAAAATACGGCTTCACTGAATTTAATAAATTAATAAATGAAGTAATCTCATGATCCTAATTAAAACAAATTTATCTATCCCGGACGAAGTGGTTTCTTTTAACTCCCTAACTGTTTCAATTACATTTTCATTATCACTTGGACATGTTTACCAGAAACATTCCTTTAAAAGAAAATATTTATCTCTGTTTATTCTCACAGCTTTCTTGCTTCGAAACTGAAATACGAAAGACTTGGTCTTAAGTATCGGTACCATTTGTTTATTTCATTACGTCACTCAACAAATTTACGTTATAACACTAATAATTATTGAGACGCTAGCTTGAATAATTCTAACCTTAAATCCTATAATTTTCATAAAATACACGAAATGCAAAATAAGACAACCCATGTTAAACACTTGTAACGTCTACGGTTATCTCTTGGACTAACTCCGGCACCTCCTTCCGATATGATTTCATGCTGATGAGACTCAAGTGTCGTAATGCACCTCTCCCAAACTCTAGGGTGGAAGGACTACTGCACCACCATGTGCTCCACAGGCATGACCTCATACCACATGAACCTACACTTGTGCTTTGGAAACTAACAACATCACCTGATCCATCACGAACTCCATGGATTGACAAGCTATTGTGACATTCAAATAAAATAATCGCAGGACCTTGAAAAATATTTAACAACACGAAGTAACATTGCTATATATTCTCAAATTTGGGCATCCCTGAAAATAGTTATTTACAACATAACACAACATCGTATCATTTCCGTCTCACCTATAATGAATCTACTCTATACTAAACGATTCTCTTATTAAGTAATGACATTTATTTCCAAACATTTATTATAAATGACAAAATCTTAGTTACAATTCCTTTCTAACAAATGAACTAGCTCGTTCGCCGAAACAGGTGGTCGCTCTACCTAGAAGGAAGACCCTTCTCGTTTTATCTATAAAAGTAAACATGTTATCTCTTCTAACTGTATCAAAAATTAATTCTTACCTCGTCGGCAACTCGCGTGAAAGACAATACTTAACCAATACAGAATATGCGAAAAGATGTTATTTAAAACGTCACTTGAAATGTTCCTAGCTACCATGTCCTACGGTTTCACGTTGGATCCTAACTATGGAATTACCCTATTCCCATATCATTAAATTACACGAATAAATCGTCGGGTTCCCTACAGTGGAACAAACATCACTGCAACACTACAGAATTTCAACCACCTGAGCCACATTTCCTCCTAACTCTGCGAGACCTTAACCACTTGCTACCTCAAATTCTCTACACGACAACAATACGGAATATCTCTCTTACGCGATCCACTATGCTGTCACATAAAACAATCTGTGACAAACTAAACCATCTCTCCTCGTACATCTGAGTCTGACAACAAAATATTTCAAAGCCGAAATTTTACCGTTATTTTTTCCTCAACAGTTGTACACATATTTTAATAGACATTTGGAATAGCACTTCCCTTCCACAAATCACACGCCAGTTTCGCCTCGTACATTCTTCGACAAATTCTACAGTTACGATCACATTACGGCGCGCACTCCGCAGCAGCTGGCGTTCCATCATTACTACATGATCGCTTTAAATGGTAAATCACGGATTACACTTACGGGAAATGCATCTTTAAACTGAACAGAATTTCGTGATAAATTAATATCTTAACTCGGGCAAACAACAAATTTAGGAATAAACGTACGGAAATTATACTCCCATTTTACATTCGTTTTACAACCATAAAGTCCACTATTGTACAACATTTCACAAGCTAGTTTCGCGGTTCTACCGATTATCCAAGAAACATAAAATGACCTTTCCTCGCACACTTCCGACATTTCCACAATATAAAAAGGGTGACCAAAGTGAGTCACAAATATACAAATAAAATGGTGACATAATGAAATAAACAAATGCGCTTCACAAAGGGTAGCTTACATGCCTGGAAGTCGTACGTGGCCTTGCATCGTTACAGGACAACCAGCCTCTCTCAATCTTTTTATCGGGCCATCCCAGCAAAACATACTTTTCCTTTCATCAGGATTCCTACCTTGGGTGTATTGTTTTATATTATTTATTTTGTATCATTTATCTTAAAATAATGACATATACAAATATGAATACCCTTCACACATTTCTTCCTTGCACGGACCGAGCACGTTTGTCGAACCACCAAGCCGAAACAGGTGGTCGCTTTACCTAGAAGGAAGACCCTTCTCGTTTTATCTATGAAAGTAAACATGTTATCTCCTCTGACTGTATCAAAAAATAATTCTTACCTCGTCGGCAACTCGCGTGAAAGACAATACTTAACCAATACAGAATATGCGAAAAGATGTTATTTAAAACGTCACTTGAAATGTTCCTAGCTACCATGTCCTACGGTTTCACTTTACTTTACTTTACTTTATAATACAACAACTATATTTACTGCTTCAACTGCAGGATTTTGGCATTAGAATGACCGTCTGTTGCCTGTCGCTGAATTTGAAGGATGATTCCACATTTGGAATACCGTCGATTTCCTATTAACCTATCTCCACTTGGAGATGATGTTACAGCCTCTTCGGCCAAAACTATATTTTGCAGTGTTCCTGTGAAATGCGTGGAGTCGCTCGCCTCGAATTCACTGGACACAATGGGCAATCGCAAATGGCGCAGCGTGGTTTTCTAGTTTTTTCTCCCACTCTCATGCTGTTTGCATTTACCGCCAAAAGTTCACTGACACAGTTGCCACACAGATAATGTAATTAGGGCTGATTCTGAAATAACACATAATTGTTTAGTTTAGTAGCGGTGCTGATAGCAAGCATTACGGGTTTCTATTAACAAATTTGAGTCTTTAAATTAACTCATGCATCCGGGAGATAGTGGGTTCGAATCCCACTGTCGGCAGCCCTGAAGATGGTTTTCCGTGGTTTCCCATTTACACACCAAGCAAATGCTGGGGCTGTACCTTAATTAAGGCTCCGGCCGCTTCGAACTCCTACGCCTTTCCTCTCCCATCGTCGCTATAAGACCTATCTGTGTCGATGCGACGTAAAGCCACTAGAAAAAATTAACTCATAAGCTAGGCACTATATTTTTGTCGATGTAACAGAGTTTAAACAAACAGGCAAGACTTTTCGGTAATTTCCTTCTTGGGGAACTTAGCGGCATAAAATCTTTACCACTAACAACCAAACTGTTTCATTTAAGCATTCCTGACCTTTACCACGGCGGTTTGTTCGCCAAATCTCCTTAAAACGGAATTTCAGCTACAGTCGTTCCGCGCCAAGTTAATTTGAATCCCTGCACATTCTACACGTGTAGGTGACGTAATTTCTGTTGTGTGAGAATGAGCATATCCAACCTGTTCTCAACGTTCCGCCTCTAGTCAGAAATAAACAATGCAACTAAGGCTCCTCATAACCTGGCGCACTGGAATTAAATGGTGCCTCATGTAATAAATTTAGGTTTCTGGCTCCTTATTACTCAAAGTTCATGGGTTCAATACGTGTCTCCTGGCGGTCCCTATAGAAAATGCATTTCACAGCTCCATGAAAGATTGTAAATGCTAATAACTTCGTTACCATACGTCGCACGCATCGCGCGCATCATTTCTTTCATTACGTAGGGCATGCTCTTTCGTTTGAGACCACTCCCATTCTCCTGTGACAGCATCCTACCTTGCCAGTGCGTGATCGATGAGATTTTAAAATGGCCGTGCTCCGCGCGCTGTAAATTGGTACAGCTTCGGATTTTGTTGATTTAGGACGTTGTTCTGTGTGTCAGACAACTCAGCTGGATCAACCGTGTTGATTAAAACTTAAATCAAAATTGTAGAATACCGGATTCGCGAATTGTCGCTACAACTACTGTAGATCTGATTTAATGGAAAAAAATCAAGTTGAGCCGAAAAATGGATAGTAAATATTACCGAAACTTTGGAAAATGACAACAGGAGAATAGAGCAGCTCGTGGTGATTTCAGAAAGCCGCCCACGACTGCAACAGAGCGGGAAAGAGCAGAACAGGAGCGAGTCAAAGGCCGAAGTGTGGAGCCACACCTGAATGTTTCTTGAGGTCACCAACTGCGTGGTGCATAGTGAAGCGGTGTGTTGGTTGGTTATCATGGAGGTCAGTGAGATGAAAAGTGACGTTCGCCAACAGCGGAGTTCCGTAGGAGCTGCCAACACCAGGGAATTGGGACTGGTGTTAAAGTGTGATTTGTGGCATCAGATTTATCTTTTGGAAACTGCTTCCGTCATTATATTATTTACGTCAAATAATGAAACTAAATCAAGAATATTGAAAAAACTTCAGTATTTATACATTCGAGATAACTGGCACTAGGGAAATTATAAATCTGGGTGTGGTGACAAGGCCAACGGGACCACGATACTAAATTTCTCGACGGTACGACTGCCTCTTGGACAGAATTTCGAGCGTTACACGGGAATGCGTAGTAAGTTCAGCCTCTTAACTTTACAACTGTAAATTATGCCTAAATGATTAATATACGGTCAGAGTGGTGACGAATGAAAATATTCTTTGAAACTACTTTCAGTAATCGGTGACATCATGGTGAGAGTTTAGATGTCCACCATTTTGAGTTGAAATCGAAATTGTAGCGAGGCAGTAAATTTGGTGTAGTTCGCTACTCCGTAGTGCTAGAGCGTTGTATGTTGTACATGTGTCTCGTACATTTCTATTCTAGTAGCTAACATTGGTCATCAACTTCGTGACCAGGTCAATTGAAATGTCGAAAATTGCGCTATATTTGTAAAATGTGTAAATATCTTCGGTATAAGTCGATCAGAAAACTACCTATACGCTTTCAGGTAGATAAAAGGAAATCTGAGAAACCGAAAATCCAAGAAATCTGCTCCAGAACTTGTCAGAGATTTTCGGTACTTTATGAAGGTGGAGTAGGGCACACAGTCCAGTATTTCCACCACGCCTGTGGAACCAGTGGACTGAGAGTCGGCTGTAGACGTAGAAGCAGCCACTGGGAACCTCTCGCATGTCATCTTTGACTACCAGCAGCTCATGGAGGATGGCAGGCATGAGTGGATGAAGCTTATCAGACGGCTGAGTTTGGCAAGCTGCCACTAAGTACTGTACTTTGGTGCTGTGGGCAAAGATTGTTGTTACATCTAATTCGGCTTACTTCATTTCTGTCAGAAATACTTATTCTACATCATAAAACTCGCGGCCATGCTTTTAACACAGTCTGTCTATATATATATTTCTCTTTCCATAAGGAAACACGACAGTAACATGATATGTGTGTTTACGTAATGCAAGTTATTCCGTCAAAATATTAATTGGTTTCTCTTTTGTTACAGGTGGGTTGACTGAGCTAATACCAGATGTCCTTTTCATAATGGTAAGCTACGTATCGAACATGGGATGTGCTTTTGTTTTTGTTCCAGTATTTTAGGGTTATTTGTTGCCTTTATCGAATTTCACAGCCTTCAGTAATCATAACAATTCATTTAATTACCCGCCTAGCTTCTAACATTTTGATGAGTTATGACATTCCAAATGATGAGTCTGTTGCCACACCGGCAAGAAACGATGGTAATTTCACAATTGAAAACTCTAAAAAGCTATATAAATTTCAATTGGATACCTCAAAGTAGAAATGTGCAAAGTATCAAAATCACAAAAAGTGTGGTGCTGTGTGTCTGAGACAACGATATGTGAACGGTTCTAGGTTCATTTGAGGTTTTATGCACGTAAAACACGAGGTATTTCAGTTGGCAGCAGTGATAACCCTGTATGCCCTTGCGAAAATGAGTGTCAAAAACGTCCATTCCCAGTAATCAATCTAAAACTGTAGAAGGCGCTAACGTTGCGAAGCCATTCAAAGTTGTTCCTAGGACAGCTTCAGATTTCTTTAACAGCTAAAAAATTGCTGACTAGCTGATTACCATTAAAAAGCTGAATATCTCTAAGGCATGTTGCATTCACTATAATGCAGTGCAAGCATATACGTAAGTCTGTGTGCAGTAGGGAGTGTTACTCTGAAAGACGCATGTATAATAGAGTGAAGTAGGGAATGTCATTGCGGTGTTGAGAAAGGTCCAAATAATGGACGATATGTGGTCTGCATTCTTGGAAGTTCAAGTCCACATCGGGTAATCTCTGCGGAAAAGAAGGGTCTACTGGCAATGATTCCTTACCTACAAAAGGTAAGCATAGGAAATTTGTAGGCAGATATGTGAGTAAACAGTACTTCAGAAGGAGAAACATAGCTAACGGACTTACCGTTGAATTGTATAAATGTATTTATCTGCCTCCGTTATTAATGCATAAACGCGTATAAACATTGGCCACGAATAATATAAGTATGAAGCCAATCTATGTGTATATTTTTTGGTAAAATTTTTTACATTTCTAGAATAATTTTGGCACTTTGCACCTTTCTACTTCAAGATATCCAATTATAAAATTATTAATAATTTGAAGTCCTTTATCTGTTAAGGACCTTCATGACTGGGTGAAGTTTAAATGACTGATTTGGTACTTTTTTAATAGAAAACAAGGGAAAAGTCTTAGACTACGCGTTTTTCGTGCAATTGGGATGTTAAATTGTCTATATTTCTCTTAATCAATTTTTATCATATTTGCAAGATGACAATTCAGTATACATCTTCACACAGAATATCCCTTATTAATAATTCCCAAATATTAATTAATTCTTTAAAATGTTAGAATGGTTCACTTATGTATAGAAGAACTGTGGTATAATAATAATAATGAAAATAATAACAATCATAAGAATAATAATTTGTTACTAATTCCAAATATCCCCTGATAGCATCCTGCGTACACCCTATGGCTTGCGACCCCCACATTGGAAAACACTGCCCCGGTGAAAAGAGTCGTTTGGACTAGATGAGACCCGTGACATACAGCTTTCCTATCCTATCGGAGTGATGAGTTCTATGTATCTAGGTCACGGACGATTTAAGATGATGTATAGCAATAAAGGTGGAGTCTATTTTGTGTGTTGTGAATTATTATGTCATGAAGGGATTTATTTATAGTGCGAATTTGTGGGTACGCGGATTATTTAAGGAGTACTTGATTTACAACATCGCCACATAACCCTTTCTTAAATTCTGGAATGTTGGCAGCGGAATTAATTCACTTCACAGCACTAATCACACCCTTTTAAAATTTTATAGTTCCCTCTGGCGCCAGGAGCTCATAACTACAAAACTAGAATTACTCTTTGGTACTTTGCATAGCTGTTCTTGCGAATAAGGAGACGCCATTCAGGCTAGTTCATGTTGCAATATTTATAGCAATGAAGATATTGGTGTTAATGTCTTAACATTATCTGATCCGCTTCCTTCTCATACTCTCCCACTTCATGATCCTCTCAGTCTTTTAATAATAATAATAATAATAATAATAATAATAATAATAATAATAATAATAATAATAATATTTTAAATGCTATTTGTTCGGGGCGTCGACCTATAGAGATCCTTTGCCCCTTCTTACAACATATGAAATGAACCTGCGTGTAATTGGAATTGCGGAAGTGTAGAGTGTTGAATGTGAGCAAAGGAATGGTACGGATGACACAAACACCCAGCCCCAGGTGAGGGATATTAATCATTTACAATTAAAAACGCCTGACCCGGCCGGGAATCGAACCCGGGTGACAGGCGGACGCGTTGCCCACTACACAGCGGGGCCGGACATAATAAGTTGTTACTAGTAGTAGTGTTAATCATTATAGATTACACTCTTGCGGATGGTAGGCATGTTCACGGATTAAGTTCCAGTCGTAAAAGGCAACTGAAAGAAATGTTTCACCATGGACAGTGAAATGATGACAATGGTGCCTCTAACTAAGCCTATTCCAGATCTGTCTTTGTTAAGATTTATTATTTACAGTACACCGTATACTCTGATGTAGACCAGAACAATTTTCTTGCTTAGATAGATCATTTTCAAGCTACTCTTTCGCTTTGAAGGTACGAAAATTATTGAGAAACGAGCGAAATTCCTTACGCTATCGGTTCCTGTGAAGAATGATTTGATTTGAGGGTCGCTTGGTGTATGTATTGCGATGAGCTTGGGTAATTGATATTTCACGGTACCTTCTGGATCGGCGAGGAAATCAATGGAAAACTACGTCACTTCTCATGTTTCTATTTTGCATCTTCAGGATGCGTGGAATATTAGTGACAGCTGATGATGGAGCTGTTGGGGATCTAATTATCTTTCGGGAACGGTTATTATTATTATTATTATTATTATTATTATTATTATTATTATTATTATTATTATTATTATTATTAAGTCTTGTTGCATTTGACACTGAACTTGGCCTTCTTTACAGCCCAAATTTCCCTCATTCTTTGTGAGTGGGCCTGCTTACGCTCCTCTGTCCAAGGGGCGCCGTGTCTTCTCTTCCGTTGCTCGTCTCGGTTTAGCCCGTTCGTCAATATTTTCTTGCGGAAGGGATCTCTGTTAAGGGCGTCTTCAGCTGAGATATGTAGCATTTGCAGGTCTTCTTTGGTATATCTAAACCAGGGAATTGTGGTTTTGGTGTTTCAATCAAAAAAGTGAAAGATTTCTTTAGTTAAATTTCTTCCGTCCATTCTTTTCAGATGACCGTAAAATCGTGCCCGTCTTTTTCTAATTGTGTCGGTAATTTTCTCTATTTTGCTGTAGACTTCCTTGTTGGATCTCTTTTGATGGATTCCATTTCTGTACTTTGATCCCAAGATTCCTCTCACAATTTTGCGTTCTCTTTTCTCCAGTTCTTCAAGGAGTCCTTTGTTGGCATTTAGAGACAGGGTTTCGGCTGCATATAGAACTACTGGCTTCAGAACTGTTTCATAGTGACGTATCTTGGTGTTTTGGGAAAGGCATTTTTTGTTGTAGATTGTGCGGGATGTTTGGTAGGCTATTTCCAGTTTGCGTACTCGCTCCTGAAGTGCTTCTTTGTCCAGTCCATTTTTCATGATGATCTCACCCAGGTATTTGAATTTGTCTACTCGGGTGATGTACCCGTATTTTATATGGAGTTTTGGTGGAGCCTCCTTGATGTTAGTCATTACTTCTGTTTTCTCAAACGATATCTGCAAACCAGTTTGTTCGGCAATTTCCTTTAAAATTTCAACTTGAGCTCTAGCGGTTTCTATGTCGTTTGAGAGAACAGCAATATCATCGGCAAATGCTAAGCAGTCTGTTGCGATCCCCTTGGATTTGGTTCCTATTCTCAATGGACTGTAGTTGGTTTCCTGTAATCTCACCCGCCAGGTTCTGATGATCTTTTCAAGAACACCGTTGAAGAGTATCGGGGATATCCCATCACCTTGTCGGACTCTTGTTTTGATGTCAAAGGAATGCGAGAGACATCCGTGGAAATTCACCTTGGATTTGGTATCGGTCAGGGTGGCTCTAATTAATACCAGCAGTTTCAAATCAACTCCAAATTCATTTAAGATGTTTAGCAGGACTTCCCGGTCAATGGAGTCGTACGCTTTCTTAATGTCCACAAAGACAGACACATACTGCTTGGACCTTAGTGTACAATATCTGATGATCGTTTTGAGATTTTGGATCTGTTCAGCTGTTGAGCGACCTTTTCTGAACCCTCCTTGGTATTCACCTATTTGATGTTCGACTTGTGCTTCCAAACGCTTCCTTCCTTCTTCCTTCGTCCACACTGCGAACTGACACATCTTTTTGTTGAACTTTGATTCGATTTCTCAAATCAGTACCGCCCTAGAAGAATTTGCACCCAAAATTCGAATAAATAATATTCAGGTTGAGTCTACGTGGCACAGCGCGCTGGCCTCTCACCGCTGGGTTCCGGTGTTCAAGTCCCGGTCGTTCCATGTGAGATTGTGCTGGACAAAGCGGAGGCGGGACAAGTTTTTCTCCGGGGACTCCGGTTTTCCTTGTCGTCTTTCATTCCAGCAACGCTCTCCAATATCATTTAAGTTCATCCGTCAGTCATTAATCATTGCCCCTGAGGAGTTTGACAGGCTTCGGCAGCCGGCACAATTCCTATCCTCGCCACTAGATGGGGGCTTCATTCATTCCATCCCTGACCCAGTCGAATGACTGGAGACAGGCTGTGGATTTTCATTGTTTCAATATTCAGTTAACAAATAATTCTTAGAAGTGCTATTTTGATTTTTATGTTTGTCTCTTTTTTAGTTTTTTTCATACAAATTCCCAGGCTTCATTCTGAATACCAAGCTTTGGGAAAAAGTGAAAGTTCTGCGTTGAGGAATATTTGAACATTTTATATGTAAATGCGAGGATGAGTTTAACGTGAAGGGTGTGGTGGGGGTGCTGTTCGAGCTACTGTTTTCCCATATTTGTTACGTATGCCAGATGTCAACAAACCAAGCCAAGCGAGTGTCTGGGGGCTGGGTTCCACTTGGCAATGCTAATTGCGTATGTGGAAATAACATCTGCGAAGTGCACGCTTCGACGGGTCGCTGCAGTCCGCCATCGTGTCATGTTCGGTGTCACATGGCGGCGTTGTGTGTCGTCCGCACTTGCCGAGCCTAAAACCACAGGAGCACCATATCACAGCTAGACTTGGAAACTGCAGTCAAAAAGCGATCTTTTGCTATTTTACTCGGAATTTTGTTTTCCAAACGATTTATTCTAAAAACACGTAATATTGCTATGTATTTAACGCCTATTTAAGTAATATCAGTCTCGGACTATAGTTAAACTCTTCACACGGAAGACTAGACAAATTTAGTGAAACATTCATTTACTATCTTTCGTAAATCATAATGATCTAACAACTCAGATTTAGCATTACGAAGGTTTAGCATTTCACAGGTCTTTTGATATAGCTGTTGCACATGTCTGTATACCAATATGTATATTGACTTATAGCATATTATTGGCCTGTATATCAACCGTAGCAAGACATAGGTGTTGGTCATTGATAAAAACAGTAAGTTACAACTCACTGGACGGTTAAAAGATTCCAAGAAATGTTGGTAAATAATTCATATTGAAGAAATCAATGACATGAATCATTTTTGAATATTTGATCCTACTCTTTTCTGGCAGATTATGATGGAGATCTATTTACATTGAGAAAAACGGGACTGTATACAGAATGTTTCCAGTTCAACTTATTAGTCCTTATGACAGTATAGTACCAGATTGTCCTACATGTTACGTTATACTACATGCTATGGTTAAACAATATAGCAAACATAAGCAACTGCATAACATTCTGAAGTAGTTTATAAAATGCCACTAAAAGCTAAACCTTCCAAAAGTAAACTGATGTAGCTAAACCTGAAACTGTCTTACGCCACCCAACAGGAAACATCCTTGAATGGAATAGGGAAGATGGCTGGATAAGATCGGATAAGTATATATTAGGATTTATTTTCATTATCCCCCCCTAAAGCTAAATTGATACTGATGGGAATGGTGCCTGTCGTTTAATGGAGCAAAAATACAGGAATCAAAACTACAGGGTTATCAGAGACTATAAAGAATCTCAACGAACTTTTACGAGCCAGTGTGAGGGAATCACTCTTTCAATGCTACCTGTTTCACGTCCCATCAATACAATGGTTTTTAGCAATGCTCAGAGATGTAAGGACTAAAAGTGAATGAATGAACGAATAAATAGATCAATAAACACAAAACAAACAAATAAATAAATAAATAAAACATCTAAATTAAAATTAATAAGATACTGTCGGAAAAAACTGGATGACGTAAGAAATACTGGTTGAGGGGTGTATTGTGTTAAAGGAAGACGATGCGCATTGTTACACGGATAATATAATAATCTAACGGTTGTGTAAATAAAGAGGACTTACATTGTAAACTAGCACAGGTGAGGAAGACCTTTCATCAGAAAATGAATTTCACTTCAAACATGTACTGCAGAACTGAGATATTTTGAAGATTTTCGTGTGAAGTATGGTACCACCTACTGTAAAAAAGTGAAACACTTTCCGCTATAACTAGTGCGGAAAGAAAGAGTGTAGATAGTTTTGAAATGTGTGTTACTGGTGATGAAGGTGAGATGGGTAAATCGGATCACAAATGAAAAGATTCAGAATCGAAATGGTGAGGGGAGAACGATTTGGAAAATTTTGATCAGAAGATGTGACAGATTCATAGGACATATCATCAAACTCCAAGGACTTTTTCAGCTAATTTTTGGGAGGAGTAAGAACGGTAGAGATAGACCCAAAACGTTAATATGACAAACGGATTAGAGCAGGTGTGGGATATAGCAGTTGCATAGAAATGCTAAGGTTAGCGCAGAATATGCTAGCATGGAAAGCTGCATGAAATCGTCTACGTACTGATGACCAAACATCATCGCTGCCACAACCACTACACCACCACCACCACCACCACAACCACCACCACCACCACCACCACCACCACCAGCACCACCACCACCACCACCACCATTCAAAAGCGCTACAATTTGTCGATCATAGCATGGACATTAGATTTTCCTGAACTTAGGTATGAATTTAATTTCGATGCAAATACCTAATATCTGTAATGGAAACTAAATATTTTGTGAATACCACATGTGATGGACAAGTAGGGCTCTATTCATTAGCGTGATTGTAATGAAACCACTCCACGAGTCTCGAACGAAAAGCACCTAGTATTTCTATGTAATTAACTTGTGTACAATTCCATTGATGTAATGGCATGTTATTGAAAATTGTTCCAGGCTATGAACGTTACCTCAAAATTATATTAAAACTAACTTTGTTTCCATATGTATGTGCTATTTATGTGGAATTTCAATCGCTCTTCCAACTAAGTATTTTTAATCAAATTCTGAAACCGCAACTGGGGATTTGAATGTTATGGAATATATATTGAAATGGTCTTAACGTGTGTATTCAATTATGTTGTTTGTTAAGAAAGTCTTTGCGGTAGTGTTATTTTTGATTTGCAGTTTCAAACTGTTGACGGCCAGAGTAATTTAAATCTCCTCTATTCGTAGAGTGGGTTGATCAGATTTTCAAAACGGACGTTTCAACTTTTTGGTTGACTCAAAAATGGAACAAAAATGAGAGATGTGATTAATATTCAACAGCACCCGATTAGAATATAGCGTATCTGAACAAGTTATTTCTCTCTTGAAATATAGAACTGAAATGTATGTTCAAGTTTTATAGATTTTAACAGTGTTTCAAAAATCTTATTACAACTATAGCCTATAGGACAATCTATACACATTGATATATTTGTCTTACATGATAACTTATAAAAAATACTGAGGATTGCACTCCGTCATTCACATATTTGTATGAAGAAACCATTTCTTCCAGAAGTTTTTCATCTTTCAACGCGAAATTTTCACCGTTTGTTATTAGGACAGTTGATAAAGCAGTGCTGCCACATGTTGCAACATCAAGTTGCAACTTATCGAAAGGAGAGTGTGTTCAGAATAGCTGACAGTCACGCAGTGTACAGGTATTCGATCTCGGAATATAATTGACAGTCATTTCACCCACCGTTAGCAAACCCTTCGACGTATTTAACATTTAAAACGTTCAAAGCGTCTACAACTACCACAGTCATGACATTGTTTAACAGAAAAGAGAAAATACGGCTACGAAGTTAATAAAAAGGACAATCCCGTTAAAAACAGGACGTCTTGTTACCCTACAAACATATATGGTACACTTTCCACAGAGTGTCTACAAGTACTAATAGCTGGAATACAAACTTATTTAAGCAAGTCGCAAGTATCACCTAGTCCATCCCAGTAGACTGTACATTTACTGGCACATAAAATAACTCATGTGGGGCAAAATTCCGGCACCTCAGCGTCTCCAAAAATCGCATAACATTATTATTATTATTATTATTATTATTATTATTATTATTATTATTATTATTATTATTATCCCCCTAGTCCCCACAAAACTCGTGTTGTGAAATTTGTTTAAATATTAGGGATATTCCTTGTCAGAACCCCTAAAATATATGCAACCCACCTACACAACTGTAGCTAGAGGCCACTTGGTACTTAACAATAAGTATACATTCTATCATATTAGTACTTTAAAAATTGGGACTGGAGGCCCCCGCCGTGTACTTCTTATAATAATAATAATAATAATAATAATAATAATAATAATAATAATAATAATAATAATAATAATAATAATAATTGTTACCGTGTTTTTGTGGTAGTTATGCGTGAAAGAAGGTGCGGGGTGGTGAATAGGTCTCAGGCTACTAAATTAAAGTGAATTTAAAATTTAACAAGGTTATATTTTCTTTTCAAAATCAAGAAATAACAAACATGGCAGGTACAGAGTAGCAAGGCAACAAAAGTACAATTACAGTATTTACAGGATTTGGGCTTCGAGCCCCGCGATCACAATCCTTGAGCAATCAGCTCAGTTTTACCCCAAACACAAGTGTCAACAGAGGGGCGGAGAACCCCATTCATGCCTAGGAGCACTTGCTCCAAAATACAGAGTAAGGCCTCCTTGAGGCGCGCAGAAAAGAAAATTTTCGGGAAAAGGGCAACTTGCTCTCAAAATTCAGGCCTGTCAAAGGCCACACCTAATTCCACTTTCAAGCTGTCCTCTCAGGACATATACACAGGGGTAAAATACCCAACCAACTGAGGTCTGTTAAATGACAAGAAGGTTAATTATATGACCTCTAAAATAACAATTTGAGAGGAGGCGATCTGCACTCCTAATACACTTGTTTTTAAAACCTAATCTGGCTCTGGGCCACTAATGCAAGGGCTAATCCCATACTACAGAGGTGACTTTAGAAAAGAACAATTTGCTTTACGTTAACGAAGAATAGGTTTAGAAAAATAAGTTCACCTCAAAACAATATGATTGGGAGCTCGAGAGGGTTAAGCACTTTCTATCCCGATATGCAGTTTAAAAGATGGAATAGATACAAGTTTCTTTACATTTTAAGGAAGGTTACATAATGGAAAAACTTCGGACCCGCCCCGAGAGTTAAACTGCTGAGCAAGCAAGAAAAGAAGTAATTAATCGGCCATTACCTGGTTGTTGACTGCCGCCGAAGAAAGAGGCGCTTCCCGCCCCCTGCTATGTACTTTACACACGAAAAGATGGAAAAGAAGTGGCCCGGAGACCCTAAAATCAGCCGTTTATATACTCTCGCGGAAAGTTCGAGGCGTTAGGGGAATGAGAACACCCTCCCACAAACTCTTTATTGGGTAGGATACAGCAACATATTCAAGTTGGGGGAAGATACATCCGATTGGTCAGAAATTAATAAAAGAAATTCGGGATTGGCTAAATACAAAACAAGGGGAAATAGAGGGGTATACAGCCAACTTAAACAATAACAGAAAGAAATTTAACAAGAAACAAACTTTTGAAATAAACATTTCTCCAGAAAAATAGTTCTTTCACGTCGCACTAGGGTGCACCATTGTAGTTTTTCAGTAGTGTCCTCTAGAAGAGAAAGTTCACACTTCTTACTACCGGTAAAACAAAAATACATCAAAAGTGGCACAGTTCAAAAAACTCCAAACTTTCCACGTAGTGACATCTTCCGAGAAACTTGAAAATTATTACCGTCGATAAAGTTCAGACTTCCTCCAGCAGAGGAGTTTCAATTGGCGCACATTTTAAATTAGCGGCGTGGAGGTGTACCGCCCGGTACAATAATAATAATCTAGACGGAGTAAGCGCCTGCACGTTGGCGACCTAGTCAGTGTCCTTACCTGGGTCAAGCGTGGCCATTACCTTTCCGTTCCTCCTCTAGCCAATACCACGTGGTTACCCAACCAATTATTGACTACGCCCAATGTTGCTTCTCTTCGGGGGTCTCACAGGATACGGTGTTTCAGCATGGCTACGCCGTTGGCAGTAATAATACAATTTAAAATGTACTGGGACTTTTCTCCTCAGTTCCATTCATAGTACAACACATTTAGAGCTGTTTCCGGATTAGAGACGAATGTTCAGTTTCTCCGAGTATGGCATGTTTACGGAAAGTACAGAAGATACGCGGAGAAATCGATGTGCATATCCGTGGTGTAGCCTTAATCAAGTCTGGTGATATTAACTTGCTTTATGCCGACATAGCCAGACATCCTGGCGTTCCACGTACTTCATAAACTAAATGAAATAGTTCGCCCTGCTTAACATATATAACGGTGAGCCAGACTGGCACAATCGGCGTGTTAATGAAGCAATTACCCTACTTGCTCCATCAGACGCTGGCACTTTTAAACCAGTCATTTCTTTGCAGTCTGGAATCTTCAAAACCTCCGACACCACATTTGCCACGTAATAAAATTGTAATTTATGTTTATTACGTTATTCACAGGCATTGTTCATACGATCTGCTCGGGATACAGTCCCACTTCGGGGACCGGAAAGTACAATGTTGGCTGATAAGTCCCACTCAACACCTAAATTGCAGGCACAATGGAAAACAATATCCTCAGGGTAACTATGTAAGATTTATTATTGGGTTATATAATGGTTATTTACGTTACGTGAGTTGAGATGTTGAGATTTTGGAACGAATACGAGAAACACTTTCTCCCATCTAATGTACAATATTGTATTTCAACTAATTTAAATTACAGTATTTTCATGTAAATAGTATTAGGATGAACATATTATGCACACTTCATGTCCCACCGTCCGAACAGTTGACGCTATCTTTTAATAATGACGCGCTGTAGCCACGTGGTATATATATATAAAAGTAACTATTTCAAATGCATTGAAAAATGGATTCTCATGATATGTTTTTCAGTTGGTAGAAGTCCATTGCGGTAAGTAACTACAGTGTTGGAAAGTTGCACTCTTCACATTATTTTGAACATCGTGAAATGGTATCCGACGCAGTGCGATATATAATTTGACAATGAATAGGAAGATGATATATTGAAGAACGGTGTTACGTTTCACTACGAGGTCATTTTCTTCTCTTTATTCTTCTACTGTTCGTACCTTTTCAGGCACCTGAACCAGGCTGACCTCGAAGACAGTACGTTGCTGCAGATGCCATTTTTGAACGGCCTTCCTGGATTATCCTTTTGCGGGTTATTTGGTCGAGCGCCAATGTTACCCTTCCGTGAGGCTGAGACTAAGATATTTGGCCCAAGGCTTTATTGGCATCGTCCTGTGGATCTTCCCACGTATTTTTTTTTTCAACTGGTAGTCTCCTCCTTTATCTTGTCAATTGAGACATTAAAATTAAAGTACTCTCGGCGCATACGCATTTTACCCAAATAGTAAAAGCGTCTTCAAATATTTCTCTCCATGTACCCCTTGTAGAGGAACGTAAGTCTGCGTTATAAGTTGATCTGAACTCGAGATTAATTCCAGTTGGACAAGCCTGTTCTACTGTATATTGCAAGAGGATTCCACATAAAGTTTCTCGTCCTGCGTCAAAGGACATACAGACCCTTCGGTGTCTCGGCGCTGGAATGAGAACACGTGCCACCGCTGCGCCAGAGAGCAAATAATAATAGTCTGACAAGCCGAATGCCCACAGACAGAGGCTCGCCCACCCGAAATGCTAGGCTACCCACATGACACAGCAGTGGGCTCGCTGGGTCCAGCCAGCCAATCACAGTAGTTGAAGAGTGCATGCAGACTGTCCGGGAACAGGACAGCCTTCACGCTGAGACTCAAGGTCGCCAGCTAGCCAGCCCACATTGCCACAACAAAAAGTGCTCGCTTTAGAGCGCTCTACCATTTTTTACCGGGAATATTACCACGCAGGAAGTATGATCGCTATGCATCAGGAAACAAACTCCGTGCATTAAAGATTAATACATTCCCTTGCTTCACAATTCTACCGCAGTCCAGCGAATGCATATGTACTTACAAATGTGATTAACACTCGGATTTCAAGTGAAAGTACCACAATGAGATAGATTTCGTAAATTTCCACTATTTGTAGCGAATATCTGATGAAAGATAACAGCTGCTTCCATTAGATTTCCCATTATGCGTTTCTCTCTTCCAAACTAATGACTACCGAGCTCGATAGCTGCAGTCGCTTAAGTGCGGCCAGCATCCAGTAATCAGGAGATAGTGGGTTCGAGCCCCACTGTCGGCAGCCCTGAATATGGTTTTCCGTGGCTTCCCATTTTCACACCAGGCAAGTGCCGGGGCTGTACCTTAATTAAGACCACGGCCGCTTCCATCCACTTCCTAGGCCTTTCCTATCCCATCGTCGCCATAAGACCTATGTGTGTCGGTGCGACGTAAAACAAATAGCAAAAAAAATAAAATAACAACTAATGACTTATCATGACAGAAAATTACAAGAAAAGGAAAAAAAACACACATATTAAGCTCCTTTGTCTTCCAAGACGACTGCTGCACACTCAGATGGCCTGGAGATATTGGAGTGCACGTGGTCATCGTGTCGACATAAACCGTATTGCTCGACTGCCTCTCACATCAGACAGCTGCTTAGTTGGTTTCGCCAGGCTGAATGAACCTCGTTCCAGTCCTCAGTCCAGCCGGTATTAAAGTCCAAATATCGACCGATAATAATAATAATAATAATAATAATAATAATAATTTAAGTGCGGCCAGTATCCAGTAATCGGGAGATCGTGCGACGTAAAGCAAATACAATAATAATAATAATAATAATAATAATAATAATAATAATAATAATAATAATAATAATGTTCCATTGGCCAATATTTCTACACAAAGTTGTAATCATATGTAACATCATCATCATCTCTAGATTCGATGAAATTCTGTTGATTACGCTATTCTTGGTTTATTTCTAGGTCGAGATTCAGCACAAAAGTTTTGACATCAACTTCGGGTTTCATGAAAATACGAGAATGATTTTCGTGTATGCGATTACTTCTACCCCGTCACTGAATATCTATTAAATATGTACCAATATTTGATCGTAATTGCACATGATTGCTTTCATAAATTTTTTGGTCTCAAATAAATAATTTGAAATCAGATATTGATAACACAGTGTTTTTTTTAATTACGTATGGCTGTGTGTATTTTTAGTATATTTCAGTTATTCGAAATTAAGAGAGTATCATTTTCATTATGCATTTAGTCTATCTCATTTACGCAATTTGAAATGTATTCTAATTGGTGGTCTCCATCCGCAGTTCTATGCTACGTGAGAATGGCTGAGTATTTTTCTTTTCGGTCCTTATTCTCATAGAAGGTTGGCGACCACCTTGGAGAAGTTATTCCTAGGGAAAGGATTTTTAGGCACTAATGCAGATGTATTTAACCAAGGCGCACGTGTCTTCTACCCGCACAGCAGTACTACAGTAAGAGATATATATATATTTTTTTGCTATTTGACTTACGTCGCACCGACACAGATATGTCTTACGGCGACGATGGGATAGGAAAGGCCTAGGAATTGGAAGGAAGCGGCCGTGGCCTTAATTAAGGTACAGCCCCGGCATTTGCCTGGTGCGAAAGTGGGAAACCACGGAAAACCATCTTCAGGGCTGCCGACAGTGGGGCTCGAACCCAGTATCTCCCGATTACTGGACACTGGCCGCACTTAAGCGACTGCAGCTATCGAGCTCGGTACAGTGAGATTTGCATAAATATTAGTGATCTGAACTATCAGAACCCCTAAAGTGTATGCAACTCGCCGACATATCTGTAGAGCGGGTAGGTCATACTTGCGCCGTGCATTCTATCCTATTAGCACCTAAAATTCCTTTCCCTAGATTGTGTTTAGCGTATCAGAGTTGCCGCATCGTGGATGTCGAACCACTGTCGTAGGTTGCATGCTCCGGAAAATCATTTCCGCCCAAGTTCGTACTTCATTTACCTCTTGTTTTCTGTTATCAGTTTTTTTCACGCTGTGTTTGGTCATCTCGGAAGTTGTAACCGAAAGAGGATGCTTTCTTGTGGCACGCCGGAGTGCCTCCTCGTTGATGACAATGTCTATCCATAGGATATTCAGCATTCTCTGATGCATCCACATTTAAAAAGCCTACAACCGGTACTTTGACGAAGCGTAGTGCCCAGCCTTCAACACCGTAGAGCAGCACCGGTAACACATCACGACACGACAACGAATTTCAACAATCGGTCATCGTTGAACATTAAATGTTTTAATTTCAGTAACACACCTCTTGCATTGTCAATTCTAGTTTGGATTTCTACATTTAGATTCAACTTTTGTTTAACCAGCATCATAATTAGTTGTAATGCGACACCCTTTTCCGTCTAGGGTGATGATCAAGGCTAGGATGTTGGCATGGCATGTCATGTCTTAATTAGTTCACAACAGATATTGCTAACTTGTACAGAAATCCTGATTATAGTTCCCACATCATAAAAAAGATCATTTGTTAGGTCATTTTTGCCATTTTGTATTTTTGTTATTTTCTAAACTTATACGTCATTATTTGGTCACTTCATGGAGTCCGTTAGACTATTTTTTTAAATTCTTGTTCTTAGATGTTCGAGAATTTTGAACCATTTATGCGTGTGGTATTGAATATTATCGTAAAATTAAGTGAGGATGCCTACAAAGACTAGAAAATCTTTACAACGCTTTGTCCGTACTGGGACTAACGAAACTTCATTTACCGGTACCACCTATTTCTTGGAAATGTCCACGTTCTAGAAGAGACACCTCCAATTTGAGAAGTCTTCCTCGTGATCAGTCGATATTTTCTTCAGAAGACGCGGAGAAACTTTTTCTGCGAAACGTAAAGAATTTTACCTTGTTTTCATGATACGGCACAAGCCCAAAAGCTTATTATAATGTCTAGAACATAAATATAGGCTATACAAAGTCGATTCGCAAATTGATTGTTAAATTTGATTTAAAATTTGTCTTGGGATCATTTTACTGGATTTTTGTCGTCATTTTATAGATCATATTCTAAACATTTAAAGATCAAAATCCTAGCCCTGAGGATGATAATGTTATTGACCGACTGGCCTGGTTTCATTCGCGGTCGGACCGGGGATTTTAACATTAATAGGTTGATTCTTCAGGCTCGGGAGCTGGGGGTTTGTTCTATCTCCAGTATCAAAATTCCTTAGGCACTGCCCTGTCCTCACAGACGCGGGGGACGCATGTAGGGTGTCCAGTAGAAAGACCTACATCAGGCCTCCCCGGAGGATATACTGAATTATTATCATAACGCGTTAATTTCCTGCTTGCTAATTTCCAGGAATTTTGTTTCTTGAATGTTTGTTTTAAGATGTAGCTTGTGTCTTACTTCGTTGATGCTGTTGAAAGAAAATTGAAGATTTTGCAACTTATCAGCTAGTATCACAGTGTTATTTGCTTATTGAGTGGTGAAAATGAAATGGCATATGACTTTAAGTGCCGGGAGTGTCCGAGGATATATTCGGCTCGCCAGGTGCAGGTCTTTCGATTTGACATCCGTAGGCGACCTGCGCGTCGTGATGAGGATGAAATGATGATGAAGACAACACATACACCCAGCCCCCGAGCTAGCGAAATTAACCAATGTTGGTTAAAATTCGAGACCCTGCCAGAATCGAACCCCTGTGACCAAAGGCCAGCAAGCTAACCATTTAGCCATGGAGCCAGACTATTGATTGGTGTTTGTTCGCTTTTGGTCGAGTCTATCTATTAGTGCGAAGTTATATTTTACGGCACTTAGTTTGTTAATTTTTCACGAGGTTTTGATATATTTCTGTGTTTCATAAAAGGATAAAGGAAATTCGGTTAAACATATTTTTGTCTTATCTCAGAGAACGCCTTTTCTAACTCCACATCTGACTAAAATATCTTGATGTCAATCCTTGTAACGACTTACAGTTCAAAATACTTACCTAAACCGGGGATTTTTGACTGGTTTTCTAATATTCCGAAATGTTTAACTCCTAATATGCCAGGGCAAGCTCAATAAAATCAGGGGAAATACAGTCTATGCAATTAGATGCAAGCGTTAAAAAGTCAGGAACCTGCGTTCCTGGGGTAGGTGTTTAGGTTCTATGTGGCATTTTAGCATAGGATATTCGACGGTGGAGTAAAATATTGACCAGTACGGTAAAATTAGGTGTCGTAATTGATAACGTTGATAGTTACATTAATTTTAGAAGGCATTTTCAAATAACTGCATGCAGAGAGAGACCACTTAGGTGAATTATACCAAGAAGAACGGCTCATCGAGGACTGGTGCTGAAGAGAAAGTTGCTTCTTAGACCTAGAACTTGTTACCGCTGGCTCTATTCCTGCATTGGCCAACATATGTGAACTCATTATCTACAGTCTGCTAATTGTTTAGGTGTATGAATATATATACCCTGCGATTTGCGACGTAATGCTCATAAGGTAGAACTTGATCGTCATAGCAAATGTCGATCATTAATGCTTGCATGCTCAATAATGTTTGCCATGTGTGGGCAAGATCACTTGTAACTTTCTCTTAACCTTCCGCATAAGACTGCTTCATGAGAACTAAAATAAAACTAAGGCTCACGAGTATTTCTTAAGCAACATGCAATAATTACCTGTATTCTTTATGTCTAGCCCCTGTCCCTGTTACTGCGATTATTTTGCAAGATTGTATTCAATTTTGAGGAACATTCTGAAAATAACGATTCATCAAGGAAGAAGGTGATTGCTGCGACAACAACCGCTGATCGGGTAAACGGCAGATAGAGTTCTATGAACTAGTCAATACTACAAAACTGAAAAATCGGTGGACATATCTCTAGCAGCCTAAAGTCGCACGAACACATCGAGGATGTTTGATCGGAATTGGCTAAGAAAGAGAAGGATCAGTCGTGGCCTTAATATTAAGGTACAACCCCGGCGTTTCAATGGTATAAAAATGGGAAATCACGGAAAATCATCTTCAGGGCTGTTAGCGGTAGGGTTCGAAACTACCATGTCCCGAATGCAGTCTAACTGCTACGTGATCTGAACTGCATAGCAATCTCCTCTGTTCTTCCTCTGCAACGTAATATTGGAAAGTCTAGAAATGTTACATATATTGAATCAAAATGTTTTGTTGTTGATTCCTTTGTGAATCACAACGTTAGTTTCTTCAACTTCTAATAAAACTTACTACTCCGATATTAGAGAAAAGTTACAGGTCAACGAATGTTTCAGTACTTTTATAAAACGAATTATTTGTGGTGGTGACTGGGATTTAGTGGCACCTAAAAGTTATATATTGTTTCACTCTTCACATTTCGTGTCCTTTCCCGTTCAACCAGACCAGACCTTCCCCGCTTTCCAGGATAATATTTATTCCTGCCTTCCTCAACAGATAAAAAGACACGCGTATAATGTCTCCTCAGGTAAAGGAATATCTGAAATAATATAAATAATAAATACAATAAGTTAATGTGCAACGACGTGGCTGTGGATCTGGATATTCTCACGGTTCTCGAAGTGGATAGTTATTTATATGCACTTGATCGTAATTCTCGTTTTTTTTAAGTTTGTTATATAATTTGTTACATTTCTTTACTCGTTTCTTGGTAGTAAAATTGAGGAATGCTTAACCCAGCTGTTTACTGTGATTTATGAGAGAATAAATAAATAAATAAATAAATAAATAAATAAATAAAATTATTCTTCTGTTTGGAGATGTATATTGTACAGCATGAACTACTGTAATTTTTTAACATTACGTGGTGATGAGGTGGCGTTCCTTCCTCCTACGCAAAGGCCCCAGGTTCGATACTAAGCCAATAAATTGACTTTTATTTCTAGACTGTGAGCTGGGACGGTGACCGTTCAGCCTCGTGAGACGAACTGAGGATCTGCCTGATCTGAAAGGCAATCAACGCGGTCAAAAAATCTGAGCAATACGGCTGAGGATATCGTCACCCTGACCATGTTACTGGTCGAAGCTCTTAATGAGTTTTTATGCTAGGACTTTGCTTCACTTTCATGTTAAATTATAACCCCCTTTTTAAAATTTTGTCCATTATTTTAGACAGTAATAAGTGTAGAATATGCACAGCTGTTCACCTACTATCACTCTGTCCAGGTGACCGATATGATTTCAGTTGTTTTTCTCTCCGCTAAGTAACTGGTTTGATCCTGAGACGTAGCTGTGCGCGTTCATTTGGGAGATAGTGGGTTTGAACCCAACTGTGATAACCCTAAGGAGGTTTTCCGTGGTTTCCAGTTTTCACACCAAACAAATGCTGGAGCTGTACCTTAATTAAGGCCGTGGTTGCTTCCTTTACAGTCCTAGCCCTTTCCTGTCTCATCTTCGCCATAAGACTGCCATTGTCGGTGCGACGCCAAAAATAATTCCTTGTAGAAATCTGAAGGAAAAAGATACATAATATGTTCGTACGTACTGCCATGTGTGTGTCCTAAATACTTGCGGAAGTTCAAAGATCGAACCTACTTTTATAAAGCTACCGTCTTACTAATAAACGGTGTATAACTTTTATACAAGGTTTATACACCGTTTACGCGAAATTCGTTACTAATAAACCGTGTATAAGCCTCCTGTGTATACATCTGTTATAGTTATTCACTGAATTGCTTATACAGTCCAGGACCCTAGTATAAGCGTTGTATAGCAGCGTGTAGCGGAAAAAAAGAAACGAGCGAGCAGTTTATTTTCGTGGTATTTATTGTCGACAGTAATATAATCGTTGTAAAATATTCGACTTATCCATTTAACATTGAACACACGTTGAAAGAATGACGATAACGTTGATGATCTTCACGACATTTTAAACATAGAAGACATACGGTACCGTACACCATTCAGAGGTTATGGAAGCTAGACATCTTCGTAAAGTAAAACACTTTAAAGAGACGGAATGACAATGAATAACTATAAAAGAAATGATGGTTGGGCGTATTTTTGTTTAAAAATATGTTACAGCTTAATAGACCTTTGATATTGCGAGTTTATTATACACTATCTGCCCCTAAAAAGATCTTTCTTAATTGAGTACCTACCGTATACAAGGGGACATATTCCTCGAGATAAAAAGTGGCATAACTTGAAAACCATACGTAATATGATTTCCATACTTTGTAGTTGAATACGTAGAAATGTGATGTATAAATGCCTAATAGAAACTTTTTTGATCTAACCTTTCGTTTAGCTACAAAACAGGTTTTCCTTTCTCCTGAAAAGTAAGGATTTTGGAATGTGTACCCTTTTCAACTCGCCGGTTCAATTACAATTGCTTACGTTTTCCGAACTACCCCAGTTAGGAGCTTTTGATATTTTCTTAAGCTTTTCCATTTCTTTTTTAGCGTCCATTACACAAGCAAGCTGAAGAAATGTTGATATCAATATAAGTCAATTTCCAGCTGTCTCACGGAATGACAATGAATACGGTAACTATAAAAGAAATTATGGTTGGGCGTATGTTTGTGTAGTAAGGTGTTACTGCTTAATAGACTTTAAATTGCGAGTTTATTATACATTATCTGCCTCTACAAAGATCTTAGATCTTTCTCAAATTTGAGTATAAAAAGGGACATATTCCTTGACATAAAAAATGGTATAACTTGAAAACCGTACGTAATATGATTTCCATACTTTGTAGTTGAATACGTAAAAATGTGATGTATAAATGCCTAATAGAAACTTTTTTGATCTAACCTTTCGTTTAGCTACAAAACAGGTTTTCCTTTCTCCTGAAAAGTAAGGATTTTGGAATGTGTACCCTTTTCAACTCGCCGATTCAATTGCAGTTGCTTACGTTTTCCGAACTACCCCAGTTAGGAGCTTTTGATATTTTCTTAAGCTTTTCCATTTCTTTTTTTAGCGTCCATTACACAAGCAAGCTGAAGAAATGTTGATATCAATATAAGTCAATTTCCAGCTGTCTCACGGAATGACAATGAATAACTATAAAAGAAATTATGGTTGGGCGTATGTTTGTGTAATAAGGTGTTACTGCTTAATAGACTTTAAATTGCGAGTTTATTATACATTATCTGCCTCTACAAAGATCTTAGATCTTTCTCAAATTTGAGTATAAAAGGGACATATTCCTTGACATAAAAAATGGTATAACTTGAAAACCGTACGTAATGTGATTTCCATACTTTGTAGTTGAATACGTAGAAATGTGATGTATAAATGCCTAATAGAAACTTTTTTGATCTAACCTTTCGTTTAGCTACAAAACAGGTTTTCCTTTCTCCTGAAAAGGAAGGATTTTGGAATGTGTACCCTTTTCAACCCGCCGATTGAATTACAATTGCTTACGTTTTCCGTACTATCCCAGTTAAGAGCTATTGATCTTTTCTTAAGCCATTCCATTTCTTTTTTTGGCGATCATTACACAAGCAAGCTGAAGAAATGTTGATATCAATATAAGCGAATTTCCAGCTGTCTCAGTGCTGCCACTGCCTTTTCGATATGCCGTGCTACTGTGCGACTTTCCGGAAAGTTTTGCTCGTAGATAACCAACAGAAGCGATCATAAAGGCGGTGAACGTCCGAAATACGTCAGTGAACTACAGGAAGAGATTCCTACTCCTTGGAACGACTGTATACGTGCTGTGTAGTAATACAGTGCGTATACCTCGTTTATTAGTAAGAAAAATGTAAAACGCTTATACAGGGTTTATTCACTGTATAACTAAACAAGAGTTAAACAACGGTATAAGGACTTTTTATTAGTAAGACCCCTAGTAAATAAGGCCATGCTACGGATAGTTAGGTATACAGTAACGGTCAAAATAATATGATCATGGTGTTCTACCGCTTTTTACTCCCGTTTCTGAGATGAGGTGAGATGAAAGTATGTGGCATGCATTTTGATGACCAGATGCCCATCTTGACGTCATACTCACCAGAGGAAGTAAAGCGGTATGAAATGAACAAATATAAGTTAAGGATACAACACAAGCAACAAGTCTCCGGATCAAAATAACAAATCACTCACAATTAAAATCTTTGAAACGGCTGGGAATCAAACTCGGGACTTCAAGGACGACGGTTAGTACCGTAGCCACTGGTCTGCGGAGTGGGATGTCGAAATTTTGTGACTATATTCAAATAATATGTCACCTATAAACTACACTGTTACCGTAATGTGTGATTACGGTATTTTTTATTTTATCCTGAATGTTCGAATTTAGTTGCGATGTTACGTCAGATTTTTTAAGGCTTGTAGTAGTTACGAACTTCTCAATATTGGAAAACAACTCTGAACTATCGTCATTTTTGCAATGTAACATACATTTTGTTTGTAAAACTTTGATATATTAAACTACAAGTCAGTTTTGTCACATATGGTTCAGTCTTGAGATTATTATGTTGTCAGCAATTCATGGCAGTGGGAAATTCAACATTTTTATCGTGTGACCAATGGGATGAATTTTTTCTTTATGACTCAGTCAAGTAGAAATTAATTGGTAAATCCTAGTGCAATAAATTCCATGGGGAGAAAATACAGTAGTTAAACCGGAGCTAGCCGTGTTTCATATATATATACACTCAATCGTTGATACTCATGACATAAATATTACAGCTTGAATTCCTCCAAAAATTTCCTCCATTCTGGAGTTCATGTTAACTTGGAGGCATTCTCATACATTAATTACATGTAAACAATATGTTGTACCCCAGAGGTCAGCTACTGTAACTCCATTATTAGTGATTTTTATTTTCTAGTATGATAACAGTTGTAGAAAATAAGTTCATTTGAAGGTATACAGTAGCACTTTCCAGCTTTGTCCACATCCATTATAGATTGTAGACAGGAAGCAGTTCTATTTCACTTGTACGATATTACACGAATAGGATGGTAAAATGAATGAAGTGAAATAATAAGGGAATAATAGCTAAATGAATAACTTTCATAAAAACTCTGCGCCGGTATTAAGAGTACAACAAAGTGTATACATAGTTGGTCACCTCTCTTGAAAAGTATGAGAATTGTGAGTTAATACTCTTAACCTCTGGGGTACAGATATGTTCTGGAAACATCAAGTTAAGTATTGTGAAAATACATTGTATGCAATGTTATATGATGGTCTTAAACTTACACCTGGTACAATACTGTTTAATTGTGATTTTTTTTAAAGGTGGTGAATATTATCTGGGCATTCGTCTCACATGCTCGTGCAAAGAGAGTTTGTTTCAAACTCCTGGTCGATGTCGTGTGTTCCGCAAGCCTGCGATCACTTTATCACCGACAGGTTGATTAGGTTCAGCGCCATAATAGGCTTGCTTATTGCTTTCTCTTGACACGATTCATCTGCACTATTTACGCTGCTGCCAAATGTGGACAAACACATCCACCAAGGATCTCCATTCCCCTTCAGATGGTTAATTAGATGGATGGCGTCATCTTATGCACCGTTTAAAGCCTTTCTAGCGCCGGAGGTGGTCAGTAAGATACTACCATGTGGCTGAGAGCACGTCCTACCTACTTTCACTTCCCCGTACAGAACAGAAAGTTCACAAGGTAGACACATGTGAACCGAGAGATAGCAAACAAGGCATGAGGCAATTAGTGTAAAATGGGTGGTCATGGTTGTTGTTTGAAGTGGGGAAAAAGTCCGACCCTTCAAATGTTAACAAGTTAAGTTCATTTTTGTCGCATACATTTTGAAGCAATTCTTAGGTCGGCAGTAACCGATATTTTATTTGGATCCGAAATAATGAAAACTATTACAGTGATGAGGTTAGTTCAAATAAGAATAACCTCGGTGGAATATATGATGGTAATGCTGGAGTGGATGATAAATAAGAAAGAAGGTAACGAGAAGGTCATATATATCTCCGTTACACACAGAAGTATACAATTTACTGTAACTTCGTAACTTCATGTCTTGGTGGTGTATTTTGCTTCCTTACCAACATATTAAGTTACTTCATTTTCCAAGAAATTACTGGGAGAATTCTGGATCTGTATGCGAATAGTTTATTAAACCAAGTGTATATATTGTGGTTAGAAACATCTCCACCTGCCAGTGAGTCCAGTGTGAAGTGACGCCTGTACAACACGTGCTGATAGCTCTCGCTATTGTTAGACTTGTGTTGTATGTTCCCATTGTCTATTATTCTCTCTCGCCTCTGGACTACTCCACTTCTTCTCCTATCGGCAAAGCGTTAAAGCATCTGTTCAGTGGATAACAGAATATTATCTCAGTATTTGCTTCCCTATTCTCAGAGGGCTATTTGTCAAGCCTTTGACAAAAATGCCCTCGAAAGCATTTGTTTTAATCATTCTAATCGCCAAGTAAAGACACTAGTTACTCCCTCCTAATATGTTTATATGCTGCGCATAAAACTATTTCTCAGGTATTTTTGGGGTCACTGGAGCCATTCTGGTTCATATTATATTTTTGACAGGTTACCTGTACCAACGCATGTGAAGTTTTATGTGAACATTCTAACCCGGGTTCGACTGGGATTTGAAGTTTACTTGTCGAATTGAATGCTAGCGGCTAAGTTACTCCGACAGTAATGAGTCCCCACCACCACCACCACCTCATCCATTCATGAGCTGTGCATGGTATCCAGAATTCAGACACAACAATCACGGTTTTTTTCAGTTGTTCTACACCTAATGACTGAGTTGTTGGAAGATAATTCAGAATTACGAATGGTGGTTGCTTTTGTGATTTTATGAACTGATTATCGAGTTGCTAGAAGATAAGATTGAATCATTATCTGTTACCTGTGCTGCTTTACGGTGTCGACGGACGGGCACTAAAGACTTCGTCAGTAAGCTTGCTACCATCCTTTGAAATGTAGATATATTAAGAGTGTTCAGGATCCCACGAGAAGATCACGTTAGCAACGAGGTAGGCCCTACTCTCGTAAAGAATCGTATGAGGTCTTAACCCTCACATAACGCAGGGAACAAGCCTATTTCAGACCTATCTTCATAAATCACAAATACAGCCCCATTAAACTGATCATATAAAGCAAGATGGAAGTGAAACGTGCACATAGGTGGAGATTGTTATCCTGGACACGGAGCCTCCGGCAATGGCCCGACATCCACGATACGCAACTCTGATACGGGAAACGCAAAATAGGAAAAATTACTTCACGAGGGCCACCAGTCTCTTTGAGGAGACAGCACTGGAGGAAGTCATCATTCAGAGGCATCGGTGGTGCTTTGTTTCCAGTTGTTACGCACTGAATGGTCGAGTTGTTATATGATATGTAGTTCAATACAGTATGTTAGAATGTTTACAAGTAGTATCGGCCCTGCATAGTATTCTCTTACCCCCACGGCATTTACGCTATGCGATTTGCATAGGTAGTAGGGGTATGACCTGTTTTAACTCTTACTGTTTATGCAACTCTCCCTATAAAGTCGTACAGTGAGTAGGAAAATATCAGATACGCGTCTGCGTTCTTACTTACAGCATTGCTTCCCACGAGTGTAAAAATCAACATATTTCACGTATTAATCTCACACACAAATGTTATGCTCTCGTTTAGAATACGCATCGAGAATCTAATCTGAGTAATGTGAAAGGTAGAATTGATTACCACTTTTAATCTGCAATGAAATTTCACGTCGAGCTCATACGTTGCTTGATATGCAGGGGCTCTTCCACTCCCCGCATCGTATTACAAACGCTTAATTAGATATGAGTTCTTTCAAAGGACGCAGTGCGAATAGTTAATATCCACGTGTTAGCGTGAATTACATTTTATTTTGAAGGAGCATTGCACGTTTTACAGCCTAATCTAAAATGGTAATGTGTGATCCACGTTCCAGGGCGGCTTTACGACCAAGATAAATAACTTACCACAGGGTCTACCCGACTACCCACTGCCTGCAGTATTAATTCATTAGGTTTCGAGTTGACGGGAGTGAAAGGGCTGTCTATTGGACGAATAAAATATGACGGTCATTAATAAACCCTCACTGTGCTCAAGCAAGAATTGTTTTCGAACTTATATATAAATCCTTTCGTAGACTAAAGGTTATATGCTGTTTTCTAGAAGTAGAAAGACAAGCTCTCAGTTTTTTTTGTATTTTTTTTTTTTTTTTTTGCTATTTGCTTTACGTCGCACCGACACAGGTAGGTCTTATGGCGACGATGGGACAGGAAAGGCCTAGAAATGGGAAGGAAGCGGCCGTGGTCTTAATAAAGGTACAGCCCCAGCATTTTCCTGGTGTGAAAATGGGAAACTACGGAAAACCATCTTCATGGCTGCCAACTGTGGGGTTCGAACCCACTATCTCCCGGATGCGAGCTCACAGCTGTGCGCTCCTAACCGCACGGCAAACTCGCCCGGTAAGCTCTCAGTTAGGATGGACGATGTTCGATAAGGAGGACTGGAGCATATTAAGCAATTTGTGCCTCCGTCTTTCTGTTTCCGGGTTGAAATTCACGTACGTGACTAAAGGATAAACTCCGGATAACTTATGTAAAAATGGAAGTAATGGATGTGAAATTTGCAAAATGATTGCTGTTAGGAATAATGACAGTAGCAGAAACATGTACGCGATGAATGGTGTTTTAAGAGGAAGTGCAATTGGGTAACCATTTTCTATTGGCAATAACACTGGTCGACACAAGAAATCTGATTAGTGAATCTAGGGCATTTTGTCATACTGAATTCCGATATGTATTCAGAAATTTTTCCATCAGGCACAGCCTTTTTGTGACAGCAACATTTTCAAATTTCATTTTAGTATTCTCTTTTGCCTGTCTTAGGAACCTTTATCTTATATGTATTGATTTCATTCAAGCTGCATTTAAGTAAATGATATGTAACATCATGCTGAAGCACCAAAAGACAAAACTGGGCAGGTTCATTCCTGTTCTGATATGTGCAGACATGCGCAAGGCTGTTAATCTCGCATTGTGATGTGTAAGTGGTGAAATATTCCCTTCATTTCTGTTTACAGTGTATTGTGTATGTTGTGTTTCAGTGGTTTTGTTTTTCCATCATGTCAAAAAAGTGTGTCAATCATGCAGATATTTTCAGCTATATTTGTGGTGAGTTGACCTTCATGTCTCGGAAGCGACATTTCACGCGACTTGTGAAAGAGTGTTGTGAACTCTACTTTGACTGTTGAGGGGTGATTTTGATACGGGCTGGGCCTCAGATGCATGCTGTGTTTCGTTGACTGGGTGGAAAAATGGTACACATCATATGCCATTTCAATTCCCATGATTTGGAGGGAACCGAAGGATCATCGAAGAGATTGTTTTTTTTTAACAGATGTTAAAAGAATCACATTTAAATCAAAATATACAGTTACGTATTCCAATTTGCTACCTGCAATGAGACCAGTCTTACACAATAAAGAGTTACCTGTATAAATTATAAAAAAATCAAATGAAAATGACACAAAACTCCTGCCTGATGGGGAAGAACTGAAATCATATTTGAATTCAGCATGAAAATTACTTCTAGAACCTGTTTTTATTCTTGTGAAAGAAAGAAAGGATCGTTTTTGTCGACCAGTGTAATCAGAGGAAATATGAAGGTGGCCAACCAAACCTTCAAACAGTGAGGTTATCGGGTGAAGAATAGGAAGGGTCGCTAAACGCCTGAGAATTAAAAAAAAAGACTCCCTGGACCTCGCAAACCCAGTACCGTCGGGCTCGGAAGAGAGTAAGAGTTGACCGAGGGATACCGATTAGGAAAGATGAAGATGAGGAGCTTGGTAAGAGGAAGAGTTGACCGAGGGATACCGATAAGGAAAGATGAAGATGAGGAGCTTGGTACAAGTAAATGGAAGCAATGTCAGATTCAGATAGGGACACTTTGGTCGCCAAACCATGTTGCCAAGTTGAGCCCACTGGATATTAATTATTTCGGTCGTCTCCTACGACAGGCTGGGGATTCCGTGGATGTATTCTGTCACTCCACCCAGGGAGGGGAAAACAGAAAAATATCGTGTGTTAAAAAGTGGGTTATGGACGCGTACACTACTCGATGGAGGTTACAGAATAAACTGAAAGGCTGGGTTTATCACCCTTTTGGTCACCTGTTTTGAAAAGGTGCAAGTTTAGTTTGACAACTTACGAATTTTAAATAGAAAACAATTTTTAGGGTGCGGTTTTAACCCAGTTATCTTCTTTTTCGTTGCTTGAGGATGTGCGAACTCTGTTTCAGACTCATAAATTAGCGTTAATATCTTGACTGCACCATGAATTTAACCCAGGAGGGTGGGACGCTGAGCCATGGTGATGGACTCGCAAAGTACTGAACTGATAGGGAATTAGACTTCAGCTGTCCAAGAAGAAAGCCTGGAATATGTTTTCATAGTAGTAATTCGATGAATCAGCCTCACATTCCTCGCGAAACAATGGTGGTACGTACAGTTAGTAAATTTGTGCAAGTGTGTGAACGCCACTCCGTTTTAAGTTTTGGCGACTTTGGGATAGAAATGGGCTAGGGCTGGAAAGGCAGCGGCCTTGGCCTTAATTAAGATGCAGCCTCAGTATTTGCTTGGTATTAAAGTGGAAATCCACGGAAGGACCAGCTAAGGGCTGCCGACGATGGGGGTTTGGCACCGTCTATCTCAAGAATGCAAGCTCACAGCTAAGTGACCCAAATCGCGTAGCCAATTCGCTCGGTAATATGTCAGTCGTCTTTGCAGGCCCAGTTCCCTTAGCGCGGTCTGTATGCGCCACAGATCTTTATTCAGCTCCACAGTGACACTAATAAAGTAAGTTATTTATTTAGTTAGTTACCCAGGGTGTGGCGCTATCAGCTGGACGACACACATCTGCTCACAGAGTACTATCTCACATCAGGCAAGTGATAGTGTGGGCGTTCTTTAACAGCCTGTTCTGGTTTATATTGTCTTTAACATTTCAAGTACAGTGCTTCGGAAACAACTTGTTTGCTCCTTACGATCTGAAGTTGTTGACGGATATAACCTGAGGTCTGTACTCGGTTACCGAGGAATATTTGAAACTCAGATCTCAGCAATATGAAGCCATTAACACCCACACACGACATCTGACGTCAGAGCCAGTAAATGGAAATAATTCTGGCTCGTAAGTTCCTTTTCTTCTCGTAGTGGAAGTTGATCCACCCGAGTGTGCTGGTCACAGTGGGCGTCTTGGAGGTCAAGAGTTGTTGACCTTGTGTGCCTTGCACTCTGTCGGTTACTCGAAGACCTCTAGTTTTATCTTATTGCACATGTTTACCAGAGTTTATATTCTTTTTTTCCCTTTTACTGGATGCTGAGTACAGCCTTCTCCGTTCCCTCAAAACAGTCTTAAATTTGTGAGAGAAAGGGAATCAGCCAGCTAATGTTCTGAACTATAGGCCACGGCGTAGGACTTCAGGTTAGCAACTTCTTTTTCTGCTAAATTCAAGTATTTATTTGGAGATTTAAAAACAAATAATTTATGTCGGGGACGTAATAGACGAGTGGTATAGTCACTGGCTACTCAACATTACGGCCGTGGTTCGAACTCAGGCCGTACGTGGAGGATTTTTGAAAGGGATAGTTTGTCCCAGTTCTTCTGATTCCACGTATAGATCCGAGGCTATGGTCGCAATATCAGCAGTCATGAACATTCAGTTTGCAACAGCCCGTGGAAAAATATGTAACTTCATACCTTCTGTTCAATTGGTCGTATACAGGTAAGGTAAGGGTTTATTCTGCCCGAAGGCAGGTCCGAACCTCCGTAGAGGTATGCTTGAGCCGGAGTTTACGTACGGTAGGGTGGCCAGGTCCTTTCCGCTCCTCCATTCCCTTACCGCCCCCCTCCCACATCCCCGCCAACAGCGCGTGGCAGACCCATCCAACTCTCGACCACGCCCAATGTTGCTTAACTTCGGAGATCTCGCGGGATCCGCTGTTTCAACACGGCTACGGCCGTTGGCGGTCGCATACAGAATGGCGCAATAAAGTACGGCCACACACATTACTCACACATAGAGGAAGAAAATATGCTATATATAAATGGCTCCAGAAACGCCTTATTTCCATGTTAGAGCTCAGTTTCTACAACTTCACTTAGTATATTAATCATGGGGGAACACACAGGAACATTACCTCCGGGATACTATGTGACGGTGGGTTGTGGCATGTATCAGTGCTAACGGAGGGCATTTTGAACTTGTCATGTAAGGAAGAGTGTCATCTACACTGAGCGGCCAGAAGTGATGGGAAGGCACTGAATGTGACATTAATAACGAGTGGCTCCTCCGCAAGCCCTCAAAATGGCAGTAATACGGCGAGGCATCGACCTTACAAGGTGTTGGACTGGTTCTGGAGCGACCTGGATGCACGAATCTTGCACTGCTGCCCACAATTGGTCGTGAATAGTTGGTGTGCGGTTCATGAATCGTACACCAGCATCGACAGCATCCCATAAATGCTCGATTGGATTAAGATCAGGGGATCTGGAGGGCCAGTCCATGGTCGTAACTCCTCGAACCACCTGCGACCCATCACAGAGCGGTGACATGGCGCATTGTCCTGTTGAAATATAAATCTCTAGGGCCAGAAAAGGATGCAGTTGATCTGAAAGAATGCCCACATAAAATGCATCTGACAGCGCTCTCTGCAGCCGGACAGTGGGGCTTGATTGCGAGCATGAGAACGCTGCCCAGAGCAGAAGTGAGCCACCTCCCACCTGGACACAACCTTGTTTACATGCAGCATCCATAGCTACATGTGGCATACGCCAAACTCTCACGTGCGTATTAGCTCTGTCCAACTGGAACCGCGATTCATCGCACCATACTACACGCCGCCACTGTTCAACGGTCCATTGCCGATGTTCGCGGGCCCATGCATGTCGTTGAGCTCTGTGTCGAGGTGTCAGCAAAGGACACATGTTGGTCGTCGGCTGGTGAAGCCTATGCGGTGAACTGACTCACAGTAGCCCGTCGAGCGCTCATAGGGTTGTGTGGAAGGGACGCGATGTCCGTTCGTTAAACACCTGTGCGGCGGTTTACGCGGGTGGTAACATTCTCTCTGCGATATTGAAGATCCACAATGTTGACATCGGAAACCCGAATTCGCGTGTAATCTGCGCAATGCTATGGTCCGTGTACCTTGCGTCGATGATCATCTCACGTTCAGAGTCGGTTAAATCGCGGCGTTTTGCCATCTTCACGACATTGGTGTCTGTAACAGACTTCTCAGCTGCGCCGCGGCTAGTCCCAAGGCTCAGGGTTCATAAACGGCACATTTCCTAATGGGACACCCCTTCCCGTGACTTTTGGCCGCTCAGTGTAGTGTGCTGGTAAATTCTATTCTTGTATGTCTCCCATGATTAATGTACTATATAGAGTCGTAGAAAATGAGTTCTAACATTGAAATAAAGCGCTTGCGGACAAATGCCCATATAATATATTTTCTTCTTCTACTTACGGGGAGTGTGCCCTGAAAGTTTGGCCTTATCTTTTTGTTACCCCCTGTATATGGGTTCACTTTACGTTAAAGATGATAGAATTTATGCCTAGTAGGGTGTTGTAACCAAGGTTGAAATTTACAAACACAACTTTTATTTGCTTCACTTTATGATATTTACACAAATAACTGAAATTTATTTTGAAGCAAAAAGGAATATTGAATCTTGAGAAAAGTCTGTCTTTATACAATATGTACAGGTTTACAGTCTTTATATACACTCCTATCTTGAAAAGATAGTCTTTGTGAATTGACACGTTGATAGTCGAAAACTATCTGGCACATTAATATAAATGTCTTTGAGAGTCCTTGTTTGTTGAAGTGCCTGAATTCCTAAAAAGCAAGTTCAATTGATTGAAGAAATTTCCACCTAGCGAAACTAAGGGAGCTTGCATAAATTAGGGAATGACAATGGCTGGTAAAAGAATTACGGAACATAGGCAGCGGAAACAGGTAAGGGAGCGGTGACCAGAGGTGAGACCTCGTACTGCCAGAAATTCAGTCCACCTGGTCGAAGCACATTTTCAAGAGGAGTAGCCTCCGTGCTCGACGTAGGGTGTATTCTGGAGCTGGACACCGGGCAAGTGGGCAAGTGAGCAGGCAGGGAGCTCCTATTTATAGTACACTCGATGGTCAGGCACGCGCACTGAGGGCTGCGCGTCGAAGCTCGCAGAATGATACACAGGCGCGCGTTCAGCTGGCTGGCGGAGCGAGAAGGGAGCGCCGGACATACAACACCCTCCCCTCCTAAATACGCCGGTACGGCGTGAAACGGCGGCGGCGCTGGCGGCGACTGCGATGCTGGGGCGGAGCTGCTGAAGTCTCTGTTGTATTGTCCGGAGCTGGAACTGGGCGGAGTGGCGCTGTCTCGTCCTGAAAGGAACCCATTGTGATTAAATGATCTAAGGCTCGTTCAGCAATAGATTTATCAGGTTTAGCAATAGCATCAATAGCTGGACAGGGGTGGTAGCGCAGACGTATCTGATCTTGATGGCGGCAGATACGTTTCTCCGTAGTCTGTATCTCGTATAGACGATGACCCAAAGATCTGCAGATGACTCCAGGTATCCAGAGTGGGTTGGATTTGAATGTCCTGGTGTAGACCTTGTCGTTGAGGGAGAACTTCGTCGGTGAGGTCTTATGCTGGGTCGGAAGAGGCTGTAACAGAGAAAGTAAAGTTCTGTGAGGTCGTCCATGGAGCTTCTGTGCAGGAGTGATATTATCAGCGCCGGGTAGAGTTCTGTAGTTGTTTAAGAGTTGGAGCAAGGCTTGGTCTTTAGTTAAGCCTGAAGAGACAGCTTTTTTCATACTTCTTTTAAATGTTTGTACGAAGCGTTCAGCTTCACCATTAGATTGAGGGTGAAAAGGTGGTGCTAGGATATGACGAATGCCATTATGTGTACAAAAGTTCTGAAAAGCAGTAGCTGTAAATTGAGGTCCGTTGTCTGAAATGAGTACTTGCGGTAAACCTTCTGTAGTAAAGATTTTCTGGAGAGCACGAATGGTAGCTTCGGTTGTAGTAGTCGAATGCATATCCACGACATATGGAAAGTTTGACAGTGAATCGATGACTATTAACCACATGGAATTGAGGAAAGGACCTGCGAAATCGATGTGAACTCGTTCCCATGGAGTAGTAGCAGGAGGCCATGAAGCAAGATCAGAAGACGGGGCGTTCTGATTCGTTTGACATTGCTCACAATGACGTATTAGCTTTTCAATGGCGGCATCAATACCGGGCCAGTAGCAGTGTTGACGGGCGAGTTGCTTTGTTCTGGAGATACCCCAATGGCTTTGGTGTAATAATTCGAGAACTTGTTTCTGTAGGCTAAGTGGGATAACCACTCGGAAGATGGTGCCTGCTTCTAGTAATACAACTCCGGCACGAGTCGTGAGACGATGCTGCATACGATGATAAGGTGCCAGGTGGGCAGGAAGTGTGCTCTGAAGAGGCCAACCGTTGCGGATGTAAGTACGTACAGTAGCAAGTGTACTGTCCTTATCCGTAGCTTTAGCTATGCAGGTAGCATCAATAGGAAAACTGGATACAGTATCTTCAAGTTCTATGTCCAACTGAAGACATTCAGATTCTTGAGAATCGAAGGCAGTATCAGGACCAACGGGTAAGCGGGAGAGGGCATCAGCATTACAATGCTGGGATGTGGCTCGATATACAATCTGATAGGAATAATCAGAAAGGAACATGGACCATCTTTGAAGCTTTCTGAGGGAATTCTCTGGGATCTTATTACCAGGATGGAATAAGTGTACGAGAGGCTTATGATCGGTAATGATCAGGAAATGGTTGCCATAGAGATATTCATTGAAACGGCGAATACCAAAGATGATGGCTAAAGCTTCTTTCTCTATCTGTGAGTATCGACGTTGATGGTCATTAAGTGTTTTCGAAGCGAAGGCGATGGGGCGTTCTTGTCCATGACGATCCTTCTGGGAGAGAACGGCACCGACACCGTAGTCTGAAGCGTCAGTAGCTAGCGTGATGATCTTGTCGGGCTGAAAATGAGTGAGTTGTATAGCTTGAATTAAGGCGTTGTTGATTGTTTTCCATGCCTGTTGGCATTGCGGAGTCCACTGAAACTTAACACCTTTTTTACGTAGAGCGTTTAATGGAGCTGCCACTGTAGCGAAGCGTGGAATGAACTTATTATAATAGTTCGCTTTGCCTATGAAGGACTGAAGCTGCTTGAGGTTCTGAGGTGCTGGCATGTTTACTATCGCTGAGACGTTCTGTGTACTAGGACGAATTCCATTCTTATCAAGTATATGTCCTAGGTAGTGAACTTGAGGCTGAAAGAAGGTACATTTAGCGAGATTCGCTCGTAGGCCATTGTCTTTCAATTTCTGGAGAAGGAGGCGTAGATTGGTTAGATGTTCCTGATGATCTTTTCCAGTAACAATAATATCATCCAGGTAGTTAGCACAACCGGGAATGGAGGCGGTGAGTTGAGCCAAATAGCGCTGAAAAATAGCCGCTGAGGATGAAACACCGAATGGGAGCCGCTGGAGCTGGAGCAGTCCGAGAGGAGTGTTGAGTGTGAGAATTTTCTTAGATTCTTCATCTAAAAGTAGCTGGAGATATGCTTCGTTAAGATCAACTCGAGAGAAGAATTGTCCACCAGAGAGACGACGGAATAAGTCTTCTGGACGTGGAATAGGAAAGATATCTGTGTCGAGTTGTGCGTTGACTGTAGATCGAAAATCGCCACAAAGTCGAACATTACCATCAGGTTTCTTGATTACCACGAGTGGAGTAGCCCATGGACTAGAAGTAACTGGTACAACAATTCCAGTTTGTATCCATCTTTCTAATTCTTTCGTGACCTGGTCTTGAAGTGCTAGGGGTACTGGACTTGAAGCGAGGCTTAGCTCCGGATTTCAGCTGTATGTGAGCTGTATAGTCTTTGGCTGTTCCGAGCTGAGAGTCGAAGACTTCAGGAAACTGCGCTAGGAGAGCGGTAACGTCAGAAGTAGGATGCAATGTAGATACGACGTTAATGTTGTCATGTATCTGGAAACCAAATAAGTTAAATAGATCCATGCCCATAATGTTTGATGCAGTGTAGTTGTTAACTACGAGAAGAGGAATGGCCTTCTGAATTCCTTTATAACTAGCCTGAAGCTTGATTTGACCTTTGATGTCAATTTTCTTCTTGTTAAATGTCACGAGCTGGATGTCAGCTGGAGAGCATGAAGGTGAACCTAAGTCGTGGTAGGTAGTCAGGTTAATAATAGAGACAGGTGATCCAGTGTCTAATTGAAAATCGACAGATCGATCAGAGAATGAGAGAGGAATGATGATTTTGTGAGAATCCTTTGTGGGAAGAATAAGATTGATCTGATCAACTTCCATGTCTTGACGGGGCTGTATATGCTTCCGGCGTGCTACAGTAGTCTTAGCAGGGCGGGGCGAACTTTGACAGACAGACTTAATGTGTCCAAGTTTATTACATCGTTCACAAGTAGCTTTGAAAAAACGACAGTCACGACGTTCATGATGCTTGAAACAACCTCGGCAGGAAGGCAGGAGTTTCGAGGTGCTTTTAGAATTGGGCTTCCGTGTAGCATTACGAGAGGGAACCTGGCGAGAATGCTTGGTGGAGAGCGCCTTATCCGTACGGTTCACTGTAGTAGAGGACTTGCGGGCCTGAGGCGAGACTTGTGCAACTTCGTGTGGAGAAGCTATGGCTGCGGCAGTCTTGGTAGTAAGCTCATAAACCGTAGCAATACGCTGGACGTCTTCTAAAGAAGGGTTACTCTGCTTGACAGCGTCAAAACGTATTTTGTCTTCAGGAGTATGTAAAATTATCATGTCCCGAATGAGAGAATCAGTGTAGGATGAACCACAACCGTCCTTGGAGCAGATGAACTGGCAGGGTTTAGCTAGACCACGCAATTCAGTTATCCATTCAGTATGTGTCTGATGGGGTTGCTTTCTGCACTGAAAAATTTTATAGCGAGCAGCCACTATGTGAGGAGCTTTGGCATAGTGTTCCGTGAGACGGGCCAAGAGCTGCGTGAAGGGTACCTCAGATAAGTGTTCTTCCGGACTTAATTTACGTAGTAATTCACACGTAGCATTGCCAACCGAACTAAGAAATAGGGCGCGGCGGCGTTGATCATCTGTGACAGAATGGCAGATGAAATGCTGTTGTAAACGGGCTAAATAAACTGACCATTCTTCCTTAGCTGGATCAAAAGCAGAGAACGGAGGAATAGCTGATGGCCGTGTAGAGACAGAAATAGCTTGAATAGCCTGAATTAATGCTGCCTGTTGTTGTTGCATAAACTGTTGTTGTTGCTGCTGTAAGGCTTGGAAGACCGTAGCGAGTTGTTCCGCAGTAGCCATTGTGAGATGCGTGCAAGAAAGAGTAAGGTAAGCTGTGTGTCAGAACTGGTTGGAATGTCGGTGTTGTTTAGCACGTCGCCGTAGAGTTGACAACTGGGCCTGTTGAATCGTAGTGCCGTGTTTACCTCGTCACTATAGAGTTGGCGATTGGGGCTGATGACGTGTAGTTTGTTGCTTTTTTACCTCGTTGCCATAGAGTTGGCAACTGGGGTCGAAGAATTGTAGGTTGTTGCGTTTTTACCTCGTCGCCATAGAGTTGTGTTGTAACCAAGGTTGAAATTTACAAACACAACTTTTATTTGCTTCACTTTATGATATTTACACAAATAACTGAACTTTATTTTGAAGCAAAAAGGAATATTGAATCTTGAGAAAAGTCTGTCTTTATACAATATGTACAGGTTTACAGTCTTTATATACACTCCTATCTTGAAAAGATAGTCTTTGTGAATTGACACGTTGATAGTCGAAAACTATCTGGCACATTAATATAAATGTCTTTGAGAGTCCTTGTTTGTTGAAGTGCCTGAATTCCTAAAAAGCAAGTTCAATTGATTGAAGAAATTTCCACCTAGCGAAACTAAGGGAGCTTGCATAAATTAGGGAATGACAATGGCTGGTAAAAGAATTACGGAACATAGGCAGCGGAAACAGGTAAGGGAGCGGTGACCAGAGGTGAGACCTCGTACTGCCAGAAATTCAGTCCACCTGGTCGAAGCACATTTTCAAGAGGAGTAGCCTCCGTGCTCGACGTAGGGTGTATTCTGGATCTGGACACCGGGCAAGTGGGCAAGTGAGCAGGCAGGGAGCTCCTATTTATAGTACACTCGATGGTCAGGCACGCGCACTGAGGGCTGCGCGTCGAAGCTCGCAGAATGATACACAGGCGCGCGTTCAGCTGGCTGGCGGAGCGAGAAGGGAGCGCCGGACATACAACATAGGGTAATTTATTTCTAGCCCCAAAGCGGTTTTGTACAGAATGCGAGATCGAGCGAGAAACCCACTGAATTGACAACACTGGTCTGAAAATAGATCGCTCCAGTATCGCTCAATGTATCTCCTCAGTTACGTTCAACTCTACACATCAGCAACCAAACAATCCTCTATTTGAAATTCCATGTACTTGGCGTATGTGACTAGTGTAAGAGTCCGGCTTCATGGCTAAATGGTTAGTGTGCTGGCCTGGTCACAGGGGTCCCGGCTTCGATTCCCGGCAGGGTCGGAATTTGAACCATCAATGGTTAATTTCACTGGCAAGGGGGCTGGGTGTATGTGTCGTCTTCATCCTCGTTTCATCCTCATCATGACCCGCAGGTCGCTTACGGTCGTCAAATGAAAAGACCTACACCTGGCAAGCCAAACTGTCCTCGGGAACTCCCGGCGCTAAAAGCCATACGCCATTACTAGTGTAAGAAATTGAGGGTGTGAAAAAAGTTTTCTAGTTGGTATTATTCAACTTTCAACTTACTAGTTCGTTCTAATTGCTTACAGTACATAACCACCAAGCGAGTTGGCCATGTGGTTAGGGTTCTCTAGCTTGCGTTCTATCGTCTCCCCATATTCACACCATGCAAATGGTATGTATGTTAATTAAGCCCACGACTGCTACCTTCACAATCCTAGCCTTGCATTGCCAAAAACCTTCGATGTGTCAGTGCAACGTTAAACTACTAGCATGTAGTAGAGATGTTAAGTGCAGGACAAAAATGGCCAACGAGACACCGATCGGAACCGATCCCACAATCTGGGGAATATTCCGAATCATGGGATGTTGTCGAAAGGGATGTGCGTGCCCTGAACCCTCCTCCGACCAATCTTCTTAGATTATAGGAGGCTCTGCAGCGACGATAGATCAGTATGGCTCCCCAATGCTTCCGGTGTCTTGCAGAGTTCATACCAATTCGCATCTCCACCGTCATCTGATCACCAGTGATCTGCATTTAGGGCAGTCCCCCAGCTAGCAGATTCCCTATCGGCTTTTTACCTAGTCTTGTTTTAAATAATTACAAAGAATTTAGCTACGTTGTCCTCGTCATTCTCAACCAGTTGGCAGCTCGTAAATGTTCGATCTTTTTTTAAATGTATGAAGATAGTAATTCTTCCATTTCCTTATAATTACATATGATACCTCTAAAACAATGTCAGCTTCAAAGGAGACTACTCTCTAATCTAGAATAAAACGGGAACTAGTATATACATACAATTATGCAGGCTGCTCATCAACCTCTCTCTTCTCAAGTAATTACTTCCTATGAAGGAATCCCATGTACTTTCGAAAAGGCTATGTTTCATTAACAGTTTGCACTTTTTGCTTTCCCTTGTATCCCGCCGTGTTATTGATCTGCTACCGGGCAGCGGATGCTACTACATTAGTGGTGCGTGTTAAATAAATTGCACTAGAGAAAGAGCGAACAGGTGGCGCCAGCCTGGAACTCTGATACTTTTGTCGCTAATTAAGATTAATTAGATTACTGATACGAGATGAGATATGTGTGGTCACATGAAGATTGCGGTGTCGTCAGCACTAAACTATTCTCTCTTTGAATTGATAGGCAAAAGAGCACAATTTTTACTGACACTGAAGTGTGTCGTAGCTTTTAAGCCTTTATAGAACTACTCAGGTGAGCAACGGGAAACTACCTCACTCCTCATTTCCCTAGTATGCCTCTTCATTGACACCTAGACTATCCATGACAGCTGTTGGTGGAGCCGTGGAGGATCAAACCAGCCTTCGGGCTGAATACCCAACAACATAGAGCAACTGATGTTTTTTTGCTAGGGTCTTTTCGTCTCACCGGCACAGGTATGTCTTATGGCGACGATGGGATAGAAAAGGCCTAGGAGTTGGAAGGAAGCGGCCGTGGCCTTAATTAAGGTACAGCCCCAGCATTTGCCTGGTGTGAAAATGGGAAACCACGGAAAACTGATGTTTTACTGAATCGAGTGTGGAGTAGCGCTTCCCTCTGAATAAGGATTCTTCTTGTGCCATCTCCATGCTCCCGGATATTGACGATCGCCGCAACTAATGTTTCTCGGTCCTCTGCAACACGGTACAAGTGTTCAGTCCATCCGGTCTTTGATATTGCTAATATAAAATATCTCCTATAATCTTAGTCCTTCGATTTGGTTTCTCAAAATGATCTGTAGAACCTTGTGCTTTTCGCCACGAACTACAGTTCAGTGCACGGAATCGTGCTAATGAATGTATTTTCTGTTATATAATATTGTCAGAGCCTCAGACTTCCCACTTGTTGACCACACCATCCCCTTGATGAGCCAGTCTCTTACGGTTATGAAGTAAATCCCGGCATACAAACACTAATCTATGAACAGAAGTCGACTCTAGGTGAGTAGTGATAGGAGAGAGTTAAAAACATGGTAACTTGAGTAGCTGAAACATACTCCCATGTGACTTGATAATTTAGTTATTTTTACCTCGTTAGGCGCTGTGAACGGCTTAAGGATAGACTGCTAGATGCAGATATTTTGTTGTCACTGGATGAGATAGATGCGCTGTAAAATTCTGTTCCCAACATAAATAATGGTTTCTGTTTAGGCAAGATTCCGTGTCGCAGGACTGAGTGTCTCAGACGGTTAAGGCGCTGGCCTTCTGACTCCAACTTGGCAGGTTCTATTCTGGCTCAGTCCGGTGATATTTGAAGGTGCTCAAATACGTCAGCCTCGTGTCTGTAGATTTACTGGCACGTAAACGAACTCCTGCAGGACTAAATTCCGGCACCTCGGCGTCTCCGAAAACCGTAAAAGTAGTTAGTGGGACGTAAAGCAAATAACATTATTATAAAGATTCCGTGTCGTCGACTTTGTGTCCGAGATAAAATATAATTCTGGTTTTGATAACAACCAGTAGTTTTCTTTTATTGTGAACACATTATACAACTTGTCGTAACATATGTTGAACTTGGTAGTTAATTTTAACATTCTTCTGTATAGCTACATTTCGGAAGTTTCCAGCTTTTTAATCGAGTGTTGCTTCACAGTTTGTCTCAATACTATAAAACACGGTGGAGCACACATAGTATTTTACTGCATCATGCGCTGTCGGAGTCTTAAATCGAGAGCATCATTACATAACAAGCATTTCATTGTTAATGTCAAGTAAGTCTTATTAAAGTTAATCATTACCACTTGCATATTGTACGTAATAAAATCTTTTACCGAAAGCGTTGTGAACTGATGTCTTTCGCGAGGAGAGACCAAGGTTGACCTATTGGTAACACCAAAGTTTACCTCTTGCCGACCTTTCATAAATGGTGTGGCAGCTGATTGGTATCGTCACTGGCGGCTATGGTTCGAATTCCGGTCAATAGATGTGGGAGTTTGGAATTCAAAGTTACGTCAGCGTGTTTCAGATTCCACGTCAAAGTGGAGGTTCCACGGGTACGATCTCGATATTACGTCACATAAACTAAAAGCCTGTTTACTTGTTGATAACATTAATTTCTTTTGTATAAAGGAGGCTAGGCTAATTCCGCACTAATTGAGATACAGGTTTACTGTGCCTTTACAATAGCGTGGAGAGAAGTTCTTATCGGCTCAATACATCCTCCAAACATATCGTACTCTGGCTCCGTAGCGTAACGGTTAGTGTTATTAGCTGCCGTCCTCGGGGGTCCGGGTTCTATTCCCGG